>NC_139634.1:5284055-5649055 GCF_964638095.1 Poromitra crassiceps
GTCCGCTGCCTGCATCCCCCCGCTTTTTTACAGCGTGTCCTCGGCTCCCAGCTGAGAATAATGTAACTTTTCAGAAAGACGCTGGTGTCGCCGTGTCGGCAACTAAATCATATGGATGGACTATCGCAGCGGACACGGATGGGGCTCAATTGTGGCAGCAGATGACTGCTGTTCACAGGCACAGCTAACGTTATGCTTCAAGCATATCGATGCGATTTCCGTATTCCGTTTCCTCATGACTTCTTCTCTCTTTTCTCCTGGCCTTTGTCTAATCGGGAGGGCACTGTCGCCACCTAAGGGTTCTGTAAAATAGGTTAGACACATTCAATAGCTCCATATTGTAAGAGGCGATGTAAGAGGCTTAGATCGACATCCCCCCGTCAAAATATGAATTTGGAGTTATTGACGCCATTTGGCGTCGCTGGCAGCCTACGGTAAATTTCTCCTGACGCCATTTGGCGTCGCTGGCACTCAATGTGTTAAAATCCTTCAAATGTCTTCCCTCATTCTACCTCATTTAAAAATCCAAAGGAACCAATCAGAGTTATCTAAAACATAACTAGCCAGTCACAGCATACTGTACACGGGTGACAAAGTGATGACAAGGGTTCCTGACCGATCTGCAGTACATGACGAGTTGGGAGTGAGAATATGTTGGGGCTTTAACTGCTGAATACTGGACAGTGATTGGCTCCAGGATTCATGATGTCACATATCTTGCTTGCTTGTTGAAAACGGCCTTTTCAGGGAGCTCAGAGAAACTTTCCACGTTCAGAAGATGATTGTGGAAACAGTCTTCTAGTGTCAAACTCTGCACAGACATCGTTCTGCACAGTGAAGCTCAGACATCCAACTGTAGGAACATGAAGAAAAACTGATTTTGGACTTGAGGGGGTCTTTAACATGCGTCTTGTTGAACTGTGCTGCAGCTCTGAATTTTAGAAGAGATTTAGAAGCAGTGATCTAAACTATAATCCTGAGTCTGACACACTACACACAGATCCGTGCTTAAATCAGTCTGTTAGAAACAATTCAGAACGGTCAAGGTAACTGCATATTGTTTGACCGGTATATGCGTGTCTGTTGTTGTAGCGTTACCGTGGTGATGGTGGGTTTTGTTTGACTGCTGTCCTCCTCGTCTCCAGGGCGACAGGGGAACGGTGGGGAAGAGAGGCCTGAAGGGCCAGAAAGGAGAGCAGGGGCCCCCGGGCCTGGACCAGCCCTGTCCTGTGGTATGCCACACACACACACACACACACACACACACACACACACACACACACACACACACACACACACACACACACACACACACACAACAATAATCCATCTTTGAACTGATCTGCTACCCCTTGCCGTTCACCTGGACGTCTTTTAAGACACGTTTTCCCTGTTTCCTGTTTCCTGTTGATCTCTCGGCACTGTTTCTGTCACTTCCTGCTGTATTTCCTTCTCTCTGCTGAATGTGTAACAGTTGGCTGGCTCTTGCTGACAGGGTTGTGATGCGGCCAAAGGTCTGTCTGTGGAGGCGGAGCTTTCTGCCGCCCCACCTCCTCCTCCTCCCCCTCCTTCCGGCCCTGCGGCCCCCTGTCCTGTGGTACGGTATCTCTGCCTCTGTCCTCCTCTCCTCTCCTCTCACTTCATCAGCTGTTTCTTTTACAAACTCTCTCTCTCTCTCTCTCATTGTCTTTTCTTTTTCACGTGTCTCTCAAACTCTGTTATACATGTGCTGTCAACCATCGACGCACGACATCGTCATCCTACGTGTGTTCGCTGTGAAGGAATGTATTCGCCGAATACTAGAAGGGCACGCGCAGACCTCCGCCGAGGCGCGCTATTATTAACTTTTATAGTGCGTTACAAGTGATCAACATGAAAACACACGAGGTCACATGACACGGGACCAGGGGTGAAAGTGGTTTGAATTTCTTACAGGAACTATAGGCCTACTACCCCAACCTTCATCGTTTCATATTGTTCTCCTCCCACCCCCAGCTTCATGCATCCCTGAACACACACATCCATTTTTGAATGCCTGTATGGTGTAGAAATTAGAAACACTTGACAATATGTATAGTGAATTATTTAAACATTACAACAACAGACTCTCCTATGTGGACTATCATGTGTGATTTCAACTCTCCTTTTTGACCAAAACATTTACCACTCACTGAACAATTAACTTGTTTCTTTCCTGTGTGAACTATTGTGTCTCTTCAAGTCTCCTTTGCCAACCGCCATTAAACAACAGAAGAAGACATTTCACGATAACAGCACTGACACTTCACTCACTGTATTATCACTCCGCTTCACAGCTGCTCTATCATTGCCTATTACATCCAGCCTGTTAGCTGCTAGACTCAGCTCTCAGTCTTAATCCATTTCACTATACCTTTGGTGGTTAGGTGGCGCTGTTGGCGCCGCTCACCAAACGTCTGGAAACCGAGACTAGTTAGCTGCTGATTTACTCCACAAAGTAAAACCGTTTTCAAAATATGCGTTATTTTGATAAACAGACCTCACAACGGGGCTCTATAGAGTTACGTGTGTCTAGTACCATTATTAATCCATCATAAAGATAATGCTGTTTCTGGTAGTTTGCTAAAATACTAGTGCTAATCTGTTAGCGAGCTATCGGGCAAGCTTCTTCTTCTTCTGCTACTTCTAATAGCTCTGCAGCAGACAGATGCCTTGAGGCACATCGCTGCCTCTCACTGGTTGGAAATATTACTGTTTCTGCTTGCTTGGGAACACTAGTGCAATCCTGGGTGGAACTGTTTTTGTTGGCGGAGGCAAGCGAGACTAGTATTGACAGACCGACAGCCGAGTTGCAGCAGCAGCCGCATTCAGAAGCTGCGTGCTTATAGCCTACACAGCACGGATTAAAACCACAGGTCTAAAACACTGCATTTGAACAATTTAGACGCAATTTATGAGAGAGACTACATGTTGTTTATGTTAACCTAATGACATAATGTCAGCCATGTGTTTCCTGGTTGGAAATTATGCGATCGATCGTATAGTATTCTGCACTCTGCAGCAATCGGATTTTGATTGACAGGCAGCTGCATGTCTTCCCCCAACGGCGTTCAGGCACGGAAAGTCTTACAGGAACTGCGCACCGGACGGTTCCGGCCCACTTTCACCAGTGCACGGGACATGACGTCACATGACACGGGACAAGAAGTCGACTCAAACAAACCCACACCGCAACAATAACAACAGATGAGAGGAGCGGAGAAAAAGGAAGAACAAAATCAAAGAAGCAAAACGTTGGGCATATGTATTAGTACAAGGTGTGTGTGTGTGTGTGTGTGTGTGTGTGTGTGTGTGTGTGAGAGAGAGAGAGTGCTATTATTGCGTGATCCGGATCCGCTCCAACATGTAATGGGTTCTTCTGTGACCCGTGCTGAACCCTACCGCAGAGTTTTGTGAAAATGGAGCCAGTAGTTTTTTCCGTAATCTTGCTGACAAACAAACAAAGAAACAAACAGCACTAACCTCCTTGGCAGAGAAGTAGGAACAGTAAAACAAAATTGTTTCAACATTAATTGGCCCGGAATAAAGAGAAGGTCCATGCCTATAGGCATGAATTGTAGGTGGCCGGAGCATTAAGCCCAATGTCCACCAGATGCGCTCGGACAGTAATAGCCCAGATGCTGGATCCACTTGCATCAGACAAGATTAGACGGGCATGTTTTGTATCACAACATACTCTTTCATTTCATTTTCCGTGGTTTGAGTGCAACAACTTTTATAACGTTAATATGAGGGATCAGCCCAGCAGCATTTTGGTAAACAAACCGCGTCACTGGGTGGCAACGGCAATGAGGCCATTTACACCTGGCGCTAACATGCGTTTTCTGTCATCAGATTGCAATCAGATTGCAGAAATGGTTGTCCTCTCAATCCGCATAAAGTTGCTGCATCCAGATTGAGAGGACACATTGCATTTACACTTGTGTTCAATGTGTACACAATGCATCCCTGACCACCTCCGGAGGTGGTTTGGCCGATCAGATTGCAATCCTTCTTCAATGCGTTTTGGGGGTGTTTACACCTGGCATTTCAAGTGATGAAACACAATCTAATTGCAATCTGATCACAGAAAACGCATGTTAGCGCCAGGTGTAAATGGCCTCTATGGAGCCTGAGTTTGAGTGTCTGACTCTAGCCAGCTGACCCTGTTTACATTTTAAAAACTGTGACAGTTCACACAACTTTCACACAACATGCATATATATTATACATCAAATTCTTGAGCTAATTCTGCTCTCACTCGGAATGTAAAGATATAAGCGATGTGATGTATAGTTTTTGAGATATTAACGTTTGTTTGGCACAACTCATACTAGTTAACCCCCGCGGAGTTCTGCATTTCTGGGTGGCAAGTGATGTCGCGCTTATTCGTCCTATTGGCTGACGGAGTATTAAAGCGTTGTGTTCGTCTAGTGCAGAATACAAACCAAACTGATGGGGCGACATTCCAGCTGACAGGATGCAGTCGTTGAAGGTGTGTTTGTCCTTGCTTCATGTTAACTCTTTCCCTGCTGTTCCCCCTCAGGGTCAGGACGGGCTGCCCATACCAGGCTGCTGGCACAAGGTGAGTGTTAGCACATCTGACAGACAGGTGATAAGCAGCTGGCACGTCATAGAGCTAAGCTAACTGTAGCTGTAATCAAACGAAGCCTTGACCACACGCATAATGTAGATGATTACGCGTGCACTGATTGCCAGCATTAATCCATTGCTTGACTCTGATTGGATACAGGGGCATTTTGTAAGTATATTATGTTGGTCTGAGCTTGTAATTGTAAAGCATGAGTATCTGAGGTTTAATATGAGTACACTCTGTTTGGATTGTGATTTGATTTTGATGCTACTAACTAACGATCAACCCCTCCTGTTCTTCTTTTGCAGTGATGACTAACCAGAAGCATGGCATCTGTACATATTGATATGGTATATATTGCAACTGAATACTACACCAACTTTCCCCCCTTTTTTTACAAGAAACATTTTATATAATATATTGAGACTTTTTTTTAACAAGGACATTTTTGAGTCAACAGTATTATCAAGACCAGATGTCACGTTATGATGTCACACATGATGTCATGTTATCAAGACCAGATGTATGTCTTTTTTTCTTTTCTTTTTCTTTTTTTACTCATAAACTCTTGAGATCCGGCGATGTGATTTAAAAAGAGAGGAAACTGAACTGGCGGTCAGACTTTGAAGGACAGTCCACCTGCCAGTGTTGGAGATGGAGAGGACCCCCCCCACCCTGCACCCAGCGTGGTGGTCTCACTGCCTTATTAACAGAGTGTGACTTTGTTGCCCGACTGTGATGGTGAACGCTGCATGGGCGTGACGGTGCGTGTGCGTGCGTGCGTGTGACGGAGGAGCGTGGGGTCAGCGTGGGGTCAGTGCTCTCTCCTCTCTCTGTTTTCCCGAAAAAGGAGGAGATGGCGAGGCAGAAGCTCAAACGCAAGCGTCTCTCTCAGCCCTGAAGGGGGCGACGGGGGGTCTCCGGTCGGACAGAGGGGACGCAGACGGACAGAGAAGCACAAGGGCCAGCTTGGCCTTTGTGAAGCAGAGCAAGCCGTGTAATTGCCTTCGTGTCATACTGAACACTCAGCTCCTCCCGTATGGGAATTCTCCAGGAGGGGGCGACAGAGAACACTGCATTTCCACACTCACCTGCGGAGAAGACGCACACCTGAGGAGAAGACACACACCTGCGGTTGTTGCTATTAGACAATAGCTTGATAATCAGTTGAAGTGGTTCGTGGGTCAGTGGCACATAGCGAAGGAATTACAGAACAGATACATTGAACATGTTATGGTGATCTCTTGTTTTGCCCCTTTATAAAGGTTTTCACTCATTAAGTGCATGATCAGAACAAGGCATTGTTTAGCATCTTGTGGTCTCTCATCAAAACCTTAAACTAGTTTCATTTTCATTTGCAATGGACAATCTCTAACAGTCTTTCCATTTGAACAAGCCGCTCGGTGAGGTCAGTAAGTAGCTTCTCTTTATGGCTTACGCCTCTGCCAGCGGTGACCTGTGTGTTGTTTTGTTCTATTCTATATTTTGTCGTTTTATCCTAATCTATGCTTGTCCAGTTACATTTTGCATTCCTGTGCATGGACATGTTTGTATAGTATACACATAGCGAGTGTTACACCCAAGGCCAGATTTGAAGGAACCATTGACAGTATTACAGATAATGCAGGAGTTCAACCAGGAGGCTGATCAACTCTAACATCAAGTTTGTTCTGTTGTAATTAATTTGACAAATCAAAATAATTCACAAAGACATTTCAGTGTAACTGGAGTATTTTAACTGATGTATTATTATCTCCTAATCATAGATGAAGACGTGATGGATTACTGTTACCAGGTCTTCTGAACAACAGTATGAGTTATTGCTGCTGACTTAAATTTGTGTTGTTTGTTTGATTTTTTTAACCAATATTAGTCAGTTGGACTAGGACTTACAGACTAAGGCATGAAATATGAAACGTGTATACAAAACCATTGGATCTGTTAGTAATTGTGTTCATTTTTACGTGTTCATTTTTATTCACCAATACACCTTAACTCAGTGGTTCTTAATTGTCAGTTATTATGCTTTTTTGTTTTGCTTTGTTTTTCAATTATCACAACAGATTTCAGTCTTTTCTATCAGTTAACTTTTTTTATGCGTTTTGGTCTTCTACTACATTTTTCTCAGATGGAATAATTTCTTGGTGCTTAAATACTTTCTTTATTTTCTGTAGCTGTTTCAAGCTGTTCGCTATATTGCACATAGACATGCAAATTATGGCAGGTATACATGCACACACACGCGCACACACACACACACACACACACGCACGCACACACACACACACACACGTGCACACACACGCGCGCGCACACACACACACACACACACACACACACACACACACACACACACACACACACACACACACACATCAACAGTCATTAGGGCATCGGAGGTGGGTGCTTACCATGTGACGTCCTGTGGTTGAATCTGGCCTGCATGGGACCTAAGTCACATGTCATCACCCTCTGTCTCTCCCTCCACATCTTTCCTGTTTATCTGCACTGACAGTTATCAAGTTCAGGTACAAATGCCCCCCAAATAATCTTTAAAAAAGTAGTGCTACAGCAACTTTCTAGCAACATAGGAATAAAGAATTTGTGTTTGGCTTTATCATTATACCACAAATTATTTTTAAGTGCTATGCTGTATTTACAAAGAAAATAGATTGCATGGAATCACAGTTTTTTTTTTTTACATTTACATTAATGGCAATATTCTGAAAATAGACGTATCCTAGTGGGCAGCAGGATGGGTTTTCTACAATCATATTAGTTGCACTTTTTGATACAATACTGATCATATTTGGTAATGATTATGTTTGCAGCTAGACAGCTGGTTACTTACTATGTGGTGACTAGCAATCAACTATTATATTATAAACCATCACAATATGGTGGTCGCAAAAAGGGAATTCAATTTCAGCCTTATTAAATACCGGTATTTTAAGTTATGTTATTTCACCTGGCTATTTCAGTTGCTCTGATCCATTGTGCAAAGCATTATTTGTTCATTTGTCCATATCATTGCCTGTGTTCCACCTCAAAATGATATTTCACTTTAATCAAACATTTTCATGTTTAGCCTCCATATGAACTGCAGAGGGCAGTATCTACCATTAGCTGTCCTGAAATCCTCTGTAGCCATCTGCATTCAGGCTGTTTTGTGTATTCTTGTCTAAAATTACCATTTGAAGCGTATGACCATAGACAAAAACAAAACATGGGAAAATATGTTCGAAATATGTTCGAAGTATGATTTTATAGACTTCCAAATTGAAAGTAACGTGACAAAATATGTGCTTAATTATTATATTTTTTATTGCGAGAGTAAGGGTCTGGGCAGTTTACATAAAAGTCAATTTTACAAGAAATAACTGAAAAATCATGATTTGACCCTGTTGTAAATTCACAAGTATACAGTGCTTAATTATTCATGAACACAAGTATTTAAGTGTGTTAAAAAGTGGAAACGTTGTGCAAAAGGTCCAAAGCACTTTACCAAGCTGATATGGGCTTCCTTTACATTTATATCCACTATTTTCCACTAGTAGCCCTGCTAGGGTTGGTGGTTCAGTTCCCACTGCGTCCACCCATGCTGGAATCCATGCAGTTAGCTTGTTAGCAATTTAGATCTGTGACATGTTAAATGTCTCATGTTATGTTACAACAGTCGTGTCAAATAGGCCACATCTCACCTGTCTCAACCCCGACCAGTGCCAGTTCTGATTTGTACTGAATTGAGGGCAAAGTCAGTGAGCAGTGTACTGATGGCTTCATGTGTCCAAAACATGCATATCTGACAGCACACAGTCCATTTCCCTTTAACATATTAATGATTTAACACTTAATTATCACTGTTTTCTCACTTGTTTTACAAAGAAAAGTGTTTTGTGTATTAAAAATAACCCGAGGACACGCTCAATTAGGAAGCTAACGATATTTTCAAATGTTTTCTATAAAACAGAAGTCTGTAAATGAATCACACATCATTGAGATGATAATGGGTTGAGCTAGAGAAAGGCTAAAACAAACAGTCTTTCTGACATGATTTCAATGGAAGCTGATAGTTATCTGACACTTACATTATTATATATGTGTTTATTTCTTTTGTGGATTCTATCAGTTTCACATTCAAGGCTTAACTGCTATCAGTAAGTAGCACACTATCTGAATGCAGTTTGGTGTTTTAACAGCAATATGACAGTATTATCTTGACATTGTGAGAATGTTTATTTGGTTGTGTATTTGGTTGTAAAAGAATTAAGCTATTTTTGTAATTACTCGTATGTAGACTGAAATAAACTCTCCAAACACTTTTCTGCTTCTTTGTTCATTGCATTAATTGGTCCCATCGATTGCATCACATCAATTTCATTGACATTAATTTAACATCTATTCAGTCTATTTATTCAATACATAGTTGAGCTGAACTGTTGAAGGATGGACTTCAGGAAGTACATACAAACCCTCATACATGGGTAACTAATACTTATCGCTCAAGTCTACGCCCCTTCAAGTGACTAGTTCTGGTCAATTATTTTCTAATGATGGAAATGGTGGTTTATTTTTTATTTTTTTCAAACATTCTACCTTCAGATTAAGCTATACATACCAAAAATATTTATTCATTTTCAGAATTGTAACCCTTTATAAGCCAGTTTTCTTGATTATAAACAGTTTCACTTGCTGCTTTTTCAGCTTTCCACAATCTCTGCACAAGATAAAATCCAAATTGAATGTTTTTGGGTGGCATTATCACAGTGGGGTCTATGTAAAAGATTATTACCAATATTCTCTTTGTTCTTTTCTTACCTTTTATTCAGTGTCAATTTAAAAAGAAATGCACTGTCAAATTTATTAGACCATCTAATTGAGCATTTCTGGTCAAGTAGAGTGAGTCATTTCTGGGCAAGTAATAACCATTTTTGGCCAATTATTTTGCTCAATCTTTGAAGTACCTTCAGATCTCATCCTGCAGACCCAATGTTCATTACTTTTCAGAATTCCAACCCTTTCAATGTCAGTTTTTAGTAATTGACCATTTCATTGACCGGCCAAGGGTGCATTCTGGCATTCTGTTTCTGCAGGTCATAAACAGGTCCCCAGGCCTTCCCAGCAGGTTCCCAGGCCTTGCAGTTTTGTTTTTCTCTTTGCAGGCAGCATGGGTGAGTGAATGAGCTCATGTGTAGGTGTGTATCATGGGCCTCTGTCTAGCCTTGTATGTGCATGATCAGGACACATCGGGATGGGGCTTTGGTGGGGGGGGACAAAAAAGCGTGCCTATATCAAAGTCAGCTCAAGTTGTGTGTGTGTGTGTGTGTGTGTGTGTGACACACACGGGATGGGGCTTTGGGGGGGCGGGAAACAAAAAAGACTTGCCTATATCGAAGTCAGCTCAAGTTGTGTGTGTGTCTGTCTGTGTGGGTGTGTGTGTGTGTGTGTGTGTGGTCCATAATGCAGCACAAACAGAAACCAGCCAAATTGATTGCAATAGATGCATGCCATACATGAGAAAATGTTGCAATCTGCTGAAAAATATTAAAAACTATCATTTTGAAGCCTTATGTCCAAAATATCTGGAGGAAGTAATAAAAACAATTTGTTTTGTAAAAAGAGTGTTTTAGAGCTCAAAAATAGCACTTTTTTGCACTTTATAATAGTTTTCAATGGGTAATTATTTAGTCATTTCTGGATAATAACATTAATGCGGTGCACATTTTTTATTCCCAGGGCAAAAAATGAGCTGAGGTACTGAAGTGTGAAAATCCTTGATATATGCCCCAACACCACCCCCCCCCCCCCCCCAATGTCAAAATTCATGGCCATTTGACCATTTATATCACATTTATAACAATGCGAACACAGAAAATTACACTGATCTAGCCCAAAATGTACCAACCATGTATGAGAGATGAGGACATAATGATGACAAAACACACAAGCATGTGATTGTTCAAGAAAGGTATTTGGCCATATAACCATAATTACATTCTGCTTATCTCTTTTGTCAAGTGTGACCAGATCTGGCCTTGTGGACATGCATATTCCTTGATACATATTTAAGATGCACATGAGAGCAAAAATAGTTCCTAGGCTTGTGTGAAGAAAGGGAAACAGGCTATGTGGGAAAGGATTGCTCTGATTGTTGTGCCTTTTTGTATCAATGAAACATGAAACTGGCCAATATGAATAGTGTAACTGCCCGCTTACCTCCTATTTTTAGACTTGTGTTTTCCCTATTTGTGTAATTTCTACATTCTTGTTATAAGGAGCTATTTTCCACTTTTCTGTCATTTATTGAACTTGGAACAGCTCAACTGCACCTTTACCTGTAGTGTCCACTAGATGTATTACCTGTAGTGTCCACTAGATGTATTACCTGTAGTGTCCACTAGATGTATTACCTGTAGTGTCCACTAGATGTAGACGTAAGTCAACTGCCCTTGCATGTCATGTCATGTGACATGGAAACCCCCTTCATAAGGGCCCAAAACCAGAACTGTCGCAGGTGCCCTCATGCAGGCAGCACACATTTGAGGAGAGTTGAATCCTCTCCTATCACACTGCCATGAAGGCTAAATCCACCTGTAAATGCTTGGAGGTATGTCAAATATAGTGTCACTTGAGCTGTGGTTCCTTTTTGAGTTGTTAAATCACATGGATGGTAACTTTTGTTTGCTTTGTTGTTTGGCAGCGTGCGTGTGAGCCAGTAAGTCAGACTGAGATGCATCAGTAAACCCTCTTGTTTAACAGCCTTGGTGAGCGGAACGAGGTACGCTGAATTCGTTTGCATTAACAGCAGGTCAAATTGTGATGCACTTGTCTGTCTTTTAATTCTTGTATGTATTCTAAATTTAGCTGTCAGAATGTAAACCTCACCCTTGAATGTTTGCACTTTATCTGCCAGCACCTTTGACTTGGTCTTCAAGTATTTTATAGTTGTTTAAATGAGCAGATTGTTATCAAGCAGCTTCAGGAATTCATAACGAGTTGATCATTTTAATTAGTTATGTTGTTGGAGCAGGGAGGGTAACGCTTTAGAATACAGCCCGCAAATAACCCTGGAACTACAGGGTAACATGATCTGTACTTATAGAGTAATTACGGGGTATTACACCTCTACTTACAGTGTAACTACGGGGTACAAGAAGTGAATTTAACCTGTAATTACAGTGTAACAAGATCTGTACCCTGTGTTACCCTGTAGTTACAGGCTAAATTATCTTCTTGTACCTCGTAGTTACACCGTAAGTACAGGTGTGGTACCCCGTAATTACCCTATAAGTACAGATATTGTTACCTTGTAGTTACAGGCTAAAATCACTTCTTGTACCCCGTAGTTACAGAGATAAGTACAGGTGTGGTACCCTGTAATGACCCTATTACATGGCTTAATTAATCATGAGTTAAGCATCAATTCATGCACATGTGTTGTGCACCAGTATTGTAAAGTGTTCCCTCGAACCCCATCCCTACTTATGACTTGGTGGCTGTAAATCAAACACAATTCCTTGATTGCTGGATTCCTTGGGCCTTGGTCACTTCTATCCACATAGGCCACTCCCATCTGAGCACAATTTCAGCCCAAAACAGTTTTTCACTTCTCTTACCAATTTTTCTAATTTTGCACACTGCATCTCTAGACTGTCCTGCACACAGGTCAAAAGACCTTTGATATTCCATAGCGTTTTCCTACAATTGGTTTTGAAAATGTGTAGGTGAGGCCCATAGACATAAATAAAATGGACGTATCTATCCCATTCAATTTTGTTTTCCTGGCGGAGTTCAAACGGTGGGTGTCACCATCTTGATTTTTTCGTCAGCAGAGTGGGGAGGGAATGGGTTGAGTCATCTATTTTACTCCAAACGGGCGAGTTTCATAAAAATAGACCCCATCCCCACACACACACACACACACACACACACACACACACACACACACACACACACACACACACACACACACACACACACACACACACACACACACACACAGTTGTTATGAAAATGTGAAATTAGCTATATAGACAAACCCGCCCCTAACTGGAAAGATGTTTAATCATGTTACAAAGTCGGGCATTTTAACATGGGGGAATGCCTACTGCCCCCGACGCCTACTGGCCATTCGAGGAACTACAGCTTTTCAATTCACTTCCGCATCAACAGAGGGAAGTGAACACATGCACGCGCGCACACACACACACACACACACACACACACACACACACACACACACACACATTCTGTTTATTTAATTTATTAAGTGTTTGAGATTTGACACTGTTCAAAGCATAGCATGCATATAACCAGGAAATGACTCCATCACCATACAGCATCACAGATTACATTGTAATATCACAGATTACGATTCAGGTTAATTAATCGAAGCAGGTTAGAAAGGTGCAGCAGGGTTAAGGTTACAGTAGGGTTATGCGTACATTCAGATTTTTCCATTTCAGTTTCTGCAAAATGTTAATTCATTCAACAATCATGGAACCAATGGAATAATACACTAAAGCAGATCTTAGTAAATTCATGGGGAAAAAAACAATAATAAACAAACATTCTGACAGCTTGTGAACATGTTTAAGAGTTTTCACAGATCTCTGTGGTGCTCTGACAGCATATTGTCTCAGCCCAGACTATTAGCCCACCTAAAATACTGCACAAATAAAGCAGAAAATTTTCGAAATACAAATGAAAGATGCATTTCAGCAATTCTAGTCTCGCTTGCCAGACTCTCCCAGCAAAGGGGCGGGGAGAGTCTGGCTGGGAATGCTTTCACTGTGGACTAGAGGGGGGAAAGGCTGTTTACAGCCATCCACCGAACGTACCATGCAGGCTGGCTTCATTGCATAAGCCACATCAATCTTTTCAGCGTGTAGCAACGAGCTAGTGGATAGCACAGAGTTCCAAATATAATCCAAATATGGTGGCAGCCGCAGTCAGAGTGGGTCAGAGCCAATTGCAGAACTTGCAGGGATGGGATGTCCATCCGGCACCGACTGAAATGGTCGGCACCAATGAGAGAGCTAAGTCCACCATGCTGCTCCAACCCAGTCAGACTACAGCAATTCTGACTCACTAGCCGTCAGTCACTTCCAACTTTATCATAGGGCAGTAACTATCTGACATCGTGGCACTGATTCTCACACGATTGTCTGTGTACGTGAGATGGTTGCCAGCTTTGTCTGTGACAAACCCATCCTCAGTGTCGTTATACATCTCATCGTACAGCGCTTCATCACAGTTTTTCCCCATGCCAAAGATTCCCACAGCAAACCATGCTGAGTAAATGTTAAAGTCATAGGGCACAGAGAACATGACAGCCATTCTGTCATTGGTCTCATTGAGATCGTAAGTGAAGACGGCAACAGATCCACAGGCGGTGTGAGGAGTCTTGACGAACAACAGATCTGTAGATTCATTAGGGCCAATAGTAGCCTGGGTAAACCCATCCCCCACGTGACCTGCTCTCAGACCTGTTCTCAGTCACTATGGTCTGGAGAACGAGCCATTCAAACCGGTTTCTGCCGTCGGGGAGGGGCGGGTGTACCTCCTTTGATAGACCACTCCATCAGCCAACCAGCTTAGCACACAGAGCACATGCGCAGTGCAACAGATGGCGTCATCACTCTGCGACCTTTGTTGTTAGCACGGGAGCTAACACTTTTCATTTCAGTCCTGCTAGCACGCAATGGCTACAACCATGCAGCCCCTCCGCCCGAAATGTAAACAGACTCAGAGCTGGCCTACGGATCGATGTGTGACTTCCAGGTAAGAATATGTTATTCACAGGTATATGCCACACTATATATTATCTCAGAAACTAGCGTAATTGTGTTTGGTAAGAAAGACATTCGATAAATGACTGACTTTTCCTCATCGGCTGTAGTGGGTTAGCGAGGTAACGTTAGCTAGATTACGGGAGCATTTAACGATCTAATGAATTCTAGAAAAACATGTCAGAAGCTAGCTAACGTTAGCCACGTGTAACATACAGTAACTACTATGTTTTATATTATTAGAGCTTCCAAGAAGAGAGAACATCGCCTCTGCCAATGACTCCTGTGACGGTGGTCAGGGAATGAAAGAGGAACAGGACAACTGTCTACACGGACCCAAACCTCGATCCCTGCTGCAGATGGCCGCAGATCTGGAGAAATATTTGTGGCTGTGAAGAACAGTCATCATCTATACAGTGATATGATCTAGTTATCAGGGACACGCTGTCTTATCTGCATAAATCATATTGAATAGTACCAGACAAAACCTTCAAAACAAATCAAGCTCTGGAATTTTTTCAATTGGAGATGTGTAGGGACCCTGACTATATGGATCACCTGGACATATCATTACATTTTATAAAACTGCAATTGTGCAACAATTACATTTTATGTACAGTACTTGTTAGTATAGTTTCATGTTTGGTTTTACCTGTAATAAATGGGGACATTTACATCAGTGGCTTTTATTTACCATCCCAGCATAAATGACAATGCATAACCGGTAGTAGTCCTTATCAATGTTCTCCAAAACACATCCTACATGAGAACATAAAACTGTTATTCTTTGCAATTCTTTTAAAATCAATGCTAAAACATTTTAGGGTAAAATATTGACACGAGTAACTGGTGATCTGCAGATGGATTATAGGACAAGATACACTTAGCCTACTGTAACACAGTCTTGGGTTTTGTCTTCATTGCCTAGAATTATTATTATTATTATTATTAAAACGATTATGAATTATATTCGCAAAACATTATCTTAACAGACTTCCCAGCTTAGGCTTCATTCTGTGATGCGTTTGTTATGGTTTGTTGTTGTTCACTTCCTCCCAGCATGCATTGCTACTCTATTTCGCTACTAAATAGCAACCAAATGAGCCGAAATAGATATGAAGGTAGATCTCAATTTTGTGTAATGGTAACACAACCTGCAATTGTATAACATTTCAATATTGGACCAAATAAAACATCGAAATGAAAACACCACCCTATGTGAAACATATATACCCCTCGTCGATTTAACGTGATTTAGGTAAGTGACAGCTGTAACGCGCTTCTACTGTCATCTCCTACTGTGATGTCCGCTCCAATAAATTGGCTCTACTTCACATTTTAGTTTTACAATAAAAACACATTTATGCAATGACTTTACATAATGTAGGCTATATTTATGTGCATCATCCTACCTGCAGCAGGAGAGAGAAAACGATATCTTATAGCTTCAATCAATGAAGGCTTTATATTTATTGAAATTAAATATGGTGATATCTGGTGGTCTGAAATTACTCTCTAGCTACAGTAGGGTAACTGGCTCCTATTGTGTCTTATTATTGCAACGTTTGAATCAGCGTTTCATAACTTTATAATAGCCTATTACTGTATAGCCTGGATGACGTTAGCTAACGCTACCCAGCCTTACATTGGCATATGCTGCATTTAGCTTGTGGTATTATGTAGGCTACAGTAATATTGTAGGCTATAGCTGGCTAGACAGACGAGTTTATCTGGAATCAGTGTGACAAGATCCCTGCTGCTAGCTTGTCTGCCTTTCTGTGTCAGAGTATCTAGCTACAGTATCTGCATTAGCCTACATGCTACACCATGCAAATATATTTCGATATAATTCAAACAATTAGCCCACCGTACTACTGGACTGTGTATTGCTGTGAAAAAGTTAGATTTGATTGTGTCAAGTGTTACATGTTATATTTTTAACTGAGCTTTGCGGAATTACCTCAACACAATTGTGTTGTGTATCAGCTTTAAATATCCAATATATACAGCATTAAACAAACGACCAGCAGCATTCAAATGTGCAAAAACGTTATATTTATTGAAATGTGGTGATCCACATTAAACCAGCGTTTATCTTCCATAATGCATTAAATCATAATCACAATGCTATGAAGACATTAGCTGATCACCACAGAGCAGCACAGACAAGTTTATCAGATAATTTCGCCGTAAAATGTGTCTAGGTGATCAGCTCTGAAGCCCCGGCTTGTATGGTCCGCTAAAATCCGATTTCGATAACGCTAGGTGTTATTTTGATCAACAGACCTCAACCTCAACAGCTGTTTTCACTTGAATTTCCTCACGTAGTTGCATAGCCATATAGCTAGCCAGCTAGTAGCTAGCTCGGGAGCTATGCTTTAGAGAGGCCAAATGCTAACGGCTAGGTAGTGCTAAGCCGCTGCAGCTGTTACACGTCATTGACAAAGACGCACTCTCTGATTGGCCGATCATGGCAGGACTGATGTTGGCAGTCACGCCGTCACTCATTGGCTGCGGGTCTGCGCGAGTCTTTCAATCGCCGCGGAAATCGATTTGAATGGCCCGTTCTCTAGACGATAGTGACTGGGAACTGAGAGAGCAGGTCACGTGGGGGCTGGGTTTACCTAGGCTAGGCCAATAGATGGTTTTGGAGGTATTTCATTGGTGCCACTGTAAAGGTAGACCCTGTCAGAGAAAGAGTTGAAGAATCTTAATGAATTAAGGATATTTGGGGTAAAAAAATTGAAGAGTAGAACCAGCAGATATAGATTAGTCTTATTTATTCTCAGAGGCGGTCTTTACTATAAGCCTTATAGTATAAGACATAGTAGGAGGCTGCCTGAAGAGGAAGGAAGAGAGAGAGAGAAGGAGAGTGAGAGAGAGAGAAAGGGAGAGAGAGAGAGGGAGAGAGAGAGGGAGAGAGAGAGGGAGAGAGAGAGAGAGAGAGAGGGAGAGAGAGAGAGAGGGAGAGAGAGAGAGAGGGAGAGAGAGAAAGAAAGAGAGAGAGAGAGAGAGAGGGAGAGAGAGAGATTATTGTATTTCTGATTATTGTATTACGGTCGATTATTGTATTTCTGACCTCAACCTCGAGTCTATTAGAGCATTCACAGTCAGCCCCTTAACACCCCTCTCAGATCACAGCAAAATAACCGCATATCTGAAGAGAGCACAACCCAATTCAGTAACAAACCAGCCCAACAAGCTACACCCTACTCCTCAGCCCTATAGATGGAATACAGACAACTTAGAAAACTACCAAAAGGCAATTAGCAGCCAAGAAATCCAATCACTCCTAGACCAGTTCCTACTGACATCATTCCCCATCAATAATGAAGGTGTGAATTTGGCCGTTACAAACTTAAATACTATATTTGATAAATCAGCTAAATTAACAGGCTTAAAGAAAAAGAGAAACCCAAAAAGATCAAATGATAACAAATGGTTTGACGAAGAATGTAAAAACCTACGGAAAGAACTGAGAAAAGTATCCAATCAGAAACATCGAGACCCTGACAACAAAATGATACGCCTTCACTATGGGGAAACACTAAAACAATACAAATATACCCTGAGGACAAAAAAGGAGAAGCACACCCAAAATCAACTTAACATGATTGAAGAATCAATCAACTCCAATAAATTCTGGGAAAATTGGAAAGCCCTAAACAAGCCAATAAACGATGATTTGGCAATCCAAAGTGGTGACATCTGGACGAATCACTTTGCTAAACTTTTCAGCAAAACAACAAACAACCCAGAACAAAAACAAATACAAGAAAAATTACAAACCCTTGAATCAACAATTAAAGACTATCAGAACCCCTGTGACAGCCCTATCACAGAAAACGAATTAGATGAAAAAATAAACAACCTTAAACCCAGAAAGGCCTGTGGTGCTGATGCAATTCCAAATGAAATGATCAAACACTCAGACAACAAATTCAAATTGGCCATCCTAAAACTTTTCAACACTATCCTAGCTGCAGGCATCTTCCCAGATATCTGGAACCAGGGATTAATCACACCAATTTACAAAAACGGTGACAAATTTGACCCAAATAATTATAGAGGAATCTGTGTTAACAGTAATTTAGGAAAACTGTTCTGCAGCATTATAAACAGCAGACTAATGCACTTCATTGACGAACACAGCACCCTGAGTAAAAGTCAAATTGGATTTCTCCCAAATTACCGCACATCAGACCACATCTTCACCCTCCACACCCTAATTGACAAACAAATACACCAAAACAAAGGCAAAATCTTTGCATGTTTTGTAGACTTCAAAAAAGCATTCGATTCAATTTGGCATAACGGTCTTCTCTACAAATTAATTGAAATGGGTGTCGGGGGCAAAACATACGACCTAATTAAATCAATTTACACAAACAACAAATGTGCTATCAGAATTGGCGACAAGCAAACAGACTCCTTTTCCCAGGAACGAGGAGTGAAACAGGGCTGCAATCTGTCCTCCACTCTATTCAACATTTATATAAATGAATTGGCCAAAATAATCGAACAATCATCAGCCCCCGGTATCACCCTACACGACACAGAAATCAAGTGCCTGCTATATGCAGATGATCTAGTACTGATGTCTCCCACCAAGGAAGGACTACAACAGCACTTAGATAACCTGCACAGGTTCTGTCAGACCTGGGCCCTGACAGTGAACCTAAAGAAAACAAACATAATGATATTCCAAAAAAGGTCTGGACATCATGATCACACTTACAAATTCTATTTGGACACGGTTGAACTACAACACACAAAAAATTACACATATTTAGGCCTAAATATCAGCACCACGGGTAGTTTCATCATGGCTGTGAATGACCTAAGAGACAGGGCAAAAAGAGCATTCTATGCAATCAAAAGAAACATTAAAATAGACATTCCCATTAAAACCTGGCTAAAGATTCTGAAATCAGTCATAGAACCCATTGCTCTATATGGCAGCGAAGTTTGGGGACCGCTGAGCAAATACCAACATTTTACAAATTGGGACAAACATCCAATCGAAACACTTAATTTGGACTTTTGTAAAAGTATACTACACCTCCATAGGAAAACCACAAATAATGCCTGTCGAGCAGAATTAGGCCAATACCCCCTCCAAATAAAAATTGAAAAAAGAGCTATCAAATTCTATAATCACCTAAAAACAAGCGACCCCCAAACCTTCCACCACAAAGCCCTAAAACACCACGAGATGAACAAAGACAAGAGTCCCTTCTGCCAACTAGTCCTGAGACTCAGTCCCCTAACCTCAACCAACCCTACAGAGCCTCAGGACACCCCACAGACAATCTGGCCCAACCAAATTATAACAAGACAAAAAGACAAATACATCACCCATTGGAAAGACACCACAAAAACTCAAAGTAAAATGGAGTGCTATTTGGCCCTAAACAGACAGTACACGGTGGCAGAATATCTGACCACCGTGACTGATGACAAATTAAGAAAGACATTGACTAGGTACAGAGTCAGTGGACACAGCCTGGCCCTAGAGACCGGTCGCCACAGACAGACCTGGCTACCCAGGGAGGACAGGCTATGTTCACGGTGCACACAGAACACAGTAGAAACAGAGACACACTTTCTACTACACTGTGACAAATATGCAGAAATTAGAGCATCATTCCTCCCCAAAATTATACACAAATACCAAGAATTCGAAACACAATCAGAAAGAGACAAGCTTAAATACCTATTAGGAGAAAAACCAAACTGCTGCATATTAGCAGCTAAATATCTGGCCTCCTGCCACAACCTCAGAGACATCCAGTGAAACACACCAGCTCATTTTATTTTTATTTTATTTTATTTTATTTTATTTCTATTTCATTTCATTTTTACTCTTATTCTTATTTTATTTATTTTACTTATTTTACTTATTTTATTTTTATTTTTATTTTCTATTTTGACAATTACTGTTTGTAAAATTTTTAAGTCAGAATGCCCCATTTTTTGGGAAGTTTATATGTACATATATCTTTAACTGTAAATTTGGACTGTTTGTACATTATACATCTTCGACTGTACATTCATTTATTATTATAATTTCCTTATTGTTGTACTGTTAATATGTGTATTTGCTTTGGCAATATAAGCACTGTCTTTTCATGCCAATAAAGCTATTTGAAATTGAATTGAGAGAGAAAGCTGCATGGCCCAGGTTAAGCAGCTACAGGAAGACAAAGAAAGCTGCACGGCCCAGCTAACTGCAATGAGAGAGGAGGTGAGAGAGATGAGACAGGATAAAAAGAGAGAAACACCCAACCCCACAACCGACACCCTGGCCCTGGCTCAGACAGACTAGAGCCCTTTTCCCACATGCGATACTGGAAAATTACCTGTAAGTCAATATCGGACATTTCCCTGAATTTCCCTTCACACCTTAGCACGCGCATATGGGAATCTAGTCGTCAAATAGCCGGTATGTTGGGGGGCGGGGGGAGCTTATTTGGGGGGTCGGCAAAACTTCACTCAGTCCTCCGTACTTATTCGCAGCAGCCTGACACAGGACAGACGCAGCGAGAATGGCAGAGGCTTGCAAGGCAAGCTGCCCAACGCTTGTAGCCTATGTATGTAGAGAAAGCAAATGCACTAAGCGAAATGTGGAAGTAGTTTGCTTTGATGTGCGCGAATGATTAGATGATACACTTTGAAGAAGTTGGGATCCGTGTCTGAGAGAAATAGTTGCTGGTTCGATGTTTATCCGTTCACCTGCGTCGCGTTGAAGCACTTTTTACAGACTGGCTTCGTTTGATGTGTCCGGGGTTGCCTTCGGAAATCAGCAAGCTGACATACTGCTCTTATTAGGCTATCACAAGATCATTTCGCCAGTTTGCTTTAATGTGCGCGAATGATTAGATTATGCCCGCTGGAACATTAAGCAACGTGTGTAGGCTACACTTCGCCCATGATTGAAGGACCGCTGTCGCGGAAAATGACTGGACCCGTTTCCACTTGCGTCCCCTTAAGAGCATACCGCTCTTCTGACTGGCTCGAAACTGGTGAAATGTCGGGGACGATGGGGTCGCGCTTATACCGGCACGGCGCCTTTCCCACATGCAGGCATTAGACCACGTTCTGGTCATTTTGCGGTACAAAGCGCATGTGGGAAAAGGGCTGTCATACACCCAGCAATCCCCCTCTACTTCCATGACAGACACAACCCCCCCACCCCATTCAGACAGGTCCCCCCACCTCCCAGATAGAGACTGCCCCCCCGCCCCAAACACCTCCCCCCACTCCCCAAATAGAGACCCAAGCCTCCCCCCAGGAAACGACAACACCCTCCAGAGCAACCGACAACAGGAAGAGGTGGTAATCCTCATTGACTCGAATGGGAAATTTATTGACAAAAATAAACTCTTCCCTAAACACAGAGTGACTAAGCTCTGGTGCCCAGACACCCAGAGAGCCATGGAGCTGTTGAGTGTGGAAAAACTAGGTTCCCCCACCCACATCATCATCCACACAGGAACAAATGACATTGGAACGCAGCAGGAAGGGGTGGCTACCGCCCTACGGGCAGTGATAGAAAAAGCCTCCACCACCTTCCCCAACTCCCGCGTGACCATCTCCACCCTGCTGCAGCGAACAGACTTCCACCCAGACACCATCCACAAGATCAACGTCAGCATCTCTAGAGACTGTGCCCTCAAACCAAATGTCCACCTGGTGCGCCACCCAACCCTGGACTTAGGCAGTCTGCATGACCACGTGCACCTTCACAAAACGGCAGTCCCCACCTTCGCCAGGACCCTGAAAGATGCTGCACTCAACCGGAACCCCATCACCTCACACAGGAGCAACAGATCACCAGCACTCATCCCACCTAGACCAGGGCGGCACACCCGCGAACCTGCAGGAAGAGGCCCTCCACCAAGACCAGCACCCCACCAGCAGACCCACACACCCCATCACCCACACCCCGCTCAGCAGAGACCGATGAACTAATCACTTACAAAACATGAATATACATTTGTATATGATTAATAAATGTTATGTTAACATATCACAAATGTGTTGTAAGTCATCTATAAACTTTTAGTAAATGAAGTGTTCCTCACCTGTTAGAAATGATGTGTAAATCATTTACAATTAATTGACAAGGCTTTCTGCATCCCCTAATCTAAAGTGTAAACCATTCATCACACATAAATGTGTTACATACAAGGGGGTAGCTCTGTCAAAATTGAAGCCAATGTGGAAGTGCACTTAAACCTGCATTCTTTCGAATGGCCTGCAGGGGGCGACCCATTGGTCTGTGGACTTCTGTTTTTGCCATCTTGGATCTTAAGTCCAGGGGTTTCCCACAGAGCACGGCCTGCTATTGGTCCGTGATCGGCGAGCTGTGTGATCAGTGGACAAGCGACTTGTCAATCACGCCCCAAAACATAGTCTCTGCAACTACAACATAGTCTGAAACTAGCGATTGAGACCATAAACGTATTAGGAAAGTGTTTACTGAGGCCATACTTGAGGCTTCAAAACAGAAGTCCACAAACCAATGGGTCGCCCCCTGCAGGCCAAGAGACACTTCCACATTGGCTCCAATTTTGACAAACAAAGCTACCCCCTTGTATGTAACACATTTATGTCTCATGATTGGTTTACACTTTAGATTAGGGGATGCAGAAAGCCTCGTAAATGAATTGAAAATTATTTACACATCATTTACAACAGGTGAGGAACACATTTAAAGGTTTATAGATGACTTACAACACATTTGTATTATCTTAACATAACATTTATTAATCACCTACAAATGTATATTCATGTTTTGTAAATGGTTAGTTCATCATTAACTAAAGGCTTATCAATGACTTACGGCTGAACGTTATTATAAGGTGTTACCCAATACTTTTGTTTTTTGGAATTCTGGACAAAATCATATCTAACAAAAATATTTTCAGATTACCCAAGGGAGTAATTGTAACACTGACTTCTTGCCTTAAGTTCAATATTACAGTCTTGTCCTCAGTGAAAATATATCAATTGGTGCACATCTCAGATGATTGCTGTATTGGATGTTATCTAATCTCTCGAGATAGACTTTCGACCTGCATCGAAAATCTGTCGGCAAGCTCTGTGAAAAGCAGAATAAC
The DNA here is from genome assembly GCF_964638095.1 of Poromitra crassiceps. NCBI lineage: Eukaryota > Metazoa > Chordata > Actinopteri > Beryciformes > Melamphaidae > Poromitra > Poromitra crassiceps. The sequence continues at coordinate 5,307,584 of NC_139634.1, forward strand.
ATCGCTCGTAGAGGGCAGGCTTGCATTCTGCACTTTACCCAATCAAAATGGAGTAGACGTAACCGAGAGTCAACCCTTGTGTAGTCAAACTTCCCATTTTCAGCGTGTAGCAACCGGTAGCAAGGAGCTAGCGTTGTTGTTGTTTCATACTAGCGACAGAGGGATTTGAGAGCGACACGCAGGGAGCGGAAAGGAAATCCATAATCAGAGCCGGTCGGTCAGAGCCAATGGAAGAGCTTGCAGGAAGAGCAAAGGGATTTTCTTCCGTTGCCGACCCCCTTGAGTTCCGGTTATTCATGCCTTCAAACGAGCCTGCCCCCAGACGTTAGAGAAAAATATATACTTTTTTTTGTCTTTTTTTTAACTGTTGGGTTCCCAGATTGGATGTTATCTGGAGGGGAAAATGTAAAAAAGAAAAAAGTTACAAAGTTACGGTCTCCCCTACTACCCTTAGGAGCAGAGAATAGTAGGACAAAATGTATTTGGAAGCTGAATAAGAGGGTCAATGTTAATGTGTCATCAAGTCACAGTGGTGGAAAGGGTGGACAGCTTCAAGTACCTGGGAGTCAACATCCACCAGGACCTGACTTGGGCCGGCCACACCGCCACTGTTGTCAAAAAGGCCCAACAGCGAATACATTAGGGTGACCAGACGTCCCCGATTTTCGGGGACAGTCCCCGATTTCGGTGCTCTGTCCCCGGCTGGAGCTGTCCCCGAAAATGTCCCCGATTTTGGCCACAAAGTCAAATAATAATACTGGCAAGAAACTCGATAACAGAGCATTTGCGGCACCACAAAAGCCTGTCATTGTGCACGTTGTGCAAAGTGCTGCCTGTGTGTGACAGAGTAGATCACAGAGTAGATGTCCTCCCTCTGCCCGTGCCGTGGTTTTCCCAGGACCCAGCCGCACGCAACTGAAGCCCCAGAGGTGGCGAACGAGAGGCGGAGTCTGCTTGCTGCTTTTGCTACCGTCCTTGTTTACCGGACCTCATTCAGCGGGTTATCCATCCCAGTTGTTTTGAATAGTTAAAAGTACAGTAAAACTATCTGGTAAGTAAGTGCAGTAACTAACTCAAAACGTTTTTGCAGAGAAGTCAGTAACGTTTTTATGTACACCAAACTCCATTGAAAAAAATGACAATTTTTAACATGATTGGCGATGGATCATTGTTATCTAGTCATTAGCCTACTGTTCCCTAAATTGGCCTTCAGCCATCAAAACTTTGATAACCCCTGGTTTAAATTAAACACAATAGGTCATATTTATCTCTAGATTACAATTTTAATCATTAAAATTGCCTTTTAGTATTAACATGATTTTTTAAATTATTTTGTCAGCATTTAATATTAAATTAGCAGTTAATATGGTCATGTGGCCATTGAATACTTGAAACTGGTGAGCGACACCCTAAACTCAAGGAAAGTGTTTACTGAGGTAATAAATCACTACTGTAATGTTTTTGTTTTGTGTAAATAAATTATCCACCAGTTGGTGAGGTCAAAGAGAGAAGTTGTCCCTCTCTATGTTCCTGCCACTCTACACAATACACCAGTAGCCTATTTCCCATGAATTACCTAGGCTGTCTAATTTGTGGTAAATTGTGCCAGATAACTAGTAACCATTGTAAACTGCTTCTTTTTCAATTGTTTCAAAATCACAAAGTTCTTCATAGATCTAACCTCTTACTTTTGCTCTCAAAGTGCACCAGATTTATGCATTTTACTGTAAAATGTACACAATTTTCTAAAAGCCGGGGGGGCATGGCCCCCCCTGGGGCCCCCTAGCGGACTAGAAAATGTCCCCGATTTTCATTTGAGAAATCCTTAGAATACATGGACTCAGGCGCCTGAAGAAATTTGGGCTAAGGCCAGAAATCCTCACGGACTTCTACAGAGGCACCATTGAAAGCCTGCTGACTGGCTGCTTCACCACCTGGTACGGGAACTGTACCACCATGGACCGCAGGGCGCTACGGAGAGTGAGACGCGCGGCCCAGCACGTAACAGGATGTGAGTTGCCAGATCTGCATGAACTGTATAAACAGCGGTGCCTCAGGAGGTCCCTGAAGATCATCAAAGACACAAACCATCCCCACAATTCAGCCTGTTCTCCCTGCTACCCTCAGGGAGAAGATACAGGGTTCCAAAAGCACGCACAAATCGCTTGAGGAACAGTTTCTTCCCGCAGGCCACGAGACTCCTTAACATACACAAATAGTGTAGTAGCCGTACTGTACCATACTGTAGCTGCTACCATTACGTATGTCTAACGTTTAATTGTATGTTTAATAAGGAATATGCTATTTGCACCCGTATGTCAAATATGCCGAATTTAAAACGCAGAGTTTAATTGTATGTTTAATAAGGAATATGCTATTTGCACCTATATGTCAAATACGCCGAATTTAAAATGTTTAAGCACGGCTAAAGTATGCACAGGACATGTGCACCTATGTGCAGTGAATATGCCACTGTCTCTGACTTGTCTTATCACTATACTGCCTTATTGCTTGTTGTGTCTCTTGTTGTTTTTGCACTCATATGCCTACATTTGTACTATGTTGTAAACGGAGTCCACAGCACAAGAATTTCACACGTGATACTTGTACCATGGAGTGACAATAAAAATCTTGAATCTTGAATCTTGAATCTTGAAGTCTATCATGAATAAAATCAAGGGCAAATAATCTGTAGATCTCAGCAATCTTATCTATCTTTCAGGGTAGGAAATTAGCGGGGGCTCGGAGCAAAATGCCCCTAAAAAATTCTAGAATTGCCCTTGGAATTGAGGTGATGGGGGCTTTTAAATAAATAAATTTAAATATCTATCTATCTATCTATCGATCTATCTCTATCTAATAATTCCAGGAGTGTCTGTGTATGTCTGTATGTCTGCGCACCATCATTGTGATGTCATCAGTGAGTGATGTCATCATCAGTTATGCAAAGTTAAGCAATTGTGCGCAGACATACAAGTTTGCATCACTGATGACATTGATGTCAAAATGTCATCATCAGTGATGTCACTAAAGCAGTGCCAATATCTGTGCCGGGATTCACAAAGCATTTCATCTTACCACTATGACATCTCAAGCACTAAAAGTTCCTACTAGAAATACTGTAGGAGGCAAGGTTATTATAGTTAACTTAACTTAAAAACTAAAACTAGATGAAAGTTTTGAAATAAAAACAAAAACTAGACTATAGGGGGAAAAAACTAACAAATGATATTGTGTACTTGTAAAACAAACTAAAATTAAGATACACATAAAATGACTAGTTTTAGTCTTTTTTTATTGAGACTGTGATACTGTATCTACATGACTGAGAGTCAACTGCCGTCAAAGTGTTATGTAAAACTGAACATTTTCAAACAATAAAAAACTCAACCAAAATGAGAAAATTACTCTGGAAACAAACTAAAAGTAAACGTAATTGAAAACAAAATTAAGAACTGAATAAAAATAACAAATAACGATAATGACAGAGGTAGGAGGTATCGTGTTGCCATATTCAAATAAAGATTTTAAAATTAAAATGTAGGCATAAAACACATGAAACATGAAACATGAAACAAAGAATAAGGAGTTTGGATAACTTCAAAAAACAAATAAGCAGCGTGGGAAAAATATGCTGCAAATAAATGTGGCTTTCTCACTTCTGTTCAGAACCAATAAGCAGTGTGTTGACATGTGACATATAGAGAGATATGTATATTGTATGACTACATGTGTTATGTATACATTGTATATGTGAGTTCAATCAGGAGAGACTAGAGACCAAAGTATGAATAAAGTGATATTTATTACAATAAAGTGAATAATTGACTACAGAAGAATGTTGAGAATAAAGTATTGTTATTAGTCTTTGGCGGTTAGACACCGCAGGGAGATCTTGAGAGAGCAGCATCAGCCCAGATCAGCATCCAGATATATCCCCCTGCAGTGTCTAGATACTGGTGGTGCTGGTGATCTTCCTTCTGAGACTCATCATGAGACTCTTCCGACTGGAATCGGATAGGTCTGCGATGACCGGGAGGAGAAGGGGAGGAGGAGGGTGCGATCCTGACAGCAGCGGTGTTTGAGAGGCTGTATGAGACAGAAACAAGCATATTTAAGGAACCCGCCTCCAAGCAATTGGCTTACGACTGGGTTGTGGAGCAACGTGATAGGCTTATGCTGGAGGTGCGTAGGGTGGGAGGTGGTGAGAGCAGTGATGTGACACTATGCAATTGGTTAACAGAGACTGGGCGGCAACCAGCTGATTGTTCATTGAAACCCGGAAATTGACAGCTTATTATGATCTTGTGAGTAGATTGAAGAGTGGAGATATAAAGTGAATTAAGGAAGTGTAAAAGATATTATAGTCTTCCTGCTTGAACTTACGTTGAGAACTACATTTCAATCAGGAGAGACTAGAGACCAAAGTATGAATAAAGTGATATTTATTACAATAAAGTGAATAATTGACTACAGAAGAATGTTGAGAATAAAGTATTGTTATTAGTCTTTGGCGGTTAGACACCGCAGGGAGATCTTGAGAGAGCAGCATCAGCCCAGATCAGCATCCAGATATATCCCCAAAAGATAGGCGAAAGCCCAGAAAACACAGCACTATGAATTTCCCAAATGGAAATGAACTTACCAGTAAGAGACGAACAGGCAGTAATATCTTACCAGGAAAGCGTGATCACTGAGGGATTAAACATAATTAAGCATGACAGAACATATATCATTGATTAGAAGCAGCAGAATTTAATGAATGAAAACAAGAGCATCCTGAAATTAGCATTAGGAGCATGACCAGCAATGCGAGTCTGTTACCTGCATGATTAAAGTAAGCAATGACCCAAGACAGTAACGACTTGCTTGATGCTCATAGCCAGTAGCTTATACATTCACCTGAATAAGACTTATCCCGGGCTTGACCTCGTCAACCGGTAGCTTATACATTCACCTGAATAAGACTTATCCCGGGCTTGACCTCGTCAACCGGTAGCTTATACGTGCACCTGAATAAGACTTATCCCGGGCTTGACCTCGTCAACCGGTAGCTTATACATTCACCTGAATAAGACTTATCCCGGGCTTGACCTCGTCAACCGGTAGCTTATACATTCACCTGAATAAGACTTATCCCGGGCTTGACCTCGACAACCGGTAGCTTATACATTCACCTGAATAAGACTTATCCCGGGCTTGACCTCGTCAACCGGTAGCTTATACATGCATGAACATGTCAGCCTTGACATGGGGTCAGCACTGACCAGCATGATAGTTTTAAGGTCAGCAATGACCAGCATGACTATGTCAGCCTTGACATAGGGTCAGCAATGACCAGCATGATAGAGTTTAAGGTCAGCAATGACCACTGACCAGCATGATAGTTTCAGGTCAGCAATGACCAGCATGATTATGTCAGCCTTGACAAATGGTCAGCAATGACCAGCATGATAGAGTTTAAGGTCAGCAATGACCAGCCTTGACATGTCAGCCTTGACATGGGGTCAGCACTGACCGGCATTATAGAGTTTAAGGTCAGCAATGACCATCATAATTATGTCAGCCTTGACATGGGGCAGCACTGAGCTTAATCAGCTGTGGATGAGAGTCAGCATTGACGTGCACTGATAGCATTACAGCTATGTGGCTAGGAATTTAGGATGAAAGGACAGCAAGACCTGCAAGTTAGCACGACAATTATCACAGCCCAATAAAATCCCCAAAAATGTTAAATTGTTGTGCGTTTTTTTTTTTTTTTTTTATTTTTTTATCAGAATCTATATTTATTATTAATAAATAATGACATAGCGGAAGAAGCTGAACACTTAACTAGTTATAATAGACCACCACCACCAGTCATATGCAAGCTTACCTAAGCTTTTAAGGCTTTAGAGATCTTTGAGCATTGATGATAGCCATTGCATCAGGACGCACGTAGGAGGCATATGCAGAAGATGACCAACGGCCCATCTGTTGAAGGGATGCTGTTGAAATGCCCTGTAAGGCCGCAGACGTGGCTGCACCGATCCGGAACGAATGCCCTGAGTATTGCTTTGGGGGTATGTTACATCTAAAGAGAATCTGCTGTAAATGATGGCTAAACCAGTATTTGGACATGGGATTGTTATCTGGGGTTAAAAACAGAGGGGCATGAGGGTCAGAAAAAGGCCTAAACTTCAGAAATTTGCACATGGATTTAAAAGGACAAAATCGGGAGTCTATGCGACCAATAATTATGGCACAAGCGCCACCCGTTTTGGAATGCTTCAGAGTGAGACTGAAGAAGCCTGGGTGAAAAGTTATGTCCGACATAGCAACATCTTTGGTCAGATCAAATTTGTTTGAAGAGGTGGTGAATTCACCGGCCCTTAAAAACCCATAAAAAGCTAAAAGGAAGGAACACTCCAAAAGAGCGTCGACATAGGGAGAGATATAACCATCTCTCACGACCTGTAACATTTTATGCAAAATGGATAGAGTAATAGGAAGCCTATTATCATTATTGGCGGGGGAACTTTTTGCAATACCCTTAAAAATTAATTTAATGGTGGGATTGGTAAATAGGCTAGGAAAAGATGGATCAATACATTTAGCATTAAACTGGATGCCAGCGACCAGACCTCGAATATACTGCGGCTTAAAATGACGCACATCGATGCAGTAAGAAATGAAAGCACAAACTGCAGTGATAGTAACTGGTTTTAGAGACAGATTTAAGGATGAACAAAACAGGCCAAATGTTCTCCAAGCAAAATCGTATGATTTCAGGGTAGGCTGCTAGCCCTTTCCTCATGTAAAACCTGGCTGATTCCAGATAAGCCTCCAAAGAATGTGGTCTCAGTACAGGGCTAATTCCTCTAGAGGGGGTACTGCTACAGGCATTGGGCTGGCTTCTGGGCAGAGAGTCCTGAACACCTGGAATTTAAACCGGGATAGAGAATCAGCAATAGAATTTTCATGACCAGGCACATGCCGAGCAGTAATTATGAAATTGTGTTTGACAGACAACCACGTGATGCAGCGCATGAATGGCATAATTTGGGGACATGATGAGCGGCCTTTATTAATTATGCTTACGACCGCTTCATTGTCGCACTGAAGAGAAATGCGTTTGCGACACCACAACTTCCCCCACACGTGACACGCTGCAGCTACAGGGTAAATCTCGAACAGAGCAGAAGATTGGGTGACTTGGGGGAAATCAACAGGCCATTTGCAGGAAAACCACTGCTCTTGAAAATACCCTCCAAAACCCGCAGAGGGCGCAGCGTCTGTAAAGAACATTAGAGAGTCAGAGGAATAAATCAAGTCGTCATAGAAAAACGTCACGCCATTCCAATGCTCCAACAGGCGAGACCAAAAGCGCAGGTCGGAGCGACAACCTTCATCCAAAACAATATCATCATGCAGATTATGCACAGATGAAGCCAAGGCCAGCAATCTAGAAATAAACGAGCGCCCCTGGGGAATAACACGAATAGCATAATTTAAATGGCCTAGGAGCGAGAGCATTTGCTGCTTGGTTATGGACTGCGCAGCTGTAAACGATTGAATAATTTCACGAATACGCACAAGTTTCTCCTCTGGAAGGGAGGCTTTCATTTCCACTGAATCCAGAGTAATGCCCAGAAACTCGAGGCGAGTGGCTGGACCAATGGTCTTTTCGGCAGAGAGAGGAACGCCTAGATAGTTGAACAGGTGTTTCAACTTGTCTAATGAAGAGCCAGTGTTGTCGTACGGAGGGTCTATTAACAAAAAATCGTCAAGCAAGTGGAGCAGGGAGGGAACACGGACCCTGTTTAGAAGGATCCAGCAAAGAGCTTCGGAGATCTGATTGAATATAAATGGACTACTTCTACAGCCGAATGTGAGGCGCGTGGCAAAATACATATTGGATTCCCATTTTACTCCGAAATAATGCCACTGTGAGGGATGAATTGGCATAATCTTGAAGGCGTCTGTAATATCGGCTTTGGACAGCCATGCGCCAGCTAGCTTAATTAGGTGGATGGCATTGTCAACAGTGGAGTAATACAGAGAAAAAGGTTGAGGAGGAATTAAGCTATTCACACTTGGAATGGGCCCGGAGTGAGGAGCGGAGAGATCATACACCAGCCTTTTCTTGCCGGAATATTTTCTAGTGGCTATACCGATGGGACTGGAGCGAAAGACTTTAAATGGAGAGGCCTTGAAAGGCCCGATTAAATAGCCTTTATCGAGCTCTTTTTGAAGAAGCTGAGAAACTAATTCTGGCTCTTTCAGCGCCGACTGAAGATTTTTACAAACGAATGAGGAGGCCAGTGATGAGATAACTCCTACCCGAAACCCTTGTGACAGACCAGTAAGCAAGTTATCAACAAAAACACAATCAGGATGGAACGACAGTTCGGATGCTAGTGCTGGAATGTTTATTGGCGTTGAAGGATGTTTTTTCAGTATCTCTTGAAACCACGACGATTCGGCAGGGGGCGGAACCGACGTGGACATGCAGACTTCGGGTGAGCGTCTTTGCAATAGCTGCAAATATGGAGGAAAATGCAATTGGGGTAAGTGCAAGTATTTTCATTGAAATTATTGCAGACTGGTAGTTTTTTATAATTTTGCACCTTGCGCCCGCGACCGTCAGATTTGTCTTGGTCAGATTCAGGGTTGAATTTGTGAGGAGGTGAAGCCACATACTCTCTGGGGCGGAAAGGCACAGTGGAGCACAAAGCAGCTGTATGGCCCATGTTGCCACAGGTGTAACAAGAGAGTGCTTGAGAGCCCCCCACCAGCATGATCAGAAGTTCTGTATCCAGGATAGACCAGTTCAAACGAGCGTTGGTTTGAGAGATGTAGAGTGCCGCTTTATTTGCAAACGCTTTATGGTACTGGTAGAAAATGTTTTTTCCATACCTTAAATTAAGATCTGCGATCAGAGCCAAATAAATATCCATCTCTTGCCTGCGCTCAGGATAAACTGAACAGATAATATCTCGGAACAAGCCAAATGCCACAACAAATTCTCCGATGGATATGTCCCTGGCCAGTCTGGGATCGGTAGTTTTAAATATGGCAGTAAAGTCGTCAGTTGATGCGACTCTACGGTCACACTCAGGGGATGGCAGTATCAGGCTGATTAGATTAATATTTTTCCCCTGCAAGATTTTTGCCCGAAGGCGAGGAGAAATATTAGCACCAGAGGGTACATATGGCCTACCTATTGATGACGGGGCTGCGACAGCTGAGGCCAGAGTGAACGGCCCTGCAGGGGCGCTTGCCATAGGCATACATGCTGGGTTGAAAGGAATCACTGGAACCTGGGACGGCAAAAATTGAGCGACAGGAACAGAGGAGGTTGATGCCTGCGCATTTTCCAGCTGCTGGAGTCGAGCGTCCACTGACTTCATAGTATTAGACATGGACTGCATCGCGGCTATGAAAGCGGCATTATCTGACTGGACAGTAGGCACAAAGACAGGAGGCACAAAGACAGACTTCTTTTTAGCTTGCTGAGAATGATTTGTTTTTTGCGAGCGTTTGCGGTGAGGCAGAGACTGAACTGAAGGCTGGGTTGGAGGAGGCGGAGGCGGAGCGGGGGAAGAAAAGCCGGGAGGCTCGGTGCGAGCAGGAGACTCAAATACTTCCGCAGCTAGATCCTGAAGCTGACTGAGGTGTAACCCCGGAGCTGGTATAATGCCGTGCTGATTTAGTAAATCCACAACCTCGGCCGCTGAATAGCCCTGCCGAGCAGCAAGGCGGGCGCTACGCCGCGGGGAACCAGAACCCGCAGTGTCAGTTTCACCATCAAACAGTTCATCCGAATCGGACATGGTGCTTTGACTCGTGAACCCGACAAAAAACAGCAACAAAATCACACCAATGTAGAACGCCATACAACCTGATCAAGGACAGTTTCTGAAGCAGCAAGAGCAAAAAGCAGTAATGACAGCAGAGTGGTCGTTTGACTGCGATCCTGACAGCAGCGGTGTTTGAGAGGCTGTATGAGACAGAAACAAGCATATTTAAGGAACCCGCCTCCAAGCAATTGGCTTACGACTGGGTTGTGGAGCAACGTGATAGGCTTATGCTGGAGGTGCGTAGGGTGGGAGGTGGTGAGAGCAGTGATGTGACACTATGCAATTGGTTAACAGAGACTGGGCGGCAACCAGCTGATTGTTCATTGAAACCCGGAAATTGACAGCTTATTATGATCTTGTGAGTAGATTGAAGAGTGGAGATATAAAGTGAATTAAGGAAGTGTAAAAGATATTATAGTCTTCCTGCTTGAACTTACGTTGAGAACTACATTAGCTGCAACTACTGCTTTGTCCAGGAGGAAGCGCTGTTGTGCTGGGTATTGTCAATACACTGTCGCATGATTGTGATGTCACTGCCTGGATATTGGGAGCGAGCCACGCCCCCTCTCTCTCTTGGCTGACTGACTCTGAAGAGAGCAGCAGCAATTTGTTCCACCAAAATAAACCACGCCGAGCTGGCTAAAGAAAGACAACCGTCTATCTGTGCGATCTTTATGAACTTTGAGAATATTCACCTTCTCGCTGCGCAAGTAGACAAAAGGTATAAGTCTACTATGTAAGGGATAATGTATATTGAGGCGGTGATTACGGGGGAAATAATGACCGACAGGTGAATGATTGAGCCCGACGCGCAGCGGAGGGCTTAATCATTCACCTGAAGGTCATTATTTCCCAGTAATCACCGCCTCAATATACACTATCCCGCTTAGAACACGGCCTACAACTAAATCATTCAATAATCTGACAAAAATAATTATTCAAATAGATTTTTTAATAGCGTTTTCAAAGACAAAGCGGTTTCATTCATAATTGGCACACAACACACAGCTGCAACTGGTTGGCCTAATTAGTAGTGTCTGCTGACAAAAAGCTCTTATCAACTGATTAATCCAGGTGTGGCAGAGCAGCGGTCGGTTGTCGAGAAATAATGACCGGTGAATCTTGTTGATTGACCAATCAGAATCGAGTATTCAAGAGAGCCGTGTTCTAAGTATCGATAAGGACCCGGATCCATTAAGCAGACACGAAAATGGACAATAAGTGGCCCTGCCGCTTCGCTGGCCCGGCCACTAATAATAATTAGTGGCCGGGCAGCTCCGCAGCAATGGGTCGTGGCCGGGCAAGTCTCAAGCAGGGCCGTAACCAGAGTTCCGAAATAGGGGAGGTCCAGCAAGGGGAGGCGGATTCGGCGGCGCCGCCGGAAAAAATTTGAGTTTTTTTTTTCCCCTTTTTTAGCCATATTTAGAGTAATATATCATTTAAAATCAACATTAGGATTATACTGTTGTGATGTCATTATTCAGTATATTCTCTTTCATGTCACCACCTGCTCAGCTCTCCTGTCAACATAATTGTAACTAACAAACACAAACTGTTTTAGCCAAATTCATATCAAAATGACACCTACAAACACAGGTACACAACCCAAGCTGTACACAACACACAAAGTCATCATCGATAATAAAAAAAAACATACAGAGGGACATTTATTTATTCCTGATAGGAACGATTGAAAAATAAAATAAAATATATTATGTTGTTTTTAACTTTACACCACCTCTTTTTGTTACTTATTGGGTCATGAAACTGAAACCATGCATATAGCCACCTGCATACCTGACTTCGGGAGCTTGGCAATTGGCATCATGCATGATTAGCCAGTAGCATCCCAACGTGTCACACAGGTAACATTACTTAAGAGACAGACTAGACACTTACTTTCTTGGTTGTTGCTAAAAAATCTGTCAGTGTCACTCACTGTCTGTCGTTCACTTCGCTCACTGTCTCGCAGCTCGCTCACCTTCAATTATCTCGCCAGGCAGACAGACAGTCATCACTCACCACCATGCTGCTGCTCTCTCGGAATCAAGTTACCGCGGACGCGGCGTCAGATGACTTCCTGCCTGACCTGCCTTTCGTTTCAAAATAAAAGCGATCCCGTGTTTTTCATGCTTTTCCATGCAGATTGTTTTATTTTTTTACAATCTTCGTTCTCAGAACACTCTACAATTTTCTGTTCCCAAAGTCCGAACTGAATTGGGGAAGAAAGCTTTTAGGTTCTCTGCACCCACCGCATGGAACAGTCTGCAGTCTGATCTTAAACTTAATAGCTTAGTAACCTTAAATGGTTTTAAGGCTATGGTAAAATCTCTTGAGAACAGGCTGTCTGTATGCAAATGTTTTATTTGATCATTTTAATGTTTTTCAATTGTATGTGTTTATGTGTTTGTTTGTTGTAACTTTGTGTTGCTGCTGTTTCTTGGCCAGGTCTCTCTTGTAAAAGAGATATTTGATCTCAATGGGACAAACCTGGTTAAATAAAGGCTAAATTAAAAAAAAAAAAAAAAAAAATCTCTGAAATATTAGGGGAGGTCCGGACCTCCCCGTTCTCATAGCTAGTTAGGGCCATGGTCTCAAGGCTTTGAGCTATTATGACATCACAGATGCTCGAGTGACATCAGTGATGGCATCACAATTGTTTGACTGACTGAAGACATCACAAATACAACCTAATTGCCATAGGTAATTAAGGCATTTAGGCTATACACGGGGCCAGAATTCAACGTTTTGATGCACTGTGGGCTCAATTTGGGAAGTCGAACTTCCCGGGAGAAGAAGAATAATAATTATAGCTGCTGCGCAGCAATGGGTCGTGGCCGGGCAAGTCTCCAGGCTTTGAGCTATTACATCACAATTGCTCGAGTGACTTAAGGAAATTAGGCTATACACGGGGCCAGAATTCAACGTTTTGATGCACTGTGGGCTCACTTTTTGACCGATCGAAAATCTGTTTTGATACTTTTGTGTAGGACAGTCTAACGATGCAGATGCTGAAGTTTGGTGTCGTTTGAAGAAAAAATGTGGGAGGAGTAGGGTTTAATTAGTTTTTGCAGTTTTGGGGTCTTTTGACTTCATAATTGGCCATAGGTTGCATTGTACAAAAGTTTCTCCTCATTTGGGCGCACATTTTGGTGAAAGTTGCAAAGCCGTAGCACGTATGCCTGATTCTTTATGAATTTTCAAAGTTTGAAACTTTAGACGGTCGCTGTAGTGCCAGCGTTAGGACTATTGGCCCCAAATTTGCATCAAATACGTTTGGCATGGGACTGGACCTTTGTGCAAAGTTTGGTTAGTTTTCATGCATGGGAAGTCGAACTTCCCGGGAGAATAAAAATAAAAATGGTAGTACTAGTACAAACTTGCAGGGCTACAGGAGAGAGACAGAGTACAGCTGGGGGTTGGGAGTTCCAAGTTACTGACCAAACACTCTATTTCAGTGATTGCTGTCAGAATATAGAGCCATTCAACACTTATTTTAACACAAAAACATGCAGCTGAATGCAGCTTTAATTAGGAAATTGCTTTTGCTTTTGCTCGTTTTGGATCCCTGTCTAACATATTTTGGTATTGTTTTTTTTTGTTGTTGTTTTTTCTATAACGTCATAGTGCATAGTTAGTCGGGCAGTAAATCTCACTGAACACCAGAATGAATGTTTGGAAAAAGTTTGGAATCTTCAAATTTAAACTGCAGGAACGCTGCTATTACTGCCAGACCACAATGAGAGGGACCAGCAGCACAGTGAAGGAGAATGAAGTGCAGCTTATGGCTTTTGACTCAGAGATGATGAAAGCACTCCTGTGGCATATGTAATGGAACAGAAAAGGAATAAGCTGCAGTTTGAAGGTTTCCTCTGTAAAAGTGATGATCTTTCTCTTGATACTTTTCCCCCTCCTTTAGTTCAACAGGCGGCACCATTGTCGGAGATGTGGCCGCCTGGTGTGTCAGGTGTGCTCGGAGCGGAAGATGGCGGTGGAAGGATTCCCCGAGGAGGATGTCAGAGTCTGTGACCAGTGTTACGCCTACTTCCACCCGGAGTAAGACCCTGCAGACTCACACCAGGCCTCAAATCAAGTCTGATTTATCTAGGCATTTCTAACAGCACAGGCTTCTCAAAAAGTGCCTTATAGATTAAATACCATGGAGAATCTTGAGTATCATGGAAGCGTATTTCAGACAGAAATAGTCTTGGGGTGCGTTCCAATCAGCTTTTAGTTCCCAGCGAAGTGGACTGCACAGGGTATTTTGCCATATTACTTTAACATGGCTGAAGAATACCCTGTGCAGTCCACTTCGGGAACTACTAGCCAATCAGAACGAACCCCTACTGTATCAGGGAAGGTAGTGATGTGTCACTTCAGGAATTTTTGAGGAACAGTTTCTTCCCGCAGGCCACGAGACTCCTTAACACATTGACTGCCAGCCGTTTTTTTCTTGCTGTAGGTAGCTTCTGCCAAGCCGTTTTTTGAGGATTGTGGCTCATTTTACAAGCGCCGAGGATTATTTTCTGCTTGGAGTTTGTGAACATACAATATCTCAAAAGTACTAATAGAATGTGTACTTTCTCTGTCTAAAAGAGTTAGTTTGTAGAGTTAGTAGTTATGTAAGCATTAGCAGTTGAATACAGCATGGTTTTAGCATCAGAAAAAATATTCAGAGATAAACGGCTTTTTGTGAAATTCGATAGAGCTGTCACTTTAACCATTCATTTTTGGCTCTCTCTCTCTCTCTCTCTCCCTCTCCCTCCCCCTCTCGCTCTCTCTCTCTCTCTCTCTCTCTCTCCCTTCCCCTCGCTCTCCCTCCCTCTCTCTCTCTCTCTCTCTCTCTCTCCCTCCCTCTCGCTCTCCCTCCCTCTCTCTCTCTCTCCCTCCCTCTCGGGAGGGAGACGCACTAGGTTTAATCCTAGTGAGAGGGGGAGAGGGAGAGAGAGAGAGAGAGAGAGAGAGGGAGGGAGGGAGAGAGAGAGAGCGAGAGAGAGAGAGAGAGAGAGAGGGAGAGAGCGAGAGGCAGAGTTGCTTCAACTCCTCCCTCTTCTTGGCTGCAGCGGCCGTCAGTCTCAGTGCTTTTGCTGCTGTCCTGTGCCTATCTGCAGGCTGCTGTTTGAGGAAGTCGGCATGGACTCGCTCGCTTCTTGGGAGTTTTGGTTGAGAGAAGCTTTTGCGATTCTGGTCATATTTATGCTGCGTGTTTCAAAGTGTGTTCCACCTGTAATGTATTATGTAAATTTGCAATCCCGCATCGCCAGCAATCAGCGCGAAAACGAGAGCGTTTTGCCCCAACCATTTTCATGAGAATGTAATACTGTAAAATCGCCTCGCCATTTCCTTGAATGGCTTGCTCCCTTTTTCTTTGATTTCGCTCGTCTGGGGGAGCACTGTCAACACTTAGTGGGTCGGTAAAATAGATTATACACATTCAATACCTCCAATAATTGTATAGGAGACGTAAAAGGGATTGATCAACGCCCCACCGTCAAAAAAAAAAAAAACGATTTTTTTGACGTATCCATACGTCGCTGGCAGTGAACGGTTGGATTCTGCTTGACGTATCAGTACGTCGTTGGCAGTTAACGTGTTAACATACACAAATAGTAGCAGTAGCAGTAGCCGTACTGTAACGCACCGTAGCTGCTACCTTTACGTATGTCTAATGTTTAATTGTATGTTTAATAAGGAATATGCTATTTGCACCTGTATGTCAAATATGCCGAATTTAAAACGCCAAGTTTAATTGTATGTTTAAAAAGGAATATGCTATTTGCACCTGTATGTCAAATACGCCGAATTTAAAATGTTTAAGCACGGCTAAAGTATGCACAGGACATGTGCACCCAGGGCCGCCGCACCCTATACGCAGAGTACGCAGACTGCGTAGGGCATCATGTGACTGAGGGCACCATTTTTTTTTTTTTTTGGGCTTCAAACAGCCCAAATTTTTCGGCACGCACGTCGGCCCGTATCGGCCTGGCCTGCTTGGTATCTAATGCCCGGCCTGAATTATGATCCCAGTCTGCCCCTGCTTGCATGTACAGTTTAACAATAGCTTGTTTGCTGACATGTACAGTAATTCGAACTATTGTTTGTTTGCCACATGTAATGTAATGTGAGATACACTAGTATCGTTTTCGTTTGACAGTTATTGAAAGTTTTGCGGGGGGGGGGGGGGGGGGCACCACAAAACAATTACGCTTAGGGCACCCAAATGGCCAGCAGCGGCCCTGTGTGCACCTATGTGCAGTGAATATGCCACTGCCTCTGACTTGTCTTATCACTATACTGCCTTATTGCTTGTTGTGTCTCTTGTTGTTTTTGCACTCATATGCCCTGTTACATTTGTACTATGTTGTAAACGGAGTCCACAGCACAAGAATTTCACACGTGATACTTGTACCATGGAGTGACAATAAAAATCTTGAATCTTGAATCTTGAATCTTGAATTTATAAAAAAATTATTTTACAACCTTGGTTGTTTTACAACCTTGGTTGTAAAACAACCAAGTAGCAAGAGCAAGCCCAACTGTAGTGGGAACCAAAATCTTTACCCTCTGTTTACCGCCAAACCTTTCTGAGCTGAGAAACAACCCAGATTAAAAACATTTGGGCATTATGGAAGTGTTCAAATTTAGTGTAAAGTCATGGTATTTTACATGAGGGCCACAGTAGGAAGGCCATATAGATACAGATAAAAACAAGAAAACAAACAACTTTATTTGAATTGAATGAATTTTGAGATCCGAGTCTAAAGATTGTGTGGATGTTCATACATGCATGTGAGTGTGAGTGAGCATTCTGTGCTGTGTGCACTGCATTTTAGACATGTTACCATGATTTGACATTGACTTTTGTTTTCTTTGTTCCCATTTGCAGTTCTGATGATGAGCTGGAACAAGTTGAAGGTAGATGAGTATTTCTATTTTTACAGCAGTTTCTTCTTTGCTATATTGGAGTCTAATTTGATAAAGCGAATCTAAATTATAAGTAAAAAAACAGGTGGGCCCTCCTAAATGACCTGTCCTCTATTTGTTGTTTAGTGGCCGGTAGCCCTGTGGTGACAGAGGAAGCCCTGGATGGGATGCTGCATCTGCCCGAGGTGGTCCAGCAGCAGATACAACTCGGCACAAACCCTGCAGAGAACCAGCTGCTGCGGAGCGAGTTCTACTTTGAACAGGTCTGAACTGGAAGATTTGTCAATACAGAGGATCTGATGTAACTGTCCCTTGTGCTGTTAAACCAGGTTAATGCCCTCCTAGAACGCTGGGTTGGATGTCAGAGAAAGATTGTAGGCATTTGCTGCTCGGTTACATGCTGCTATTCCGACATGCCTCTACTTAGACATTGACGTCTAATTGTCGGAGTGGCGGCATTTCCATTTTTTGTCAAACGTGCCACTACTACGACAATTTTTTTTCCATTGTCGCAGTAGCGGCACCTTACTTTTTTTTCAAACATTCCGCCATTCCGACATGAGGTAATTAATATAAATGTCATTACTAGGCTATTATCATCACAAGTTGCATTGCGAGTTTTCGCCTGTGACTTGAATTGATAACCACTGATTTCCATAGGCTATAGGCTATTTGTTTATTTTACAGGGGCAGCCAGTCAATCGAGGCTCGTTTTGATTTGAGACGGGAGGATGAGCTCACAGCAGGTCACAATGCCCTCTGAAAACCACATACAGTCAGTAGCGAACCCTGCCTCTCACACCTGGGCCCTGACCCGCCCGCATGACAACCTTCCCCCCCCCCCCCCCCCCCCCATCGTGGAAAAAAAGCGAATAGGCTACCACTTAATTCGCTTGTGTCCTCAAAATAACAATAATAATCATCAAGACATAATGAGCTAAGCCCGGGCGCCAGGATGAAATCAAATGACTCAGGGATTGATTTGAAATAAATAAATAAACTGCGCGCACACAGTCACACACACACACATGCAGCGGCAGGATTGTGATCAGTGAAGCGGCTGGAGATCTGGTTTAGAAGGCTGTCGATTACGCTGCAGTGGACCGCTCTGTACCGTGCGCAAACGTCTCCAGCTCCACGGATGCGCGGAGGGCCAACCAAAGCCTCGGTCTCTCCATAGACCTCAAACTTATCTTTTTCCTTTTCGATGGATCTGTGAAGCTCATCCACTCTGGCGAGGCAAAACTGCATATCGAAATGTTTGTTTTGGAGAATATCAAAGACAACATCCGAGTAAGAGAAGATGGCTTGGAAGGTTTTCAACCAAAAGCAGAACTCGAAGCTGTCAAGGAGGTTGATGTATCCATCAGCGCGGCTGACAGTGTCATCATCAAACTGTGCATGGTTTTCCACGATGTGCTCGAACACCTAGAAGAGTTATGCAAACAACTTAATAAGACATCCAATAAAAACTGAATTTATTTAGTAGGCTACTGCTGTATCTGGTTCAGCTGAGATGAATGAGGGGTCTGGTCGACACACAGTTTGATGCAAACAGAATAGCTTTTATTCTTCAACAGCAATACTGGTATCAAACACAACGCTGCAGACGCTGAGGAGACGAGACGGGCCGAAAGGTTTTCAAGTCTGGCTCTTTGGCCCTAAACACAGTTTTATACACTGGTCTTACCGCCTAGTAAATGATGTCACAGTTTGCTATCTTTTGCCCTATATGGTGTTGTTTTTCACCAAATGCCAAATGGTCGGTGTGGATGTCTGGGCTGTGGCTCGGCGCCAACTGTGACATCTCCTAAGCCCATCCATCAACCCATCCTGCTTTAAGATAATAAAATGCCATCTGGAAATCATCCTGTTTATCCGTGAACCCCTTTCTGACTGTCATGTGCGCTATGGTGAGTTTACTCTAGGTCAGAGGTCACCAGGATGCTCCTATTTCAAATACATTCCTTAGGCCTCTGCCATCAGCCTGTGTGGCATCCAAGTTGGTCAGTGTGGCCTTTGTTCAATCAGATGCTAAAAAGGAGTTTATTCAGAATTTAATATATTGTAACTATTTCACATAGTCATATTTCATAATTAGTATGAAATATACAGCATTCCCCCCTCTGTGACTTCCTAAAGTCACAGAAAGAATAACCAATCTTACCAGAAAAAGCCCTTCGTTTCTCGTCTCCCAGCAGCGTACCATCTGTTGTCATCAAAAAAATCTCTATTCTTCTAAATGTCTAATTAGAGTCCTATTTTAGATCTGTGATTTGGGTGAACTAATTTTAGCTAATTTCCTATTAAAGTCCTAGTTTAGAACATTATGTGAGGTTATTGTTAGACTAGATAAACTAAACTATATTCTGGATAGGATCGAATTCAGCTATATTTGGGCTAATCCCAGTCTAAACTGGAAAAACAATCATACAGTTCAAACTTACTGTCTCTCGGTCTGTAACCACCCTAAGGATGTAACCAGAGTAAGAGCGTATTCTTCAATCAAAACAGAGAAAAAACCTCACCCTCCTGTTTAAGCAGGATGAGGAAAAATTTTATAGTTAGTCATTAACCATTATCCATTATCCACTAATTTATGGTCATCTGCCAATTCAATCAATCTATTTTAAACTCAAAATTAAATCAATAGCAACTAAGTAAAATAAGTAAACTAGATTAATATATAACTAGATTATTATCAAAAGTAAATATTCATTCCATTATAATTTTCCTCTTTTTTCTTTTTTTCTAATACATTTTTTTCCTTTTTTTTCCTTTTTTTTTCTTCAATATATCAAGAATATATCATTACAAATCATTCATAACATTGGTATTACAGGTTATACACATAATCAAACACTTTAGTGATATAAACATATAGAAATATAAATCACAATACAAATGCCATGCTTCAATCATTATTAAATGTCATCCAATGTGATATCAACCATAAACTTTCCAGTGATGTTGCCTCCTGTTGTAGAGTATTTTCATATATTCCATAATGTTTTTGCAAAGATCAGTGCACTCCTATTTCTGTCCAGGGCCCACAGTCCAGTTCACTGTCCCGATTTGAGTCCATATAAGCGTAGGGGTCCCCAGACAGCTATCCACACTCTGGTTGGCTCCCCAATATTGTCCTGAAAGGAAAGAAGACAGAAACCAACCAGTATCTTGCAAAAACATTGGAAACAATACATTGTAAAACAACTATCAACCAAACTATTAACCCCTCAAGGGATCTTAATGATTTAGATCAGGTATGTCCAAAAATCTGATTTAGTGACCTCAAATGATCTTAAATGATCTGAAATTTAATTTTATTCCAAATTTATCTCCCTTCTATTACCACCAGACAATTTCTTACCCCTTCCATAAACAACATGTGACAAGTGACAAGAATATGGTATATGGTGTATCCCTTTTCATTTCCACATTCCACATTCCCCCCTTGTTCACTTTGGCCCCCCTTCAAACTTTGGACACCTCTGCTCCAGGCAACAAGGCTGGTGTTAAAAAAATAAAAATAAAAACTTGACATTCCACTCCATTGGCACTCCACCACTTTCCTCCATATAACTCCATATAAGGCAAACGCCAGTCAGTAACTACTGGACTGACCAAATTTAAAGATAAATCAAAATAAACTCACAAAACACTGTATTTAGACATCAAACATGACTATTGGATAAAAAATAAACCAACCAAAAATAATACCCAAAAACAAATAATAAATCAAAAAGAATATCAAAGTAGATAGCATAAAGTACAACACATTCAGCCAAATACACTAGATTATATGTTGCCAATGTGTCATGCTTTACACAAACCAAGCCCACCTGATTACTCAGTGTTCCCTTTTCCCTTATATCACACCAGGAAATCAATGTCCCTGTTGTCATCAAGTTCAGGCTCTTGCCTCATAAGGGCCATCTGAAGGGCTTGGATGTCCATTGCCCTATCTATACCCCTGGTTATCAGACCTCTAAGGATTGGGATTCCACAACAGAGCACCAAACCGAGTATCGTCAGTCCAATGAAAATGTAAGCTCCTATTCTAACAAAATACATACCCCATGACCCAAAGTATGACAGCATCCAGGATGCCCAGTCACTCCGCTTCTCGACCCCAGCATGGTCATGCAATTCCTTCCTAAATTTCTTCAGATTATTCATTGCCCTAGTAAAACTACCATTAGGCCCCGTTTCATCAGGAATATAAGTACAACATTGATCCCCAAACATTTCGCATACGCCACCTTTCTCTGCCAACAGGAAGTCCAGAGCCTGTCTGTTTTGCCAGGTCATTTCACTATTTGCAGTGAGCTGCCTTCCCAACGCTCCTAACGCATCGTGCGTTTCATTTACAAAAGTCTGCTGATTATAAAATAACCAATTCACCCACGCGGTATTTTTACCTATAGACACCTGAGGAAGAAGCATAGACTGGATAAATGACTGACTATGGTCTATGTCCCTAAATTCAAAAGGTACTACCGGCGGCATTCCGGCTAATTGGGCACTATCTGGACCCCACAGACCAGCTCTTCGAACTCGTTTAGGTCTTGCGTAAGGTGACGTACCCAAATCTTCTGCTGGGATAATAATAACCGACTGGACTGCCTGGACCCTGGCACATCTCCCATGCCAGAAATATGGCAAAGTGGCAAGCAGAACTTTCCCACCACAGATCCAAAATTGATCTGCTACAGCCTGGGTGGCAAGCTTTCCTCAACAATGGGTCCCACACTAGTAGAGGCATCTCATCCTCTTCTAGTATAAATGATTCCCGTCTCTTCCTTCCTTCAGATTCTACATCTCCATCTCCATATATTACTGTAAGATTGTCTGAAATATTATTTGTCCGTATCTCCTCTCCCATCATTATTGAAGTACCCACAGTCGTCTGGATTTTAGTGGGAGTACCTTTAGTGGCCCCCACAACAGTAGGTTTTCCAGTAGATGGAACCAAAATGCTTGTATTGACCCTCTGGGTGGTCAGATCAAAAGCACTCACATTAATCTTCTGAGTAGTTGAAATCAAGGTAGTCATATTGTTATTCACACTGCTGTTCACGCTAATTGTCACCCCTGTGATGGGTGTTTGAGTCATATTTGCAAAACCTGTAGGCTTCAAAGATGCTGTTACCGGTGTCTGTATTGTACTTACAGCCTTTGTACGTGCTAAGATTGTTGTCATTGTCTTGTTAGCAAACACTTCCTCTTTTTCCTTTACTGTCTGTGCCACCAAACTGTTGATAGGTGCCCGTCCCCCAGTCTCATTCAAAACCTTAACTGTGGTGAGCCCCATCGTCATAGTTTTATTAGTAGTCACAGCAATGGAAGTCGTCACAATCCTAGTTGTAGATGTTGTCATCACTGAAGTTGTAACCGGCAGTGATGTAGTGGTACTGTTAATAGCTCTCAGAATTGAAAGAATGTGATTGGGTGTTGTTTTCTCACCATCAGGTCGAGAGGTTGACACTGAAGTGGTGCGCTCATCAACTTCCTCAACAGTCTTTGTTGCATCGGTAGTGTCCAGTCCTATCACTACTAGTGTCACTTTGCGAACTACAACACCTGCTATCCAGACGTTACGTATTGGTTTCATTTTGAAATATGGATCATCATATTGTAACGTATCAGTGATACGCCAAAGAACGGAGAGTTGTAGTTGGTACAGGTTCTTTATTTACAGGCTTCTTTAGCTCCTAGCAGCTAGCTTCACAGAGCTAGCTCTACACACAACACCCGGTCTCGCTCACTCCATAGCTTGACTGACATCCGGCACCCCGGCCGCTGGTCATATATACCCCGTTTCCCCTAGGAGCACACCCACCCACATTAGTTCCTAGCTACCGTTGAGACACTTATGTTGCACATCACATTACAGGTAATACTTGGATTACCCGACACGTTACATACTCCTCACCCAACATTAGCTCAATGCCCACATTGACACCCACAACCCACACATATCCCCCTGTACCAAAACACACCACCCCACAACACTTTGTATTCCCCCAATTTGTCTCTTATTATTTCACTACTTCTTAATTTTCATTCCACCACCACCATTTGCATTTCTTTTCATTTCTTCCCTCTTTTCCCATTCCTTTAAATTCGACCCACATTTCCGTTCACATTCCCATTCCAATAGCCCTTCTCTTTAACACCCCTTAATTTTGCATTCACTCCCACCATCATTTAGTTACTTCCCATTAGCACCCTTTTCCCCAACATTTTCACTTAACACAAGCCCCAACATTTACATTCCCTCTTTTCTCTTTGCACTCATCTTCAATTTAACTCAAACCCATCACATTGACATCATTTCTTTCCTCTTTCCCCATTCATTTAAATTCAACCCACATATCATTTCAGTTAGACAATAACCCCAACATTTACATCATTCTTTTTCCATTACCTTCATTTAAACCTTTTTTTCTTATTCACCTTATCCCACTTCACTTCAACCACTATTTCCATCCCCCCTTTTAAAGCGTCTGTCCCACCTTTTGTGCCCCACAGACCTCACACTCCCTGCAGTATCTCCGCACGTCCTCCTTTTGTTTGCCCCAGTAGAAATGTCCACGGATGAGGCTGAGTGTCTCTTCGGTCCCACGATCACCGTATGGGCCCTTGTGCATCCACTTCAGTGCCAATTCTCGCAGGCAACCGGGTACCACCCACTGGGTCCCGCTTTTCCCGTGCCCCTTTCTCTCTAAAACCCCAGCTCCACCCAGTTGCAGGTCCGAAAACATGTTCCACAGTCCTTTCGTGGCACCGGAAAACATGTGAATCTCCTCCACAGGGGGCCGGCGTCCGGCCGCCACCCACGCATACACCGGACCGATATCCGCATCCTCCATCTGTCTGCGTCTCCGCTCATGCCCGTCGACCTCCCAGATGGCCCTGTCTTCGTCTATCTGCTCCACCTCTTGCCCTCGCTCGTCCTCCCGTCCCTCTCCCCCAGGGTGCGGCGTGTTGAGGACAGCAGGGCGAACACCATCGGCGTCGATCTCCTCCTCGGCTTTCTGCAGTGCAGCCGTCGGGGCTGTGCAGCGGCCTGGCCGGGCCGTCTCCTCCGGCCCCGACCCCTCTCGCTCCCCCGGGGACACGAGCGCCGCTCCCCCGACTGTAACAGCTCTGCAGATGATGTCGCTCACTTCCCTCTGGCTGTTCAAAACGATCCCCGCTCCAGAGCAGCTAGCCTGGGCCGGCTCAACAGTCACTCTCCTGCCCAGAACACTCGGCTCTGTACTGCTCCGCTGCTCCGCCGCTTGTTGCTCAGGCTGCTCCACTGCTCCGCTACTCCGCTGCTCCTCTGCCTGTTGTTCCGGCTGCTCCCCCGGCTGTGTGTCTCTTCCAGCGTTCGCACTCTTAGTGCAGTCTCTAGCTAAATGTTCAGGCGACTGGCAAGCCCAACAAAGCCTCACCTGTCCGGCGCCTGCCCGTCTCTCCTCTCCCGCTGTTCTCCAATCTCCGACAGCTTCTTGACATTCTCTGGCTAAATGTCTGATCGCGCCGCATGCCCAGCAGGCTCCCTGCTGTCCATGTCGTTGTCCCGCATACCCGGTCCGTCTCCCGGGAGCGCCTCGGCACCACCTCGCCACGTGGCCCGGTTCTCCACAGCTCCAACACAGTCTATTTTGTGGTTCCTCCGACCGTTCTCCACACTGCGCTCCCTCTGCGCTCATCAAATCCACCCGCTGCATGACTTCTCGCAGCGTCCGCATCACCTCCACTGCCCAGGCAGGAGTTTCTTCCACCAGCCGTCTGACTTCTTTCAACACACGGGCCTCCATGCCCGCCAGCATCGAGCTGATCTCTGTCGTCAGCCCCTCTTTTCTCCCGTTCGCCGACAGGCTTTCTTCTAGGCGCACCATCACACGTGGCGCTCGTAGCAGCTAGCTCACACAGCTAGCTCGCTACTGCTAGGTCGCTCGAGCCTTTGATCTCCAACTTCTCCTCCGCCGTTCCTCCTCACTCTCTCCCCTCTCGACCGAATCAGAGGCGCTACCGCTTTACTGCCTGACACCAATGTAACGTATCAGTGATACGCCAAAGAACGGAGAGTTGTAGTTGGTACAGGTTCTTTATTTACAGGCTTCTTTAGCTCCTAGCAGCTAGCTTCACAGAGCTAGCTCTACACACAACACCCGGTCTCGCTCACTCCATAGCTTGACTGACATCCGGCACCCCGGCCGCTGGTCATATATACCCCGTTTCCCCTAGGAGCACACCCACCCACATTAGTTCCTAGCTACCGTTGAGACACTTATGTTGCACATCACATTACAGGTAATACTTGGATTACCCGACACGTTACAATATGTACACGTATATTCCCCTTGATCTTCCCGCTTGACGTTACTCACAGAAAGTGAACAGTCTTCTGGAACCTTTATATGTCTGTGTTCATTGAACAGAACATACTTTCTCTGTTGAGGAGGCACTTTATAAACATCAGGTCCACTCAGCACTATGTCATTTCCAAGATTGTCTGTCCACTGGGGAGGAATAGGGCCATCCGCACTACTCCATTTTGTACACTTACATGGAAGCTCAACTTGCGCTCCTACTTTGGCTTTAACTACAGTCGTCAAACCGTCTGAGCTTGACCTTCCGTCTGACTGGCCTTGTGCTCCCTGGTCTGCTTGGACCCCCAGGTCCTCCTGAAATGACATCACCTCTCTCTGTCTCCGGCGTGTCACTTTCTGGAGGATCTGGCTCAATTTGCTCTGGGGCATGCTGTAGATCGATGTCACCGAATCTCCCTTCTTGGTCATTAGCTGGGAGACCGTTTCCGGCACCATCAGAAGCATGCACCCCATCATCAACATCATCATCCATGTCACAGTCAATCTGCCCCCCTGGAGACTGGTCCAGGAGGCGTTCTTCTGTACCTTCCTCTGCCTCTTCCGGCACTCCATCATCATGCCCTTGTGAGCCAGGTCCCTCAGTTGGTGCTTTAACACAATGTGTCAAATGATACCACACAGGAGATCCCTTCACCTGAACTGCTGTGCCAGTGCAGCGCACGACTTCAAATGGTCCCTCACGCCGAAAGTTGAACCACTTTCTTCTAAACACTTTCACAAACACCTTGTCTCCAGGCTGCACAGGGCTGTCGTTGTCTCCCTGTTGTCCTTCAGTCTCCTCTCTTGCCTGTTTTGCGGAGACATATGCAGATATGCTGCCATGTAGAGTATGTAAATACTCCACATATGATTTCATTTCATCTTCTAACAGGGACAGACTCGGGCCCTTCCCGCCCGTACGCAAACAAGGGGTTGGCATGCACCTGCCTGTCAGCAGCTCGTGTGGCGTCATCTGCAAATCACGGAGCTGACTCGAACGGCACGCCATTAATGCCAACGGGAGTGCCGCCACCCAATTTAACCCTGTGTGTTGACATATCTTTGAGACGCGGTTTTTTATTACGCCATTCATCCGTTCACAAATTCCTTGGGAAGCGGGATGATAAATTGAGCCGAGGCGCTGTTTGATTCCTAATTTTTGTAGGATAAGTTTCACAACTTTATCTATGAACTCGCGGCCGTTGTCACTTGAAATCCGATCCGGAAGGCCCCAACGACTGAAAACCTCACGACATAGAAAGTTAGCAACCGACTGCGCGTCTTTTCTCTTAGTTGGACAGGCCTCCGGCCACCTCGAGAAACGATCCACCACAACTAACAAATACCTTTTCCCCGCAACCGGTTTTAACATATCGACAAAATCTATGACCAGCTCGGTCATTGGTCCTTTTGGGGTAGGTATATGTCCTGGAGGAATTAACACTTCTCTTCTGATATTGTTTTTCAAACAAATTGTACATCTGCCGATGACATGATCAATTTGTGATAACAAATATGGTGCCCAAAAGCCATACTCGTTTGTAATCTTCCTTTTGACCTCCCCCCTGGAGACATGTGCTTGCCCATGCGCCTCCTGAATCATCAGACCCAGCAGGTCGGGGGGTGCCACTACTAGCCCTTGATGGTTCCTCCACAAGCCTGTGGAGTCCTGACTAGCACCTCTGTCCAGCCACAACTGTTTGTCTACTGCATGGACAGCCTCCTGCATCATCACCACATCTTTAAGAGTGATCTTGTCTTCTAGCTCCATTTCATGAGTCACTAGAAGAACTTTTCCAAGTCTATCCGCTCCTGTGACCCGCTTGGCAGCTTCATCGGCCGCCTGGTTACCTTTTGTAACTCGTGACATGTCAGACCTATGTGCCGCACACTTAGCAATTGCTATTTGTTTGGGTTTCATTATGGCGTGTAACAGTTTCACTATTTGTGCATGATGTTGAATAGGTGACCCGTCAGTTTTCTTAAACCCTTGATTTCTCCATACCGCACCAAAAAGATGCGAAACACCTTGTGCATATGCGCTATCTGTATAAATTGTCACTCGTTTACCTTCTGCTAGTAAACATGCTTCAGTAAGACCAACCAGCTCAGCTAGCTGGGCCGAGGCTGGCTGTGGAACCACCTCAGCTTTCTCTACCACAAAGCCAGAGCCCTGGGCCTTGATTACTGCATAGCCGGCGCACAACGTATCTCCCACGCGGTAACAAGATCCATCAGTCCAGTACTCCAGGTCCGCCTCCTTCAATGGGAGGGCCTGTAAGTCTGACCTGAGTCTCGAATACCTTTCTGCTTCCCGCACACAATCGTGGGGTTCCCCGTCCTCCATGGTTGGCAAATTCTCAGCTGGGTTCACTGTGTTACATCGTGTCAAAGTAACATCCTCTTGCTCTAAAAGCCTATAATAGTCTCTGAGCCTAGGCATGGTCAAAGTGTATCTGCCATGCTGCAAAAGGTTTCTAAGACTATGATGTGTGAGGATAGTCACTGGGTATCCCATGGTAACTGCGGATGCCCTCTCATACATCAAATAGACTCCCACCATTGCTCTGTAGCATAGTGGTAACCCCATTTCCACCTCTGAATAGGCTGTGGAGTAGTACGCAATAGGCTGCGGACCCACTCCCGTTCCTGTCGGCTGACATAGAACTGCACATGCAAATCTACCTCCTACTGAAGTAGACACATATAACACAAATTTTTTTGAATAGTCTGGTAATGCTAACGCTGGGGCCTCCTGTAGCTTTTGCTTGATTGTTTCAAATGCCAAATGGCCATCTTCTGTCCAAGTTAGATTACAATGGAGTCGATCACTCCCTGTACTTTTAACCATAGCTCTCAGAGGCCCTGTCAGCTTAGCATAATCCTCCAACCATGCCGACGAATAGCCAGAAATACCAAGAAATGCCATCATCTCCCTGACAGTTCTAGGCTTTGGAGCTTTCCGAATGGCATCAAGGTGACTATCAGAGATGGCCCTGTGGCCATGAGTTATTGATTGGCCTAGGTAAACCACCTTCTCCTGGACATACTGCAACTTTTTCTGAGAAACTTTATGACCCCGCTGTGCCAGGACCTGTAGCAATTTAATTGAATCCTTATGACATGTTTCCCTATTGGTTGAGCAAATGATAATATCATCTACATACTGAATGACAGTACTGTCCAACAGTTGGCCTACATCCTCCAAGTCCTCCCTTAACACTTTGTTAAAAATGTGTGGGCTGTGTTTGAACCCCTGCGGCAATCGCTGGTATTGGTAAGATTGACCTTTGTACGTAAACCCAAAAAGCCCTTGAGACTCAGTAGTAAGAGGAACACTGAAAAATGCTCCACATAAATCTATGACCGTATACCAAGCTGCTTCCGCTGGAATTTGTGCTAGCAACGTGTGTGGGTCCGGAACATCTCCTGAGAAGTCAATTACAACGTCATTCACAGCCCTCAAATCATGTACAAGACGGTATGAACCGTCAGGCTTTTTTATTGGCAGTAGAGGTGTGTTACACTGGGGGGTCTGGGTTATCTTCAAAACTCCTGCTTGGACAAGGCCGTTTATCTGCGGCTCAATTCCCTCAACGGCTTCTTTGTTTAAAGGATACTGAGGCCTCCATGGGGGCTTTGTCTCAGGTCGGAGGTCAACCCTCACTGGCTGGGCTGACTTAACAAGTCCTATGTCAGCGCTGTGTCGTGACCACAGACACTCAGGGACTTGTCTTATCATCTCTTCTCTCTCAGGGTCTGAGTCCAAATTGCCACTGAGTATTGATTCATTTGTCATCTGCACCACTTGTGCCTGGCCCAGCCCCTGAGCAGAGATCATGATTTTAATGAATCGATGATCTCACTCCTCCAAATAGCAGGGTTTTCTTTTATTGGTACAAAGATGGCACTCTCTGATTCTGCCATCATTGCCCCTACATGTTTTTGCTCGTAATCCTCAGCTACCAGCAGCGTGACATGAGGGATGCTTGTCTCAATGGCATGTTCGCGACTGAGATAATCATTCCTATTTATTTTCATGGCTGCCCCTTGTGGCCCCAGAACGCATGCAGCTCGAGCTGAGCTGCACATGCTCCGGCTGTCGTCTTAGCCACTCTTCTGAATCAAATGGGACAGCTGACTTGAAATGCTGGAGCGTACAATGATGGGGGTATTCTGGGACTCTAGCACTCGGCATGTTTGCAGTGATAAACCTTTCCCACAATTTGGCTGGCTGTAGCAAGTCCTGACTAAGGTTTCCAACCCAAAACACCGAAGAAACCTCAGTATCTGATGTCATAGCCAATTGATGGCAAAGGTCAGGTATTTCAACCCGACAGCCTTCAGGTGAGCATTGTATGGTGCAATTGAACTTGCACATAGCGTCCCTGCCTAATAAGGCAATGGGAGTATGTTCTGAAACTAACACGGGTATTGTAATCTTTTGGTTTTTATAGCAGAGCTCAATTGGTTCTGTCATAGGAATCAGCTGTTTCACTCCCTCAAACCCGATTGTCCGCACAAATCGACCGGACATGGGGAGGTGTATGGCGTCCCTGGGTCGGATACAGGTGAAAGCAGCTCCACTATCAACCATCACTTTTAACGGTTGGTTATTTACTTTCACATATATCATCGGATCCGAAGACACCATCAGCTGAAACTGACACCTCCCACACGGGGTTGATGGGCAACCCTAAAATCCAGGGTCCGCCCCTTGGAAGGGGTGTTCCGGACCGCTGGGTGGCTGTGACTGCCCTCTCAATGCTCCCCTGAAACCTCCCCTGGGACCTCCCCTGAAACCTTCGCCCTGCCTATTACAGGTACGAGCTAGATGCCCCATCATTCCACAGTTATAACATGGTCCTAGGGGCTGCTGAAAACCTGGATTGTAGCTCCCTCTTCCGCCTCTTCCTGAGTAACCTCTACCTCTGCCTCTCCATATCTGCTGCTGGCCAAATGCCGGCCCTGGATAGGGAGCAACTGGTGTTATTGGTGGCGGCTGGGGTGGTAGAAACTGAATCTGGTCTGGCTGTGGCTGGGGAGGTTGTGACGGTGTCACCACCACTGCCTGCACTTTGTCCTTCCTTTTACTGTCTGTCAGTTGTATTTGAGTGAGTTTTCTAAGAATCTCCTGGTCTTGCTCCTTCTGGGCTAGCTCCTTCTTTCGATACAGTTCGACCTGGTGCGCAACATGATCGGTGTAAACGCTTTTAGACATGCTCCCTAAACCAACCACCTCCGCCAGCTTACCCCTAACCGGTACAGGAAGCCCCTGTTGTAACTTAGACCTCAAGACTGCCTGTTCAAGCTGGCTAACATCTGGATCATTTCCAGTTACATTCCTCCACTGTTGGAGGCCTCTTGATATGTACGCACGTGGATTCTCGCTATCCCCCAATGGAGGAATAAGGATACTGTCCGGATGAACGTTTGTTGGATATGTTTCTCTTAACGCTCTCCATAAACGACCCCTGTGAGCCGCAAACAATTCTGGGTCGTGTACGGCCGTGCCAACATATCTCTGGAGCCCCGCCTTGTCAAAAAGCTCATTCATCATTGGGACCCCTGTGATGCTAGCCAGTAATCTTTTAAGATCTCCAATCGCGGGTTGAACGCCCACAAAAGCCTCATCTAACTTCGAGATCCATGGGTGCGCACCATCCTGAAGAATGGGCAGCTTATCTAATATGTCAGTCATGTCGGTGTTCTGTAATGGTCTATAGTCCAAGGTTCGACCCCTGACAATCACTGGAAGCAGCCGTGTAGGCCTCCTACCCTTTCTCTTGCTTCGCCTCGGAGGGATCTCTGATCGGGGCACCTCTCGTCTCAACTCCTCTCGTCTCAACTCCTCACGTCTCAACTCCTCTTCTCTTACTGCAAGTCCTGCTAGTCTACCTGTCAACTCTTCCTGCAGCTCCCCACTGATTGCCCCTCTCATGTCCCACTGATATCTCGCTCTCTCCTCCGCAATCTCTCCGAGGGCCCGCTCCCTCCACTCATCGGGTACTGGTATATTACAAGCGCCTGGCGACATGTGGCGGCTATAACCAGGGTCATCACCAGCATCACTTCCCTCTTCACTGTCACTGGTCTCGTCAGTCTCTAGGTCTGTTTTCCCTAAAGGCTTCCTCCCCCTTCTCTCAGCCTTTTCCAATATCCGTCGTACTGAAGAGTCATACCCGCCGATGCCCCGTCCTGTTTCATCACTGTCATCAGGCGCACTGTTTCCAAAAGTCACCTTTCTTGACCTCTGTGAGCTAGCCCCTGTTGCCAACAGTCCTGGTGATTTGGACCTAACATCAGGACGCAGTACTATGGTTGCGACAGCATTTCCTGTTTCAATCACACGTTCCTGATTGTCTGCAATATGATACTTTCCACCCTGAGTTAAAATCAGGAGCTGGGGATAGGCATCAGTGAATGTAGTGTGTTTCTGATATGGGGGGGGGCTCTTTGATGGAAGTGTATGTGAAAATGATGAGTTGGCTTCTGCCATCAACTTTCCTGCTTCCTGCACATTTTTTCCCACATCTTCCATAAGCTCCTCCCTCCGTTCTTTGGAGGCCTTAAGCAGCCTCCTCCCCTCGCGATCAAACAACTCCAGAACACCCAGCTCTCTCTGCCTCTTATCCCGTCTATTTTGTCCCTTCTTTCCTTTGTTTTGTTTGGCTTTGTATGTAGAAATCAACCCCTGCAATGTGCTAATCACATCCCGGTTAAGAGTGCCTTCTACTGGCCAGGGCTGTTCGATGTCCGGCCACCGCTTATGCCACTTTTTTGACATATTTGCAATGCCTTTGATAAGAGGGTTTTTCTGCTGAACTACGTCCAACGGAGTAGTACATTTTGTTGCTGTAGAACCCATTTTTGACATTATTCTAATTAAACAAATCAACAAAAACGTATGTATGAACCAAAACAAGAAAGCTAGATAATTTGCCAACCCGGACGACACCTTCAGTTCACGAAGAAATAATAGACTCCAAGAGTCCATGCGCAAACCTTCATTCGACGCAGAACAACACAGACAACTGCACCAGTCCGTTTGAAGTTCTCAGCTGTAAAGGCTTACCTTAACTTCTGTACCGTCGTCACCCAGTTCGATTCAGAACCAAGCTGAACCAAATTCACCATGCACAGATAGTGAACAAGACACTCCGACGCAGCCGTCCGAACGCGACGCCAAGTGCTGTATCTGGTTCAGCTGAGATGAATGAGGGGTCTGGTCGACACACAGTTTGATGCAAACAGAATAGCTTTTATTCTTCAACAGCAATACTGGTATCAAACACAACGCTGCAGACGCTGAGGAGACGAGACGGGCCGAAAGGTTTTCAAGTCTGGCTCTTTGGCCCTAAACACACAGTTTTATACACTGGTCTTACCGCCTAGTAAATTATGTCACAGTTTGCTATCTTTTGCCCTATGTGGTGTTGTTTTTCACCAAATGCCAAATGGTCGGTGTGGATGTCTGGGCTGTGGCTCGGCGCCAACTGTGACATCTCCTAAGCTCATCCATCAACCCATCCTGCTTTAAGATAATAAAATGCCATCTGGAAATCATCCTGTTTATCCGTGAACCCCTTTCTGACTGTCATGTGCGCTATGGTGAGTTTACTCTAGGTCAGAGGTCACCAGGATGCTCCTATTTCAAATACATTCCTTAGGCCTCTGCCATCAGCCTGTGTGGCATCCAAGTTGGTCAGTGTGGCCTTTGTTCAATCAGATGCTAAAAAGGAGTTCATTCAGAATTTAATATATTGTAACTATTTCACATAGTCATATTTCATAATTAGTATGAAATATACAGCACTACCTTTTTATTTTCTTTAATATTAATAGGCTGCCGCGGCTAGCCTACTATTCGTTCTTTAGCCTAGATCTGTTTATACAATTTAATTTATTACAACAACAACAACAAAAATAATAAGCATTATTATTTTCAAACTTTCCTGAACAATAATTTTGTGCTCAAGCAAGGAATTAAACACCAAATAGCCTAGATGCCGTTCCTAAAGCAAGCCTGCCTATAGGCTGTTAGGCCTTTCGGGCGGCCTTACCGCTGTATAGGCTAGGCGGATGCGAATTTATTCAGTGATTGAATGAAGCAAATATAATCCGTGGCTATTAATTGCATTTGTAATATTATTATTATTATTATTATTATTATTATTATTATTATTATTAACAATCATTATTATTTCGAAACTTTCCTGATCAATTATTTTGTGCTCAATCAAGGAATAAAAACACCCAATAGACCTTATTCACAGCGCGGCCATCTTGGATTACGTCATCGCACAGGGTGGCAAAGTTGCGACAACAACAATGTCTTGTTGCTGTGTGCCCGGGCTGCAACTCTGATAAACGTCGGGAATCTGGCAAATCATTGTCGTTCCATCGTTTCCCAGCTAACGACAAACTCAGGAGACAATGGATTGTGAAAATCCGGAGGGATATTGGACCGAATTTCCAGGTAAAACAAGATTTTGCTTAGCGTTAGCCCCTGTTAGCGTTATCTAGCACCACGTTAGCATTACAGCCTAGCTAGCTTTCAGATTGCATTAATACATGCTATGTAATGTACACGAGCTGAAATATCAACGCACATCTTTGACTTAATATTTAAGAAGCAAAACCCACCAGATTTAACCAAGATTTCAATGTAGTGTAGCAACCATGTAAAGGCTCACATCCCTTGCAACGTCAACGTTACTGTAACTTGTCTTGCTGTCACCCGACCTCAAATGTTCAGGTTTATAAATGCTAATTCAGTAACGTGATGTGGTTATATGCTCAATGGAACACATATTTATTCTGTGTAATGTTCATACAGATTACATCAAACACAAAGGTGTGTTCAAAGCACGTCAACCCTGCGTGTTTTGAGGCTGGCCTGGCTGGGAAGACATACCTGGTTCCAGACAGTGTCCCCCAGCTGTTTCCATGGACTAAACCCACCCGTGTCAGGAGATGTATCACCAGAGTGTAGTAAGTGAATATTATATATTATATGTATTTTAAGTACTGTGAGCACTAATGAGGGTTTGTTTATATACTCTGTGTGTGTGTGTGTGTGTGTGTGTGTGTGTGTGTGTGTGTGTGTGTAATGTAATGCCTCTTGAACTTGGTAGCCTCTATTCTTTTTTCCTTTCTGTAAGAGAGGAGCTGTGTAGTATTGTGTATTTATCTGTTGTGTTTTATGTGTCTATCTATCAGTAAGGAGCGTGCCGGTGGAGAGGGATTTCAAATGGGTTTGCTCCAGGCACGCAGACTTTGAGGGTCTTGCCTCTGCACTACGCAAACAGAAGTCCATCCAGACAAGCGACATGAAGAGAGGAATCACGCTTGAGCTGGAGGCAGCAGCGTTGTATTCTGAAGTCACACGAACCATCTCAAAATATTTTGTTCCAGGGACCCCCAGAAGCAAAGATTTGAGTTAAAAATGTTCGCTTCCAAAAAAAAATATTGTAACGTTCCTGGTAACTCATGAGGCAGAGGCTTCTTGCTGGTACAGGGTTCTTTATTATCAGTTAGTTATAGGGGTGTCACAATATATCGTCCCACGAAATTTCGCGATAGTAAAACGTCACGATATGTATCGTTGAGATGAAATCTCATATCGCGATTTTTTTTTTTTTTTTTTTTTCAAATTTTTTTTTTTTCCAATTTTTTTTTTTTTTTTCAAAAATAGACTAAGAAACGTCTTTGTTTGTTGAAGTTCAATGTGTGGAAAGTAGTTCAGTTGAACACGTCTCTGAAGAGACACATGAGAAGTTATACAGGAGAGAAACCATTCAATTGAGTTTCTGGCAAAACTGTTTACTTGACAGGAAAAACTGAAGATGCATAAAAAATAGACTAAGAAAAGTCTTGTTGTTTGAGTTTGAAGAAAAACTGAAGATGCATAATGAGAATTTATACTGCTGAGAAACCTTTTAGTTCAAAGTAAATCTAAGTGACGGTGTAACTCATTCTATTTCAAGATAAGCCTTATGTCCAATCTCATGTTTTTTATAGTTGTTATTGTAATAACAATTTCCCACAACAGCATGTTTTGTATTTGTGCATTTCAAATAAAATACTACTTTTCCAGTCATATATTGTCATTATTCAAGTTTAAAAAAATATTGTTAAAATCGTATCGTATCGTATCGTTATCGTGAACCCAGTATCGTGATACGTATCGTATCGTGAACTGAGTGTATCGTGACACCCCTAGTTAGTTATATTACAACTCTCAGCGGTTGTCACGCTCATAGCTAGCAGCATTCCCTCTAGGCAGTGTCTGGAGACTGACCGCTCATGCTCAGTCTCCCCCCGGAAGTATCCCCAACAGCATAGTGTTCCCCAATAACACTCCCACACATCAGTTCCTATCTGTAGTCGAGACACTACCATTGCTCACCACTGTATGTGTAACACTGATTCGCTACAATATATATATAATCAAAGATTTGCACAACTTTTCAAGATTTTTCAAAAATAGAAGACCAACATGCTCATATCTGCTATTTTTAAAGAGCCAAAGAAACACGTTTGGAGGCATATTAACGGCATCTGTTTTAGTTTTCCCCCGTGTGAGTCTAATCATTGAAATTACACTTTGAATGATAAAGGAAAAAGCACTTTGAAATGTATTGTAATTATTATTTCTGAATTTAATTAAAAACAATCCCTTTGTATAATGTTGTCTTTGTGATTGCAATCCTTCATCTCTTGAGGAAAAAAGTTTAAACACACAAATTTGGTCTTTAAAACTCAGAGTAGCCAATATTCTTTCCATTACACCAGTGGTTCTCAAAGTGGATTCCAGGGACTCTGTGATGGGTTCCTTTAGGGGGGTCTAAATTGACCCATACAAGTCTAACTGTAACTGAGTTAAGGGGAGACCTTGACATTTTTAAGTTTGAGAAACACTGCATTACACTGTCCTAATCAGGTATCCATGGCACTGATGTGACATGCTATTTCAAAATGCAATATTGTGCTGAATAGTAAACAAGAAATACCCTTGAACTTTGTAAAAACCATGATTAAATTGTGATGTTGACATAATTGTGAAGCCCTATCGGAACCTGAAAGAATGAATGACAGATGATTTCAAACAAATGTTTATTTTTTTTTAATCGGTCAAGAGGCCATGCTTTAGAGAATATTTACCATCCTCCTTTTCAATTAGGTATGGGCAACTCCTGTAGCTGTCCTTATTTGGGCATTTTATTTCAAGAAGGCCATGGCAGGGGTCTGCATTCAGATCTGTGACTCTCCTGTCAGGTGGACATCCTAGATGGGGGGCATTTGTATTCACCACAAACCCACTGGGGAAACTGGTGACATGTGACTTCAGAATACATCGCTGCTGCCTCCAGCTCAAGCGTGATTCCTCTCTTCATGTCGCTTGTCTGGATGGACTTCTGTTTGTGTAGTGCAGAGGCAAGACCCTCAAAGTCTGCGCGCCTGCAGCAAACCCGTTTGAAATCCCTCTCCACCTGCACGCTCCTTACTGATAGATAGATAGATAATTAGACACAAAAAACACAACAGATAAATACACAATACTACACAGCTCCTCTTACAGAAAGGAAAAAAGAATAGAGGCTACCAGTCATAGTTCAAGAGGCATTACATCACACACACACACACACACACACACACACACACACACACACACACACACACACACACACACACACACACACACACACACACACACACACACACACACACAGAGAGAGAGTATATAAACAAACCCTCATTAGTGCTCACAGTACTTAAAATACATATAATATAATATATAATATTCACTTACTACACTCTGGTGATACATCTCCTGACACGGGTGGGTTTAGTCCATGGAAACAGCTGGGGGACACTGTCTGGAACCAGGTATGTCTTCCCAGCCAGGCCAGCCTCAAAACACTCAGGGTTGACGTGCTCTGAACACACCTTTGTGTTTGATGTAATCTGTATGAACATTACACAGAATAAATATGTGTTCCATTGAGCATATAACCACATCACGTTACTGAATTAGCATTTATAAACCTGAACATTTGAGGTCGGGTGACAGCAAGACAAGTTACAGTAACGTTGACGTTGCAAGGGATGTGAGCCTTTACATGGTTGCTACACATGAAATCTTGGTTAAATCTGGTGGGTTTTGCTTCTTAAATATTAAGTCAAAGATGTGCGTTGATATTTCAGCTTGTGTACATTACATAGCATGTATTAATGCAATCTGAAAGTTAGCTAGGCTGTAATGCTAACATGGTGCTAGATAACGCTAACAGGGGCTAACGCTAAGCAAAATCTTGTTTTACCTGGAAATTCGGTCCAATATCCCTTCGGATTTTCACAATCCATTGTCTCCTGAGTTTGTCGTTAGCTGGGAAACGATGGAACGACAATGATTTGCCAGATTCCCGACGTTTATCAGAGTTGCAGCCCGGGCACACAGCAACAATACATTGTTGTTGTCGCAACTTTGCCACCCTGTGCGATGACATAATCCAAGATGGCCGCGCTGTGAATAAGGTCTATAGATGCAGTTCCTAAATCCTAAACAGCCTATAGGCCGAAGCAAATAAAATCTGGGGCTATTAATTGAAGTTTTATTATTATTGTCATTATTATTATTATTATTATTATTATTATTATTATAATTATTCATAACAAAAATTAAAATAATAATACTACACTTATTATTACAGTAGTATTCCCACCTCTTTCAGTTCCCGTGTCTGCTCTGCCACTATCCGTGGCTATCCGTGGTGCTGATCTGTGTGTCAGAAATGATTAAATTGTGGGTGATCGATTTTCCCAGCATCGATTGATTTGATTTCAGCACCATGGTGGCGGACAGCTCCCGTTAATGGAGTGAATCGGCGGAGCCAGATCTGGTGGCTATCCGTGGTGCTGATCTTTGTGTGTCAGAAATGTAATCGTTTTATAAGGCTATGTTTTTGTTGTTCTTGTGGTTTGTTGGACTTTATGTCATGTTATAAACATTATTATTCTAAAAAATAGTATTTTTCTCCTCTTACATGTGCTAATGCTTGTAAGCCCCACTGTTGCGGGCATGTAGGCTATGTTGGCGAACCTAAACTGTCGGAATGGCGGTACTAAAATGTGTCGTAATAGGGGCACGTCGGGCATGTCGTAATAGAGGCATGTCGTAATAGGGGGATGTCGTAATAGAGGATTGTCGTAATAGGGGTATGTCGGAATGGAGGTTGCCTCCCTTGCTGGTCACCCAGCTTGACATTCAGCTTGGCTTACAAAACAAGCTCAACAGTAGCAGTCTGTGTGATTTGGCACATACTGTAGACATCACAAGGGAGGGACTACCAAGGAAAGCAGAAGGGAGGGGAATGCCCAAAGTTTCGTTTTGAATACCAGTTTCATTATGATTTCTCAGAAACAGCCGACAGAAAAGTCTGCCTTAATTCTGTACTTTGTCATAATAACATGCCTAAAATAAAACTCGGTGAAACATTATTGGGAGCTGCCATGCCGAGGACAGAGAGAGATGGAGAGAGCTTGTCGACAGATCGTCTGTAGTGCCAACGACCCTCCTGGTTATGGGATAGGTGAAGGTGAATAGCCATCACTCTCCTTCCCTGCTGCTGTAATTCTAATCCATGCTTTCATCACTTCCAGAATTGACTATAGACCCCTTATACGCCTACGTCACAATGACAACAAACAGCGTCAGATGC
Source organism: Poromitra crassiceps (assembly GCF_964638095.1). Lineage (NCBI taxonomy): Eukaryota > Metazoa > Chordata > Actinopteri > Beryciformes > Melamphaidae > Poromitra > Poromitra crassiceps. The sequence continues at coordinate 5,346,440 of NC_139634.1, forward strand.
GCATGACGGAGGCAGAAAGACACAGTCCGCGCAGCCCTGGAAGTAGCTGATCTGCGGCTGGAACCTCAACATGTCTTCGTGTTGTGCAGTAGGATGCCAGAATCGGAGATCTATCAACAAAGGACTAAAGTTTTACCGTATCCCGTCAAATCATAGTACTTTTAATGCTAAGAGTAATAGGTAGATGGAAAAATTACAAAATTCTGACAACTGTTATTCCAATTTCACAGGTGGACCTCCTAGATGATATGGTGATTGTGTGTGCAGCATTGACAAACCTTTGTAAATGTATAGTCCCTAAAAGATAACTTGGCACAGTGATTCTCAGCACTTTTCATATCAGTGACTCCTAATTTAGTCCACATTTGAGCCATGGGACACCTATTTGATGAGTTTTATCTTCCAGACAATATTTTGTCAGATATGATTTTGTCAGAATCCCATGACTATCTGTATTGTAGATAGAATTAACAGTGAAACTATCATCACAACTGTTTTTCTTATACATTCTCTAATTGTGTTAACTTCATGTATATTAAATAATGCTGAAGTTTCACAATTAATCAATTTGCTGGGGACCCCCTCGAGGACCACTGAGAAACACTGATAAAATATCTAGCCAGTTATACATCAAATCTACATTTTCCAGAATGTGGTAAAGTCAAAGGTGAATAACAGTTGTATGTAATGCTGTCACACAAGTATGTATTAGAAAGCCATATAAATGAGATTGAGACTACTATTTTGTACTGTATTGTACTGCAATAAATCATTTGTTTCCAAGTAGCCTACATTTCATTCAGAATTCATTTTGGGCACTGTTCACAACACCAATCCCTAACCTTTCTTTTTATCTTTGCACATGTGTAGTGGAAAGGGTCCTGGCACTTGACACAGTTGATCATCTTTCCAAATGCTGGCCTTTCGCAGTGTGAGCAGACTGTAGGTGCTTGTATGAGTGGATCCATGCTGCGTGTTAACAGCTCAGGCAAAACACTTTGTTTGAAAAACACTTCAGCTTTAGGCAGGACTGCTTGCAGCATTTCTTCATCTCTTTTTATACGATTGATAATTACTGCTGGCTTTGTCCAAACCACAAAGTCACAGTACTGGACGTCGCATACAAACATATGAAGTTGAACTTGGTGGTAGTATTCATGTTTCTTCTTTAGGTGTAGTGATTGGTCTAAACAAAACTGTGTGTCCTCACTGCTCCCTGTCAGACTATCCCGATATTTGTATGGGCACTTAATCTCTACAGTTGCTGTTCCACAGCAGGTACAGTTTGCCATTCCATCAGGCGATGCCCCAAGATGCGGTTTGTCTGGCCGCACAACGAGACCGCAGAGTTTCACGTCGAAGTTCTGATGTTTTGCTTTCATTATTGCTGTATATTTTATTCTGGCTGTGTCTTCCATATCTTTTCCCCAAAGTACTGCTGGGACATGGGACAAGTCTTTGTTGTTGTAGTGCATTACCTGTTTGAGTAGGTTCATTTTTGCTGTCTCAGTTACTACAGTGCATACACGATGTAAGGTGGTGCTAGTGATCCTTCCAGTTCTGTGTGTATGCCAGGCCTGGGATTGGGCCTGATTTTTAGTGGTAAGCTCAAGATTTACACACTGCTCATGAGTTAATTTTTGCTCCAGTATGGAAAAGGTCTCTTCACTCTTCAGCTTTATTTCATTTGGGCAGAGGCCTCTCAGATTGGCATCATACAGAGCTACCAGTGGCTCTGGCAGGTCTCCGGGCTCTGTGTCAGATTCTGATGCAGAATCAGTATCACTACAGTCCATGGCAGTGAGCACAGCTGCATTCGGTGCCAGTGTTTTCAGTTCTGCCATGTCTTCATCTGTCAGCTCTGAGTACATAAGACACATGTTTCATAACTCAATTTGTTAATACAAATTGCAAGCAAAGCTTAAGCTGTCATTAACTTGTTACATGTCACTGGAAATAATTACTATAAATTCTGTGTTATAGTAATGAATGACTTTAACCTACATGTAGGGTATTAAAATAGGCTACTTAGAGTATACAATAGCCATATACCTTTGACATTGGTGTTTCGACGCTTTGCTCTGGCGGGCTGCAGTTGGGTGTCTGTCCTCTTTGGCTTTCTGAAGCTGATTTCACTCAGTCTGGCTGGCTTCACCTCTCTCTTGGATGTGCAGATCCATGTATTAGTTCCTGAAGTACAGGCATTCTCTGTTTTTTCTAGTCTGACCCACAGCTCCACTTTGAACATTAGGGCAGCTGCATGACTGCAGCAAGACCCTAACCTGCAGGATGATGAGAAGAGAAGAGATGTATTCATGTATCTAATGTATTCAACACATAGGTTTAAATGGCGATTTAGCCTATATTATCTCAATAAATACAGCTGATTGCAGCAAATCAGTAGTGACATTTTGTTAGATGGAATGTATGACACTGACTGAATTGGGTAAATACTAGCTGGAAAGATAAGATAATTTAGTAAATTAAACTTACCCGGCCATACAGGTGCAGTTCGCAGTTAGAATGCAGTTGTTTCTCTTGTTGACAACAACCCATGGCTTGTACAGATCGGTCTTCTTGCCCTGTCTTTGGCTAGGCAGCACCTCAGTCATCAGCACTACGAAATGTTGGACTTGATAATCGTGAAATTGTATGTCTTGGACGTGACCACAAAGAACAAAGTTGTATGCGTCAAGAGACTTGTATGCTTTTAACTTCTCTCGGGTATAAACACTTGGAGTCTCGATCAGGTAATTATGTATTGCTGGCCACTCTAGGCTTGGCCATTTCTTTTCGTCTTTTACCCATTGACTTGGCGCCAATGCATATGGGTCTGTAAGGTGAATCCCATTAACTAACGTTAATTTTGTGGCATAACATTGCTTATCACTAGGTGATAAGCTGTTGTAGTAAGCTGAGAACTGCATTTTAAAACGCAGATGGGCGCAGAGCAGTCCTGACAGCGGCGTCTTTGACACAGCTCTGTCTGTGTCAATGAGGGACTCCCCGTTTTTTGCCTACGAGTTGCGCGCGCAGCTCAATGTTGACAAGCTGTATAAGGGGTCTATTGCAATAGCATTCTCCACGGTTCATCTTCCAAAGTCCTCAACAAATTACAGTACATCCAGAATTCAGCTGCACACCTCCTCACCCACACCCGCTCCCGTGATCACATCACCCCCATCCTTCAGAACCTCCACTGGCTCCCTGTCCAACAATGAAACCAGTTCAAACTCCTCCTCCTCACCCATAAAGCCCTCAACAACCCCTCCTACCTCACAACCTGCTCCACCATCACACTCCTTCTCCTCACCCATAAAGCCCTCCACAAGCAGGCCCCCTCCTACCTCACCGACCTGCTCCACCATCACACTCCTTCTCCTCACCCATAAAGCCCTCCACAGCAGGCCCCCTCCTACCTCACCGACCTGCTCCACCATCACACTCCTTCTCCTCACCCATAAAGCCCTCCACAAGCAGGCCCCCTCCTACCTCACCGACCTGCTCTCCACTATCACACTCCTTCTCCTCACCCATAAAGCCCTCCACAAGCAGGCCCTCTCCTACCTCACCGACCTGCTCCACCATCACACTCCTTCTCCTCACCCATAAAGCCCTCCACAAGCAGGCCCCCTCCTACCTCACCGACCTGCTCCACCATCACACTTCTTCTCCTCACCCATAAAGCCCTCCACAAGCAGGCCCCCTCATACCTCACCGACCTGCTCCACCATCACACTCCTTCTCCTCACCCATAAAGCCCTCCACAAGCAGGCCCCCTCCTACCTCACCGACCTGCTCCACCATCACACTCCTTTTCCTCACCCATAAAGCCCTCCACAAGCAGGCCCCCTCCTACCTCACCGACCTGCTCTCCACTATCACACTCCTTCTCCTCACCCATAAAGCCCTCCACAACCAGGCCCCCTCCTACCTCACCGACCTGCTCTCCACTATCACAGTCCTTCTCCTCACCCATAAAGCCCTCCACAACCAGGCCCCCTCCTACCTCACTGACCTGCTCTCCACTATCACACTCCTTCTCCTCACCCATAAAGCCCTCCACAAGCAGGCCCCCTCCTACCTCACCGACCTGCTCTCCACTATCACACTCCTTCTCCTCACCCATGAAGCCCTCCACAAGCAGGCCCCCTCCTACCTCACCGACCTGCTCCACCATCACACTCCTTCTCCTCACCCATAAAGCCCTCCACAAGCAGGCCCCCTCCTACCTCACCGACCTGCTCTCCACTATCACACTCCTTCCCGCAGCCTCCATTCTTCTGATGCTAACCTTCTATTCCCACCACTCAGGACCAAGCGCCGGACCTGTGGTGACAGAGCCTTCTCCATTACTGCCCCCTCCCTCTGGAACTCACTCCCAACACACATCCGTGACTGCACCAATCTGCCCCAGTTCAAATCCCTAGTCAAAACCCATCTATTCAAAACGGCTTTTAATGTTTGATTACTTGTGTTGTGATTTTATGCTATATAATTCTTGTTTGTTTTTAATATACAGTATTGTTCTCTTTGATATTTTAACCTATGTAATGTAAAGTGTCTTTGAGTTTTTAGAAAAGCGCTTAATAAATTAAATGTATTATTATTATTATTGCAAGTAGGCTACATTGTCCAACAAGTTTTCTCAATTAATTTACCATTAACCCCTCTTTGCAATGTGATAAAAGTTTCTCAGAGAATTATAGTTGATTGCCTCACTGAATTATCTGCTAATACCCAATTTTAGCAGCAGAATTTGATGTCCTGGAGTGGCACGTCCGTGGGTAATGAGATAACCAAAAGGAATTACTCTGCGCTGCGCAGCACGGAGATTATGGTGCGCTCAAGCGCAGCGGGGTATTTTAGCGCATAAGAGGTGCTTTTCAAAGCTCTTAGCGCAAAGTAATTGCACGCATGCTGACGATAGGAGAATGCAATCTATCCCCACATTTTTGTGCCGAAACGCCTGGTTTGGCATGTGGCACACCTACTCCATGCATGTCCAGTACAATCATAACAGGCATGCGCTTGTGCACGCCCCCAATTTGCATTGCGCGTTAAATTTTAGACAGTAAATAATTGAGTCAGACTATGATTGATAAAAAAAAACTTACATTCTTATTCAATTCTCTTGCAGTCTTATAGTAGAAGAACTCTGTGAATACAGTAGTTAGACTCCCCCTCCTTTTTGGAATACATTGCTGATGATGGTCTTTTGCTAAACCCCTAGGCTCCCAGTGCGTACCTCTCGGTGGCCATCTTGTCTCTGCACAGCGACCAGACGGCCTGCGGCCACCAGCTCATTGGCCACTGCCACTCCCTGTCCCGTAAGCTGACCGGAGCGGAGGTGGACGCCTGCCTCCTCACCGACGTCATGCGCCAGCTGCTGTTCAGTGCCAAGCTGATGTTCGTCAAGGTGGGACGCACATTTTTAAGGTTTTTTAAGTATTTTTTGGTACTGCATGGTATCCACCAAGATACCATCACCTCGGAATGAGATGTTTGGAGCAGGGGAGTCTGGTGCAGCGCACAGGTCGTAGACCTGGTGAGACGAGGGAGGAACCCGGCCGGGTGGCAACCCACAGAGCCCGGTCCCTCTACGTACCAGACCCCTCCCCCTCCCCCGGTCCCAGCAGAGTAGTTCCGGAGCAGCGGATTGAGTGGCCCTGACCGCGTGACCACCTTCGACCCTTCCTAGAGGGCTGACCGTGGGTAGCTACTGGGACGTAAGTTGGGGCTTGGCCAGCCCCAGCTGGGTCACCTGGGCAAGGGTGTATGATGTTGCGAGACCCGAAACATCCTATGACCCCAGGGTATGCCCCAGGGTATACCTAAACAAACTTATAATATATATATATATATATATATATATATATATATATATATATATATATATATATATATATATATATATATATATATACATACATACACACACACGCACGCACGCACGCACGCACACACACACACACACACACACACACACACACACACACAGTTGAAAAGACGGAGTAATACAGAACAACAGACAATGAACAAAATAAAAATAATTTACAGTATATCTGATTTTTTCCAGTTAGAAAGAAACTATAATGTATCTCTCTTTGAAAGATGGAGGGAATAAACAAACATATTTGTTTTTTGACACAAATGTAAGGTCTCTCATAGCTAACAAACCATTCTGTATGCCTCTGGCCATTACAAAGTGAACTTTTAACTTGTCATGTAGTTTAGGATTTAGAATCTACTTGTGAGGTTTGAGTAGAAGTAATCAATTGATCGGTTTGAGTAATTTTTTAAGAAGAAAAACTAAGAGGTGGTGGTGCCTCACTGCTCGAAGGTCCTGGGTTCGATTCCCACCTGGGACACTGTGAACGCTGAAGGAATGCGTGCCCGTCCGCATGTCCTCGAGTGCCCACCGCCCGGGTGGGGTCGTCAAAAAGGCCTTTCTGTGTGGAGTTTGCATGTTCTCCCCGTGCCTCCCGGGGTTTCCTTCATATAGGAACCCCTTCACCCAAGGGCGTCGTTTTGGTCTCAAAGTTGGTAGGGTCCAGGACGGCATGAGGGGAGGCGTGGGCGCCGCCGAAAAAAAATTTAGCTTTTTTTTTAACCTTTTTTAGCCATATTTAGAGGAATATCTCATTTTAAATAAAAAAAAATAGGTTTCTTTTAACCTTTTTTAGCCATATTTATGTGTCCTGTCAGCATAATTGTAACTAACAAACACAAACTGTAGGTTTAGCCATCTAATCATGTTCTTTCACAAACAGCCGGTTTGGAAAGAAAACATTGCCACTGAAACCCACACACCATGCATAAAAGAATGTGCACTGACTTATACTAACTTTCACTTACCAGTAATTATTACTGTCTCTCCACTCTCTCTCTGCTGTGTCCCTTCACTCTCTCTCTGCTGTGTCCCTTCACTCTCTCTCTCTCTTGGTTGCTGCTGCTCCGTCTCTCCACTCTCTCTCTGCTGTGTCCCTTCACTCTCACTCTCTCTTGGTTGCTGCTGTGTTTCCTACGTAAAAAAAAATATATATATTTATATTTTATTTTATATTTTTCAAAATGGGGGGAATTCCCCCCTTGCTTCATATAGGGGGATACACAGTTTGGGGGGGGGGTGATACTACTTAGTCTATGCATGTAACAACAATGCATGTAACATGTACACATGCATGTAACTGGACAGGACACTTTTCTCTAGCATCTTCTTGCGCGCGTTTTGCAGGTTAGCAGCTGTAATGTAAAATGATACTCTGCTGGTTCACACAGTTTAACGTTATAAGATAAGATATTACTTTATTGTCAGACAGAGTCCGAAATTTGTCTTGCATCCTCAGACACTTGTTTCTCATCGATACATACAACAGTGCAAAACGACAACCAACACCATCCTCAAAGTGCATAGTAGCCAAAACAATAACAATAACAAAAGACAGTGGCTGCAGGCAGCGCTTCCTAAGAGCCTCTAGCCTGATTCAACAGTTTGACTGACAGCCTGGGGCACAAATGCGACGCGTGATGCGCGTCAGACTTTCAGTAATACAATTAGTGGTGTGTTCGTTACTTACAGTTGCTGCAGGGGGACGCTCAAAATAGCTTCTGATGTCTCTCTTTTTCCGAGCGGGAGGGCGAGGAGGCGGCATGTCAGATGTTGTGTGTGTCAGACTAGCCATGTGTGTGAGTGGGCGTTTATTTGGTCATCAGCCAAATGAGCCAATCAAACGTGAGTTTCGGCGAAAAAAAGTGGACTGGCCTATTCCGTTGTGAAAAATAGGGGTAAATGTAACTTTGAACATATTGCAAACTAATTTCACTCAATAATGGTCGGGTCAATTCTATCCTTGCAAAATATGGGAAGACAATCTAAATGACCTATATAACTGCACTCCAAAGATAATGCAAATAAGGTTGCTTAAAAGTTGGTAGGGACAATTGGACACCCTGAAATGTTGGTAGGGTCCGGACCCCACCGACCCCACGCAAAATGACGCGCTTGCCTTCACCAAAACATGCAATATCCTGGTTGCTGATGTGGTGCCTCCTCTGGTCGTGAAGGGCGCCTGTTTGGAGGGAGGGGAACTCGTTGGAATAGCGTGATCCTCCCACATGCTCTGTCCTACCGGTGAAGCTTCCCCTGTCAGGTGAAAAGAAGCGGCTGGCTAACTGCCCATGTCTCGGAGGAAGCATGGAGCCAGTTTTCGGCTCTCCCCAGATCGGCAAAGGGTGGAGCAGCAACCAGGATAAATATAAATTAGGAGGGGGGGAATATAAAAAAGAAAAAAAGAAGAAAAACCAAGAGTAAAAAAAAACTACTCTAGTAATAATCTTTACTCTCGTCTAGTAGTAAACTGAATATATTTGAGTTGTGGCCAAGACATTTCAGTACGTCATCTTAGGCTTTGGGAAACACAACATTTTTCACCATTTTCTGACATTTTATTGTCCCTAAAGGTAGTCAACTAGTCGACTACCTTTAGGGACGACTAGTCGACTAGTAAAATTCACTAGTCGTGAATGCCCTATTATGAGCACACCAACATGATAAAATAGACTGGTGCTAAGGAGTTTTTTTGGAACATGATCAGGAAGTCTGAGCTTTTCTTTCTGGGTCCCAGATGATGTCACTGGTGTTTGGTGTCCCTGCTGTTTTATTCACTGCATTCTACCACAATGCTTTATGTGGGTCTAGTTATGTAATAGTAAAGGTCATTGTGGTGTGTTTAACCAGTGTTTCCCACATAATTCAAATCTACTTGTGGTGGTAGTAGGCTGATTGGGCGGGGGAATGCAGACATTTACTGTCCTGTTCCCGCTTCTACCTCAAGAGGCACTAGTGCGTCACTGCAACTTCCGATTCTGCTGTTAGTCCAGAAATGGCATTAGCATTCTCCATCCACAAACTGTTTAACGTTATTGTTTGAGCTAATAGACCCCTTATACGCCTACGTCACAATGACAACAAGCAGCGTCAGATGCGCAAGACGGAGGCAGAAAGACAGACTCCGCGCAGCCCTGTCAAGTAGTTTTCCAGTGGCCCGAAAACTATTCGAGCTAGACATGTCTTCGTGTTGTGCAGTGCGATGCCAGAAGCAGAGTATTCGGGTCCGCCTATTCACACTTGGTTAATAAAATAATAAACGATAGAGCCAGGCTGTAACGGTATAACAAGCTTCTCCCCACATATCCTGTTCTAGGCAACTCGAGGGGACATACACAGCCTCGCACACACGCAATAGAACACACACGATACACCAATGTTGACAGCTGTATAAGGGGTCTATTGCATTTTTTTTTTTTTTTTGTTTTTTTACACCTCTACCTGGGCGGCCTTTAAAGGAAGGCTTTGCCGATTTTCAAGCCGCTTTGTATCATTACAATGTCGGTATGCAGATGAGCAGCCTTTACCTTGTCTTCATGTTTTCCTGCGCTGAGAGCTCTGCATTTGATTCCAGGCACTTCCGTATCAGAATGATGCGTTACGCGTCATTCTGGACATTCTTGACGCAGAAGTGAATAGATGTTGTTCAAGGGCGGCTGTTATTGTTTATTTAATTTTTTTCTGTATGCGCACATCTACGGATAATCGCTTCGAGAGCCTAGCGAGCCTTAAAGTCCCTGGAAACCAAAATCCACAAAAACGTTCTAACTATGTTATTTAGGGTCTTATGCTAGTAATTTTGTGCCTCCGAAATTATTATACATTACTTTCAACCCAAAGCCTTAAAATCGCCACTTTTCTACAAGATTCTAAAAAGTACTTCCTCATTGAATCCAGCAGTGCGTGAGGTGCTAAAACGCAGGAGCTTATGACGTCATAAGCTCTATATAACCTTTGTACACGCGCGCAATCTGCACCCACCTATGGCAAGTCCGTTCTTTGCCCCCAGTGACAGCGCTCCCTCGCTGTCCGTCTCCCTCTGTGTGCCGTCTGCCAGCGCTATGCTTGTGAGATTAGCAAGGTGTCGGGTTTCAGGCGATGCCTCTCCCTCTCTCTCGCTCTCTCTCTCTCGCTCTCTCTCTCTCTGAGAGAGAGAGAGAGAGAGAGAGAGAGAGAGAGAGAGAGAGAGAGAGGGAGAGGCATCGCCTGAAACCCGACACCTTGCTTGAGAGAGAGAGAGACAGAGATCTCTTCCTCAGAGCCGCGGAGCAACGCGCGAACACACACACACACACACACACACACACACACACACACACACACACACACACACACACACACACACACACACACACACACACACACACACACACACTCGCAAGTGCTGTGTAACTTGATCTCTTTCTCCGTTTCCCTCCCCCCCCTCTCTCGCGCTCTCTCTCTCGGAGGAGATAAATGTCCCTGCTGCAGACGGACACGCCCACACATTCCGCGGGAGAAAGTACACTCTAAAAAATAATGAAATCTCATGCGTTTTGCCACACCTGTCAAACCTAAATTTATATACTTTGCAACGTTCATCATCGTTCAAATTTGGCTGGTAGCTTATTAACATAGGGTCCTGTGATGTGATGAACTCAAAATGCTAAATAATAAAGAAATATTTCTGGTTTCCAGGGACTTTAATGACTCATACCAGTTGGCGGGGGCAGAGTTTCTGCAGGCAGACAAATGGATATTTCTCTGTATGGAAAATATATAGAGACGGTAAGCACTGTCCATCTGCTTATATTACCGAGATTATAATGATACAAAGTGGGTTGATAATCGGCAAAGCCTTCCTTTTAATATACCTGGGCGGCCCACCCAAGTAAAGTCTGTGTGTGAGAAACACTGGGGACATGTGCACCACAGCTCTCAACAATGAGGTCCAGGCTTCAATGGGCCTGTCATTTTTGTGCCAGTGGATTATTTTTTCCCTGTGCTTAACCACAGGAAGTGATGGACTGAAAAACTCAGTTATTTATAGTAAGGCTGCTCTGCTACCATGCAAACCTGTTACACATTTGGCAAGTGTTGCAGCACGTTCAGCTGCTGGTAGGATTAGAAGTTGGTCCCTTAGGCCATGTTCAGACTAGGAGGCCAAATCTGATTTGTGAACTTTAGTGACCTATTAATGACTTTATCCAGATTGGTTTTATGAGTCTGGACGCTCCAAGTCTGATTTGTGTCACTTGTCCCAGACCACATATGGAGGTAGTTTCCAATCTGCTTTCGACTGATGTGACTTCAGTGCGGACGCGCAGATCCACCAAATCTGATTTGAACGTCACTCGCAACTCGTCATCAAATGCTTCTGCGCAGGAAAACCACGTCACCAACGTACGTATTTACTGACACCCACGTCGTTACCATAGCAACCCATGCAGATAGGCTGTTTAGGTCTGGACACACAGATCCGACTTGAGAATCAGATTTGTGGCACTCCCAAATCAGATTTGGGAAACCTGCAATCAAGATAATGATGATTAATGACTTTATCAGCAAATCGGATTTGCCTGTAATGTGAACATGTCCTTAGAGTGCTGGTGCTCAGTCTCTTTTTTTCCTGGACCCCGCCGCCGATATCTTTGAACAGCAGACTTGAGAGTTGCACAAGTCAGGAAAGTATGAAAAATGCACTGCAGCAAATTAATTTGATAATTTTCGTGTCTGTAAAAATATTGAGAAACACTGACAACAGTGTGAAACAAAATCTGTAAATTCCCCACTTATATACTTCCCCCTGTGAGTAACTGTGTATGTTGCCATGTACTATCAGGAGCAGCCTGTAGTTACAGGTGTCCAACAATGATAAATCTGCGAAACAAATGGATAGGAGTGCTGCGTGGGCCCTTAAATGAATCAGTGTTGACAGCGAACAGGTGCTCGTGAGAGTGGGCTGGATCAATTTCAGACAGAGGATCTTTAAGTTTGTCTCCTTGTGTGAATGGAAAAAGGAGAAGCCCCATAGTATCAAAAATGGTGAACTTAAAGAAAATTCCTAGGAACACTGTTCAAGGTGAACATTTTAAAAAGCCTTTATTAATCATGCATGGCTATACAAAAAATAAAATTAGAGCAGCAAACCAACGTGTTTCAGCTCAAGGAGCCTTCGTCAGGTTGTAAGCATCATGAAAGCAAGCATACGTCAATATATTCATAGTATATTACCCATGATGTCATGTCACAAGCATTTTCCTACCAATATGGTGCTACAATACACACAGCTCATTAGCTGTGTCACTGTAATCACCTGTTAATTGATTACAGTCACCTGTTATTTTCCTACCAAGATGGCCGTGGGGTGATGTAACAGAATACTATCAATAGGGACACGGACACCAACCAAATGCAAGAGGTCTTGATAACAGGTGCAAATCATTACAACACAGCATAGGAAAATGCATGTTATGTATACATAGCATTGCCTTAAAATGATCAATCTGCATTGTATAAAACATTTGGTTTGCAGAAAAGAAAAGCACATCAAAATATATAGGGACGCTGTTATTGGCTATGGCACAGTGCAGACAAATGTTAGTACATTCACATCTACTTCTGAAATGAATTATGTTAACATTTTTTTGCTGGTTTGAATTCTTTCTGTCTGTTACATAACTTTCTGCTGTATACTGTAGTAGATAACAGGGTTGAAGAAGTCACTTATGCGTTGTCTAATTCAACAGAACTATTTCATATTATCTTGGTTGCTGGGTGTGCAGGAGTCATACATGCCAGCCTACTTCACTCTGAGAGGAAGCTAGTCATTTCCAGAGTGAGCAACACTTGTGACACTTGTAGCTTTCTGTTGAACTGGATGAGCTGTGGTCACTGGTGTCAGTGTGATGTGCAGAGAGGGTTCCAACCAAGGTGGTGAGTGTTAACAGAGTTCAGGAAGACTGTTAAGCCTAATTTATGCTTGGTCTGGCGACACTTTTGAAACCGTCGCCGACAGAAATGAGGACTTGAGTTGACTACCTCACATAGTGGCGCAGCAAGTGTGATAAAAAAAAAAAACTCTCGTAACGGACAAGCCCGTCTTTTATTGTCACACGAACACCACAACACATGCATGCGGCCACAACACACTCATGCTGACGGTGGCCGGTGAAAAGTGTCCTCTGCATTTAACCCATCCAGGCATGTCCTTTCCTCCGAGGGGCAGGCCAGGAGCAGTGGTCGCTTTCTCGTACAGCGCCTAACCTCGCGTCACCAGGCTCTTCTCGGCGAGAAAGAGCCTGGCTTCCGTTCACAATTGATTTTGTCACCCTACCTGGTTCCGGCCTAGAGCCCGCCCTAGACAGGAAGGGCAGCGTTTCTAGCTCGTCAACTTTTACGTTAACTTGACAATTTGACACAAGTATCAGAACGGCAAACAACAAAACAAAAGATGGACGTACCGAACAAAGTTTTTGAAGAAGTTCTTTTAGAAACATTGCGGATTCACAATCTCACATCTTTTAAACCAATACAGAAGCTTTGAATCAGACAATTAATCGAGGAAAGAGACGTCAAGCTAACGGCAACAAAGATGTTTTTTGGCGCACTGCTGTCGTCTCTTTAAGGCGGGTGTGTGGGCAGTGTTTCAAAAAATATGTAGAAAAAGGAGTCTAGAGGCAGATGGTTCAGGTCTCAAACAAACAGGTTTTATTTGAAATGAAAACTTTCAGCATTCAAAAAAGGACAAGGTGACTCAGCAGGGAAATCACCGAGAGAAAATAACCTAAGTCTAAGAAAGTCTAAAAATCAGGTTTACTCTAGCCTGCCCTGCTTTGCGTTGGGTTAAATAACCTCTGACTTTCTTCAGCCCCTCCTACCAAGACTCCACCTCTCCATCCTACCCGACCATTCACAGCTCTCTCTTCTCTGCCTCTTATCCAATCACAATTCTACCCAAAAATGTATATGTGCTTGTTTTTTGGTGTGTTTTAGTGTGTGAGTCCTTTCGTCTTCACTTCCCCTTATCTTTCTCTTCCATCCTGTCTTCTGTCTTTGATTTTAGCTTAACAAAAGCCTGACCATTTGCTTATCTCCTGCAGGACCCTCTCTCCCCCCAGAGCCCCCCTTTCTCTACCCTTTCAAGTCCCTGGCCCAGAGACCCCCTCCTCTCTCCCCTCTCTCTAATAACAATACAGCTGTCCTGCTTGTGTATGTGCTCTTCGTCTCTTTCCTGCATTTCGGTGTGTAAAGGTGTGACCTCCTCTCCTCCATCCTTTGATAGCAATCAAGGCCTTTTGTTCTAACCCTCTCCTCAGGCCCCTCTGTCTCACGGAGTCGGACTGTCTACCCTTTTGTCCCTTCTGTTCCTAGTTAGTTAACACAGTAACTAGCCTTCCCTCCATAACTTAATATCTAGACTATTATAAACTATAACTTATAATCTAATTAAGGCAGACCGTGGGCAGACAGTGGGCAGTTCAGATACCACACTGCCTTCCGGTGTTCATTCTGGTTCCGTGGTTTACGCCCCATGACAAAAAGCTTGGTGAAAGGTGCCCAGACTATACAGCGCCCGGGGACCAACTTCGGATGTTGTCGTCACTGGTCAATGACGATGACGATCTGATCTTCTGCATGTTTTTAGTGGGGGGGTTATATACGGAGGAACCCCCTGGGAGGTACGGGGAGAACATGCAAACTCCACACAGAGAGAAAGGCCCTTACGACGAGATAACCCACCTGGGGCCGGTTGCACCAACTGGTCTTACACTGGTCTTAAGCTAAGTTGGTCGTAACTTTACGACCTACAGCTACGCCGGTTGCACCAAGACGACTTAAGCCTTATTTTCACTAAGACCAGGCGTAACTCCTACGCCTCGTCAGGAGGAGGCGTAGAGCCTGCCTGTAACAGAGATCTCCGCGGAGACCTTTTTGACCGTCATCGTCGTAACATCGCCAGTTCGCCGTCTTTGAAAGCACGACGTTAGATTATAACTAACTACTTGTGTGGCTTAGCCTTCCCAAATGTTGGCGTTAATTCTTTTAGAATTTAATACATAGAATTGGGAACGTTACATTCAATTTCATTCAGACTGCCTGATACTAATGGGCGCCGCCATTTTCCCCCGGGGCTTCCACAGGAGGAGGGGGGTGGGAGGAGGGAGGGTGTAGTGACGCACATACAGTAGTGGGTGACGGCGCGAGGCACATGTGGGCCAATCAGAGGGCATTCCCCGACAATTCACATGAACGCGCATTGCTATGACCAGCGTAGTTAAGACCAGAGTAAGCCGTGTTGGTGCAACAGGCGTAAGTCCATGGTCTTAACTAAGACCGACGTAGGAGTTACGACCAGGCATAGTTAAGACCAGTTGGTGCAACCGGCCCCTGGGCAGTAGGCACTGAAGATATGGGGATTGGCTATATAGACGGCACGCACTTGACTTCCTTGTTTTGGTGTTCGCTCAAATTAAATGAATGAACGTGTCCCCACTATTTTTATCATCATGTCCTTGATGTATGACTTTGTGAAAATCACAAAGAACATCGTGACCAACTTCCCACAGAGAGAGGAGGTGAGTTGTGAGGTTGTGTGTCGTTATATGCGGCTGCAGCCAAGTACATTGCATCTTGCCTCCGACGTGGTTTCACTGTGCATTCCCCTCTTCTTTTGGCTGTCTGCACTTATAGCGTTCGAGTGCTATAGTATAAATGCAACACCATGAGCGACACTTTCTTTTTCATCTGCGACCATGTGCTGAGCGACACTTTCTAATAAGTATAAATTAAGCTTTACTCTCTGTTAGATCATCTTTTTTATATTTAAATGTCAAAGCAGCCTACTAGCATGAATATTAAGCTATTCCTATATTATTATAGGCATTTAAGCAATCAATAGTAAAGAGAGGGAGAGGACGGGGTTTCAAAACTACAGTGTCCAGACAATGGAGATATCAAATATTACTGTGTTTGTCCATAATGTTGGTCTCGACCTAGTTTCAAGATGAGAACCAGTCATGTTACCTCATATCACAATAGGCATCAGCGCTCAGCAGAAGTCAAGTGTAATCCAAGTGTGACGTCCGTTATGACATGTGTCTCCTGACTAATCACCCCATCCTCAATAGCCAATCAGCCCCTGTCAATATGTCAATATGACGTTAATAATGACCGTGACGTCACTGCCGAGGCTATGACGTGGCAGTACATAATTACACCTGCATGCAACATGTGTTTTTTCTTTTTTACACACAAGTAGCAAGTAACTGTGTATATTTCCCATCTCTAGGCCCGGGTCTCAGTCAGGGTTAAGGCTGAGGGATGCCACTAGGTTAGGATAGGGTAGGTTAGGCTGTAGATTAGCTAGATGTTTGCCTTGCTCTCCTCTTGCCTTGTGTTTTCTTGTTCTCTTCTCTCTCTCATTCTCTCTCCTCTCTTCTCTGATCTTCTCTCTTATCTTTTTCTGTTTTTTCTGTTATAAGTTGTTCAATTCTGTTTATTGAGTGCTATATTATACTTAGCAAGACAAGACATGCTTGAATCAGGGCAATAGAAATAAGCTTCAATGTGACCCGAGGGCAAGACAGAACATTTGTCAATGTTCATAATCAAGAATAAGACCAATAACAATTTGGCATTCAGCTAAAGAAAGTGTGATTTCATCACTTTATTTATGGGGAAGTTAGACTCGTAAAGTTGTTGCTGTGGTCAACACCCAGCTGAAAGTTCACCTTGGGGCTGTTGTTCTCCCCGAGTCTGCAACATTCAGTTCTCTTTTTCTCTTTTCACTTCTCTGTTTGATGGTCAAACTGAGAAGTGAAAAGAGAAAAAGAGAACTGAATGTTGCAGACTCGGGGAGATTATGGGGGCACAGATGATTTTGGCATGGCTCTAATTTGCGCCTGCGGCACGTGCCGTGAACGTTTCCGCATCCCCGCCGAGAAATGCATCCCCAACATATTTCGGGGCTGTTTTAACTTAGAAATCAGGGAGGTCACATCTACCCAGACAATTATATCACTTTTATACAGTTAAATTTTTGTATAAATCATTACAATATGCTGCCGTGAGGTGGGGATGCTGCCGGGCGGGGGTGCAAAACTCCTGGACAAATGCGCAAAGCGGACTGTTATCTTGCCTGCCTTAAGGCACGCGCAAACAGGTGCGCAAGCGCAAATAGGGGATATCACCTGATAGGGCCCCATGTCTTTTAAACATAATCATATCGAGTGTCTTACGAAAAAGCTTAGGGTGAAGTTAGGTTTCTTCTATAGAAACAAATGTTTTTCTTTTGGTGCAAGGAAAAAAATAATTAAATCAATAATTCAAACTTCGGTCTCGTGGAAAAATTATGCATATCATTCCTCGAACCTGCATTGTCTTTGGTGAGAGTGCTTTTAATGTTTTTGCACCCTCATCTTGGTGTGAGCTACAGAGTCACCTTAAACTAGATTATTTTATAATCAATCAATCAAACTTTATTGCAGACTCCACCGTCCAAATAGACATACAGTCACATATAGTAAATAGACATAAAACACACACAACAACAACAACAAAAAACATTATAAGAGGCGATATATCACATATTAAAAAAGTGCTTATGCAAATTCAATAAAAGGCATCTAAAAATAAGAACAGTAAATGCCATTAAAATGCCATTTAAAAGTGCTTATACACATTCTATAAAAGGCACAAATACCAGTGTGTCCACATATAGGATTGGTATCTCACAGAACTACACCTTGGGTTGGTCAACTGTATAATGAGATCATTCTGGGACCCCTGCAGTCTACATATGAACTTATACATCAGTCTTCTCAGGGTGGCCTGGAAGGTGTTTATCCCTAAATCACAAAAAAGCTTGCTGGCACTACTACCCCTGGGCTTCTTGAGCAGGATTCTGAGACAGTCATTATATGCAACCTTGAGTTTGCGCAAGCTCTCTTTATTATATCTCACCCAGAGAGGGGCCGTGTACATAGGGGTGCAGTAAGCTCTAAACAAGTTCACCTTCACTTCATCAGAGCAGTAGTGAAATTTTCTCACTAACACATTGGCTTGGACATATAGCATTCTTCTCTGTCTAAGCATGTCAGCATCATCCTCCATCTTATTATTGATGATGTGGCCTAGATATTTTACATTGGTACACACAGACAGGGTTTGACCAGACAAATAGAAACCTGGGAAATTAAGATGTTGATCCACCTTGGTCCTACATATCATTATTACACTCTTTTTGGCATTATACTTGATGTCAAACTTGACCCCATAGTCTGAGCATATGTTGAGAAGCTGTTGGAACCCCGCACTACTGGGAGATATAATGGCCAGATCATCAGCGTACATGAAATGGTTGATTAAGGTGTTACCCATTATGCACCCTGTTCTACAACCTCTCAACTGCCTTGACAGGTCGTCCATGTACAGGCTGAATAGTCCTGGGGATAGAAGCCCACCCTGCCGTACCCCATTACCAACTCTGAAGGGAGAGGATGAGATACTCCCCCATTTTACCTGCATAGTCTGCCTGTCGTACCAATATGCCAGGATACGTATGATGCTACCCGGAACACCCCTATGCTTCAGCTTGGTGAAGAGCTTGTGATGGTTGACTCTGTCAAACGCCTTAGAGGCATCAATAAAGCCTACCAACATTGCTGAGCCCTGCCCTCTGTACTTTTCTACTGCTTCTTTTAATGCATAAATACACAAATCAGTACTGTGCTTGCTCTTAAAACCGAATTGGTTGTCTGTGGTGCAGATAAGATCCCCAACTCTGTCTATTATTACACTTTCTAGCACTTTAGACAGTATGCTGGCTAGGGCGATGGGTCGATAGTTATCCATACTCCCTACCTTCCCAGCCTTGTCTTTAATGATAGGTACTAAGACAACTGTCAGCATAGCATCTGGCAGGATGCCATGTGTTACCAACCCTGTAAGACAGATGGACAGCAACACAGCAACCCTAGGGCTGGCTAGCTTCAGGTGCTCTGCAGTAATGTTATCCTTGCCACATGCTTTGTTATCCGCTAGTTGCCTTATGGCTTGGGAAATCTCATAGGGGCTGATGTGTACCACTTCCTCCTCTATGTTGCCTGTACAGTAGGGCTCGCTTCTGACACAGTTGAACAGAGCAGCATAGTGCTACCTCCATAGTTCAGTTATATTTTCTCCACCAGATACACCCTCAATGTTACATGGCAGTGCTGTTTTACCCCTATTTATATTTTTAACTTCTTTCCAGAAGCCAGTGACTTTTCCAGCCATAGAGTCAGCTCTCAAGGCTTGCTCATGCTTGCCAACAAAGCGCACTGCATATTTGTATCTAGCATTGGTTCGCTTTTTATGCTCTAGAACAGTCCCCTGTCTAGGTCTGCCAGCAATAACCCAGGCCTTATGGGCCGCCTTAGCTTCTGCATGGGGGCCAGCTACATATCTGTTCCACCCAGGCTTGGTGTTTTTAGCTTTACCAAGGTGAGTGAGTAGAGGTATGCTGGCCTCTAATAAGGCATACACAATACAATTGTACATTTCACAGAGGTCATCACAGTGAGAGGTGTCATTACAGTTGACATTGGAGCAGAGAATGGCATTCATAGGTAAATGTATTTTGCTCAAGAGTGCATCTGATTTCCCACAATAAAATAATACATCCTCTGAGGAGAGTTTAGACCAGTCTATCTTAGCCTTACTTGCACTATTGTCCTCCCTATCTCAGGGAGACTGCCAGTGTCAAGTGTGATCTCAATGTGGAAATGATCAGTTGTAGTAGCCTCATACAGTACTTTCATAGGCCCAAGTGTTGCATGAGCATCTGCAGTACATATCAGATGATCAAGCCAGCTGGTTGTTCTGTGGGCTTCACTGTAGTAGGTGAAGCTATCCGCAGGTAGAAGCACCTGACTAGATAGAACCAGATTATTGTCTTCACACATCCTGATCATATGCTTGGCAAAGGAGGAAGCATTATCAGAAATATCAGCATTCATGTCTCCCATAGCATAAATGGTCGTGCAGCAATTATCAGCAATAAAAGAGTTAATAAATGCCAGCCTATTCACATATTCATCATCATTATGTCTAGACTCATACTGTGTGTAGATATTCAGAATAATAAATTTTGTTATTCATCCTGAGCTGAACACCAATACACCAATCAGTTTCTAGTCAGACAACATTAATCACTGAGTCAAGCCTTTTATGCCACAGGATGGCCACACCCCCAGGGATTCTCCCCCTGATAATGCACTGAGAGAGATCTGTGGTTGACTCCCCAGCGCCGTGAAAGTCATCATGGACAGAGTTTAACTCCCCCAAATCCTGTTTAGAGAGGAATGTCTCCTGTAGACATAGAATGTCACAATTTTGAAGAAGTTTATCCACCACGACACGTCGGGCTCTGTCCCCTGCGCTGTTACCTACACGCAAGCCGCGACAGTTATAAGAGACAACGGAAGGTGTAGCCACAGCTTCATTGTTCTCTGGGTGCAGCAGTTCATTACTCCCCACAGGAATATTGGCAACAGAGGCTCTGTGCCCACGGGGTTCACGGGGTTATAAGCATGGAAGATTATAAAAACAGGATTAAGGACTATTTGACCACTGAATGCATATGCTTTTCCTGAACACTGCTAATTGCCTGATATAATTTGTTGTCTTGTGTCTGTTTTTATGTGAAACTTATGTTTATATGAAACTTGTTTGCTGTTTTGGCCAGGACTCCCTTGTAAAAGAGATGAATCTCAATCTCAATCTCAATGGGAATATTCCTTGTTAAATAAAGGTTAATGATAAAATTAATGATAAAATTAAAATGAAAGGGAAAGGGAGTTGGTGGGGAGGGAACAGGGGAATGTGGGGAGGAGAGAACCGGGCGATATGTCATGAATAGTCACTCACAAGGGACAGTAAAAACAGGGAACAGGGGAATGTGGGGGGAGAAAGCAGAGAAGGGGAGGAGGTGGGGAGGGAGAGGGGGGATGTGGGGGAGGAGGGAGCAGGGAAGGGGAGGAGGTGGGGAACAGGGAATGTGGGGGAGGAGAGAGCAGGGGAAGGAAGGAGGTGGGGGGAGCAGGGGAAGGGGGAAAGAGGAGAGCAGAACAGAATATACTGTGGCTGGGCGATATGGTCATGAATAGTCACAAGGGACAGTCAAATTTAACAATCAGGTTATGTATTTTACTTACCAGCGAAAAGAGCGACTGAATAGGCAAGAAACTAATTGGCATTCAACGCCCAGCCCTAGGGCATAGAGCAGCTACTCAATCCGCCTGGCCATCCCGCTGCAGTGCCCAAGGTAGCAGCGGCACACTGGAACCAGCAGCAGAGCAGCCAGGCCAAATAAGCAGCAGCTCAGACAACCTGACTACTCTGGCCATTAACTAACTAACTAGCACACAAGGAATCTAGTTAATCTACAGCCTAGTCTGCCCTGTCCTACTCTACTCTAGTCTGATTTTTGCCTGAACACGATAACACTCCAAAGTGGGAGGTGGGCCTCCCCAGGGGAGCTCAAACAGTTTGAGCGGAGGGTCAGTGAGTGAATTATTTTAGATTTCAGTTATAGGTAATTTCATAATTTGAATAAGAGTGAAGGCAACTGAGAGAAGGCCCATGGTCTCAGACTTTAAATACTCTTGTTGAATAATCTCTTCAGAGTCTCGGATGCGCGGGTCCTCTAACCACTGGGAGGTCGGCTCCAATGGCTTCACGCGATATACACGTTATCAATATATACGGTTTCCAATACCGAGCCATTATTCACATGGAAGTGCCAAAGTTTTTAGCTCAGACACAGCCTTCTTCGGCTGTGTCATTTTGGGTTTCGACTGCTCCACAGCGCCGCCGCCGGATGTATCGGTTCTGGAGCGTGTACTGCACTGTTTACTTGCATTTAATTAATTATTAATTAATGTTATGACTCCAGGATTTGATCTGACTCCTTTTGATGTAGCTGAGGTCCATACAGCTTTACATCAGTTGGATCTTAGTAAATCTGCTGGAGCTGACAATCTCGAGCCTTTCTTTTTGAGGTCAGCTGCAGATTTTATAGCAGAACCTCTGTGTCATATTTTTAATCTCACTGTTTCTGAAAATGTGATTCCAAGCATATGGAAGTCTGCCTATGTTCTTCCTCTGCTGAAAGGTGGTGATCCCTCTGTAGTTAACAACTACAGGCCGATCTCTAAACTGTGTGTTCTCTCCAAAGTTCTCGAAAAGTTGGTCGGTGAACAACTTAAAGGAGTTTTAGATGCAAATGGTCTCCTCTCACAGCATCAGTCAGGTTTTCGTAAACAGCACAGTACAATTACTGCTGCTATTAAAGTGGTAAACGATATCATAGAGGCACTAGATGGCCGAAAATATTGTGCAGCTCTTTTTATTGACTTGTCAAAGGCATTTGACACTGTTGATCATGTTATCCTGGCAGACTCCACAAGATTGGCTTATCTGACCATGCTGTAAACTGGTTCTCTAATTACCTAGCAGGTAGAACACAGTGTGTCCAGGCCGCTGGGTCTTCTTCCTCCTTCCTCCCTGTTTTAAAGGGCGTGCCTCAAGGTTCCATATTAGGGCCATTGTTGTTCACAATTTATGTGAATAATCTTTGTGATAACTTGTCTGATGCTGTGTCCCACTTTTATGCTGATGATACGGTAATTTATTGTTCATCCTCTTCAGTTATTCAATCCCTTGAATTCTTGCAGTCTGCCTTTGACGCTGTTCAGTCCCGTCTGACTCAGCTTAAGCTGGTATTAAATGCAGATAAATCAAAGACCATGCTATTTTCAAATGGCAAGCAGCTTCCATCTCACCTTCCTAGGCTGTCAACTGTTCAAGGGATTGAAATTGAAATGGTCACATCTTACAAATACTTAGGTATTTTAATTGATGAGAACTTGTCTTTTAAATCTCATGTTGTTAAACTTGTTTCTAAGCTGAAACTTAAATTAGGTTTCTTTTTAGAAATAAATCATGTTTCTCATCTCAAGTCAGGAAACACTTGATCACGACAACTTTTCTACCCTTGTTGGATTATGGAGATCTGCTTTTCATGAATGCTCCTGACCAGTACTTAAAGAAACTGGACACGGTGTACCACTGTGCTTTGCGTTTTATGACTAACTGCAGCTATCGTGTACATCATTGTACTTTGTATACTGTAGCAAATTGTCCATCTCTATCTGTCCGTAGACTCTCTCACTGGCTGACTTTTATCTATAAATCTATTCTTGGGCTTCTTCCTACATATCTGTGTTTACATATGTGTAGAAACCTCAGCCATTATGGCCTGCGCTCTCAGGACATCATTCAGATGCAGGTCACTAGAGTCAGAACTGAACTGGGTAAAAAGGCTTTTAAATTTTCTGCCCCCTCTACCTGGAATGATGTGCAGAAGGACTTGAAATTATCTAATCTTATAACTCTGGGGGAATTCAGGTCAATTTTAAGAGACAGAGAAATTAGTTCTCTTGGCTCTTGTGATTGCCCTGCAGTCACGGTGTAACCTAACTATTGTTTCCTGAGTGTGTGACTGACTGTATTTTATCTGTTTATTTTGTGTTTGTGTGTATTGATGCAACTGTCTTTATGCTGCCGTTTTGGCCAGGTCGCTCTTGGAAAAGAGGTTTTAATCTCAATGAGTTTTTTTACCTGGTTAAATAAAGGATATTGATTGATTGATTGATTGATTGATTTATTTTCTATTTAAGATATATTTTGTAGACATTGTTACTTCCTGTCTACATTGCACTTCTATTGAATTGAAAATAAATCTTAAAATTCAAGATCACAAAGTACATTTATTTGCATTCATTTGATTCCCAATCACGACACACTGGTAAGAATTATTAATATCTAATTAAAAATGCTTTGAAATGCAAAATAATGGCATTTTAAACATGCGATACAAAGATGCGATTAATCACAATTAACTATAGTTAAACTCATTCATGGCCAGTTTAGGACTGCCAATATTTAGCACAGGCCAAAAATTTTCATAATTGTTGGTCATCTTTCAAGACCCACAGTAAATTATCTATTAGCACCAAAGTGATTTGCAATACCTCAAAATGAAGATGTACGTCTCTGGGTTCACCAGGAAAAAAGAAGTGAGCTTTTAGCATGTTCTGTACTCTACTTATAGCCATTTATATACACCCTGTTTTCACCAAAAAGGTCTCTCTGAGAAGAGAAATAGCAGAAAATGGCATTTTTGTAAACCACACAATCTCAGGCAGAACTCGCTCTCAATTCTTTTATTTTGAACTGTATTGACATCAGACATGTAAATATTATTCGTTATGACACAAATGACAAAAAAAAAATATATATATATATATATATACATGAAGTGCTTTTTTTACATTCAACAATACAGTTTACTCAGTGTGAGTGAGTGTGATCATAGAATAGAATGCAGAGATCAGTGTAGTCTCTCACACACACACACACACACACACACACACACACACACACACACACACACACACACACACACACACACACACACACACACACACACCTTACCGTGAGATCATCCGGGTCCTGTCGCATTGGAGTCCAGTCTTCCTCGCCCTCGACAGGAAAGTGGCCATGCTGCTTGGCTCTGTGTGAAATTTCTGTGGCAAAGACTGCTTCTAAACGGTTGTTTCACGCAGCAGTATCATTTAACCGCCCCGGCTAACTTACTAGCTTCACTAGGCAGACGATCATATCTTCGGATCTGCAATCAGAGATCGGATACGGGTAGGAGAGCTTTTTGAACAGCCTAGCCCACCTATTGTGGATGGTAACGCTGTGTGGCGCTGACTGTACGAGAATTATCTCAGAGTACAGTAGGGCGCCACGTTATGGGGCTAGTTTCAGTTCAGTTCACTTAGTTGTTTTTAGTACAACTAATTTCTCTGTCTATTCAAATCAGGTTTCAGTTCACTTAGTTGTTTTTCAGTACAACTTATTTCTCCATCTTTTCACATCAGGTTTCAGTTCAGTTAGTTGTTTTTCAGTACAACTAATTTATCCAACAGGTCAGCTGATAATCGTCTTCTGTGAGGGCCATAAACCATACCAGCAAAGGAGAAGAGACGTTCAACTGGTGCAGATGATGGCAAAGTGGTGTTGAATCTCACAAAGAGTTGCTTGATCAAAGGATATGAATCCAGCGAGGAAAGGTCCTTTCTGGGGTCCTCCAGAAAGTGAAGGGTCTCCAACTCTGCTTTGCTGTGGCTGGGCAACATGTCTTTGTCCACCTGGCTCTCAGTTCCTGTTATGGGATTGGAGAAAGTAGAGGCAAAGAAGGGAAGAGGGTTGTTATTATTATGAATTTACCTTCAATTTGAGGATTTTTACAGACACAAATATTTAAAATCATGACGTGAAACTAGCTACTAATTTATTTTTTAATTGATGAATATTCGTGACCACGCGATCAGCGCACAGAAGGCAAGACAGCCAGAAACGGCGCTGGTGGTCACAGGAGATTTTAATAGAGCGAACCTGAGAAAAAGAATGCCCACCCTCCACCAGAACATACACTGCAGCACACGGGGTAAAAATACATTGGATCAGTGCTACACAGATATTCCTGGCTGCTACAAAGCAACACCCCGCCCCCCATTCGGCAAATCGGACCACGCCTCTATCTGGCTCGTCCCCAAACACAAACCAAAGCTTAAACGACACCTCCTAGTCTACCGAACCGCCCAACGCTGGTCAGACGAATCAGATGACATCCTGAGAGACTGTTTCGACCAAGTGATATGGGGAGAATTCAACACAGGAGACCTGGAAGAATATCCTGAAACGGTGTCATGTTTTATTAAAAAATGCACAGAGGACATAGTCCCCACAAAAACACTTAAAACAATGCCAAACCAGAAACCCTGGATCAACTGTGACGTCCGGGCTGCACTTCACGCCCGGACCACCGCCTTCAAGTCCGGGACGCCAGAACAATACAAGCAGACGAAATACGCCCTCCGAGCTACAATAAAAAAAGCGCGGAGAGAATATGGAAGGCAGCTGGAGGCAAAACTGGACTCCAACAACCCCAGACACCTGTGGAGAGGGCTCCATGCTGCTACAGACTTCAAAGGGGAAAGACAGCAAAACGCCAACACGTCACCCACCCTGCCAGACGAACTCAACGCGTTCTACGCCAGGTTCGACCCCTCTGCCAGAGCGCCTCCCCTCCTCCCCCCCTCCTCTCCTACCCCTCTCCCGCCTGGACCCAAACGAACCCGGTCCACTGGACATACAAGATGAGGGTGATCAGAACCAATCAGGAGTAAGGGTTGAACCTTCTGGAAAGACTCAAGTGGTAAACCATGCAGATGCTTGAATCTTTGGAGCACAGGTGAAGGGTATGGCTGCGGGGCAAGACCCAATTTTTCTGCAGTGAAAGCATTCCTCATCATGAACTTCTTGTCTGGATTTGATGCAGAGGAAATGTTGAAAGAGACTGCAGTCCCTGCTAGAGTCTCAGTCCCTTGGTGGACAGTTTTCAGCATCAGAGACTCAGCCGCCCCATCAAGACCAAGAGCTCTGGCTGCAGAGGCTAGTAGCATAGTTCGCTCCGAACCATCATCCAATATTGCATATGTTTCAAGATGTCTTCCTCTGTAGCTCAGCAGAACTCTGACCACTTTCAACAAGACTCTTGAACTGCAGCTGGAGCGAATAAGATAAGAAGAGCTTGACTCCCCTGGCGGTAGGTTCACTTCATGGAGGACTCCAAGGTGTTTTCCGTTGCATTTCGGGCAAAGCTTTTTCAGGTCACAATTTGAGGCTCTGTGCTCCCGCGCACATCTCCAGCAACGCCCTTCCTCCCGGATCCATGTGCTGGCTGCATCTGTAGATAACTGATGAAAATCTGGACAAATACTTAAGTGATGGTCAGGGACACCACAGAAAGGACACACTGGACGTGTAGTAGTCTCCCATACAGGTTGCCGAGTTTGGTTTTGGGGATGGCTAGTTCCATGAAACATAGTCAACACTGGGTTGCTGGACTTTGGATAGCTCGATTTTGCAGGTTTCCATTCCTCCACAGGTCCCCTTTGATTGGCAAGTGTTTGGGTAGCCATAGCTTGGCATTCTGATTCATCTTCTAACCAGTTAGAGAAGTCAACCAAGTTATAAGGAGCACCTGGTTTGGTTGCACGGGTGAATCTGGCATAATTGGCAACATGATCAGAAGGAAGCTTTCCCCAAAAGCTGCTGGACATGAGAAGCACAAGCCAACTCTGCATCTCCCTCTCCATTCTCCAAAGACTGCAGCATACCAACGAGGGCTCGGACCCGGATTGCAAAGTCACTGAAGTTTCTGGAGTCACCAGGACGAACAGAGGGAAGAGTCAGGATGGCAGTTATTTCCCTCAGTACCAGCTGTTGTGGCTGACCATACCTCTGTTGCAATGCTGCCATAGCTTTGGTGTAAGGAAGTGAATGGTGCACATAGGCTAAAGCAAGGCGACAGGCTGTGTCCAACTTCAAGTGGTCCAATAACACATGATACTTAAATTGCTCACTTTCATCATGGGGCAGAAGATTGTTAAGAGCCATTTTAAGCAGGGCAAACTGTCTGGGATCATCCCGAGTGAAATATGGAAAAGAAGGGGCTGCCACATGGGAAACTCTGTTCGACCTCAGTGAGGGTGGTGCTGGTACCGGGTACTGAATTGAATGTAACCCATGAGTAATGTTCGCACTCTGGACCTTCAAAGGAGGAGCAGCATCAGGGTGCAGGTAAGGAGGCTGATCGGCAGCAACTGGAGGAGGCGATGGAACGTTCAAAGGAGCCAGAGGCTGCAGGTAAGGAGGTCCAGTTGCAGCAAATGGAGGAGGTGGAACGTTCAAATGAGCAGGATGCTGCAGGTAAGGAGGTCTAGTTGCAGCAACTTAAGGTGGTGCAGCGTTCGAAGGAGCAGGAGGCTGCAGGTAAGAAGGTCTAGTTGCAGCAACTTGAGGTGGTGCAGCGTTCGAAGGAGCAGGAGGCTGCAGGTAAGAAGGTCTAGTTGCAGCATCTTGAGGTGGTGCAGCGTTCGAAGGAGCAGGAGGCTGCAGGTAAGAAGGTCTAGAGGTGGTGCAGCATTCGAAGGAGCAGGAGGCTGCAGGTAAGAAGGTCTAGTTGCAGCATCTTGAGGTGGTGCAGCATTCGAAGGAGCAGGAGGCTGCAGGTAAGAAGGTCTAGTTGCAGCATCTTGAGGTGGTGCAGCATTCGAAGGAGCAGGAGGCTGCATGTAAGGAGGTCCAGTTGCAGCATCTTGAGGTGGTGCAGCATTCGAAGGAGCAGGAGGCTGCAGGTAAGGAGGTCTAGTTGCAGCATCTTGAGGTGGTGCAGCATTCGAAGGAGCAGGAGGCTGCAGGTAAGAAGGTCTAGTTGCAGCATCTTAAGGTGGTGCAGCATTCGAAGGAGCAGGAGGCTGCAGGTAAGGAGGTCTAGTTGGAGCAACTTGAGGCGATGGAGCATTCAAAGGAGCAGGAGGCTGCAGGTAAGGAGGGGCAGGAAGATTCCCAGCAGTTTGAGAATGCACATGAGCCTGTGCATAGGAAGGGTTAACTAAGTCAACTGCTACCGATGTGACAATGTTCACCTTAGGCAGAGGCACCGTCTGGTAAGAAGGAGCTTGGAGAGAAGGCGCCGGTATAGAGACAATATCTCTGTGCACAGAGTGCTGACCCATAAGCTGCTGATTTGGCAAATCCAACGACGGCTCAATATAAGATGTTTCTATTAATGCTCCTGAACATAATTGCTGCATACTAGAATGTTCTTCAATGCACACATGCTGCACAGGAGGAGGCCCACTGGTCTGTGTAGCTTGACTTGACTTGGGCCTTGCTAACTTCAAAGACCCAGGAGCTGAAAGGGAGCAAAAGCGACTAGGTGGAGGTGGTGAACTAAGATTGAAGTCACTACGAGTCCTGAGTATGTTATACAGTTCTTGGCCTAAAAAAGGGGGGTTGTAATACCTGCAGGATCCCGGGTTCAAGGAAGGGGATGTCCGTGAAGAGTTAGATGATGTTGAGCATACTTCTCTCTCCATCCTATCCATCCTCTGTCCTAGGCCCCTGACGTCCTGTCCCAGGCCCATGATCAGATCCTTAATTTGCTCCATGTCTCCTTTTGTGGTGGTATTTGGGGAAAGTGGATGGTGTTCAGTGGTGACAGAACTTTCCACATTTGCAGATGTAGGCGTCCGAGTCACTTCAGCAGGAGGCTCTGAGGGCTGATTGATGACATGTGGCTCTGCAGGTTGATGAATGGCAGGATTGGGAGGCCGGGGGGGAATGAAGTCTGGAAGTCTGCCAGATATACAGGTGGCTGGTGAGAACGGGCTGGCCTCATGTTTGATGGTGTGCTGTTGTCCATTGCATTGGCCATATCCGCCGAAGAAGGACCATGAAAAATATCAATTGCAAGGAATGGTGGTGAGGGTGGGTGCAGCCCAGGTCTAAGGCCTGGTTCCAGGTAGGGCCCAACACAATGGCCTGTCGGCCAGGACAGAAGACAGCAGAGGCTTGGATTCCAACACCATTAGTTTTATTTAGACACCATATGTTGTTGCTGCTGGTTTGCTGGTGATAAAGAAAGAAGAACATATTATAAATCCATAGTGATTCAACATAAGTAACAATTAAATCCAAACGATTACTAATTATATAATATCCAAATACAGAAATAACTATTAAAGGAACTTAAGCAGTGCAACCAATGATCATAAATTACCAAAGCAAAGTCAAATAAAAGGAAAACTTACTAATCATATACACAGCAAAAAGGTGAAGGTGTGGAATCCCGTGGAGGCCAGCCAGCTTGTGCTCCGATGGTTTGCAGCAAAAGGATTTGCCACAGGTGAAGTGACTGGCCTTATTAGCTCTCGGGCTCCGCCCATCCAGAGAGCAGTGAAGGGAAGCAGTGAGGAGGCAGTGGGAAGAATGTGAAATGAGGGGATTTTCTACAGGCGGTAATGCACATATATGTTTGCCAACCGCCATAAGACTCAAAGAAGAAGAAGAAGAAGAAGGCTTCAACATAAAACAATGGTAAACAGCAGGGGCAGCTGTAGCGGTACCTGAGGTCTGCACGGAGGCCTAAAACTCCAATCGCATCATCCAATCAGTATAGTACCATCCAATAAACTCCAATCGCATCATCCAATCAGTATAGTATCATCCAATCACCACCATATTTACCATCCAATCTTCTAATGACAGTCCTATGTGAGTCCTATGTGAGACAATGGGCATCAGCCAATCACCTATTCACCAAGTTCACAGTCCAATCACGGTATTCTCCGTCCAAATGCGATAGAGGACACATCACCAATTACCACCTGCAAAGATTGCTTCTCCGCTCCGATAACGCCCCCCTCCCGGTCTGTAAAACAGCCTCTGCCTACGGCAGTAACTCCTCAAAGTAAGTTCATAAGTTCTTATTTGCTTCTTAACACTTTGAGTGCCACGGCCCTTGGGCAAAAGGTTGCTTGCTGTGCCACATAGGCCGCAATGCATTTTAAAACAGTCATATAATTTCTTTAATAATTACTATGTAAACACTGAACACGCACAAATAACGATGAGACTCTCTTCTATCACCTGCAAAAAAAAGTTTATTGATCCCATTTTCCGTTCTTTAGTTATGAGCCGGAGAAGATAGCTTGATTGAACGAAAAACAGACCTTTTTTTCTACGAGCTGAGATAATGAGCCTTTTGTGAAATTAAACATTTCAAGCACATCACTGACTCTGAAGCTAATTTTCTGATGTAGTCACACCTCAAAAATAATTTCCTTCAATAAAACAGTGAAGGCAAGGGAATTTTGTTTGGAAGAATAAACCCCTGCGTGCGCTGCTGGTTGCAGCTTCTTGCTGATCTTTTGCTGCTGGTGGGCATCGATATTCTGGCTTGCGTTTGCCAACCCTGTCCTGCTGTCTGGGTCTGTGTTGTGTGCTTCTCTGCGTGCCCCACCTCCCCCCCTCCTCCTCCCCCCCCCCCCCCCCCCCCCCATTGTGGGAGGAGTGTCTCTCTGCTCTGCTCTGCTCGGCTTTGCTGTTTGCTCTGCCTGTGCTCAGCACTGAAAAAGTCCGCTAGATCCAGCTTTTTTACAGCCGCGTGTACCAGCTCTCATGCTTCCAGTTGAGAATAATAACAAATCCACGGCTGATCATGCGAATGGGTGTTGCAGCGGAGACGGAGGCTGTTGCAGCGGACACCGAGGTGCTCAATTGTGATAGCAGATTGGCTGCTGCAGGGGCACAGCTAAACGTTGCTTCAATGAAGCCGCTCCATACGGACGGATGCGATGCGATTTCCTTTCCCCCAATGACTTCTTCTGTGTGTTTCACTCCACGTTCTCTCATCTGGAGAGCGCTGTCGCCACCTAAGGGTTCTGTAAAATAGGTTAGACACATTCAATACCTCTGATATTGTAAGAGGCGATGTAAGAAGCTGAGATGGACACCCCCCCCCGTCAAAAAAACAATTTCGAGTTATTGACGCCATTTGGCGTCGCTGGCACTCTACGGTAAATTTCTAATGACGCCATATGGCGTCGCTGGCACTCAATGTGT
The DNA here is from genome assembly GCF_964638095.1 of Poromitra crassiceps. Lineage (NCBI taxonomy): Eukaryota > Metazoa > Chordata > Actinopteri > Beryciformes > Melamphaidae > Poromitra > Poromitra crassiceps. Next base: position 5,377,896 of record NC_139634.1, read on the forward strand.
TAAGTAGGCTACACGTTATATTTACATCCGCTTCACAAATGTATTTTATTTTGTGTGCTACGGCCATGCTGTCGGCAACTTCAAAAGTAGCCTAGGATACCTGTGATGGTTGGGCTAGCTAGGCTAACGAGACAGATAGACAGGGAAACTGGATCAAGCAAGCAAAACAACTACAGTATTGAAACAAATTATTCGAGGGACGGGGGAACTGTCAGGGACTGGTGCGGCCGCAGAGGGAAAGCCGGTGCCGAACGGGTGGGCTGGTTGTGAAGACAATGCTTGTTAACAGTGCTAACGTTAAATATCATGATTGCTATTGATTAACAGCATTGACGTCATGTTATTTGCTGCTGAATTGTCAAAGACTTGGGTTTGCTAACTAACGTTAGTTATCAATGCATTAATTATGACATCTAGTCATCAGATATGACCAGTGGTTAAGTGGTGGCTGCAGAAGAGTATTGTATGCTCTTAATCTAAACCTCTTTTTTTCAGCAAAGGTTATCTTATAAAGAGTGACATGTGTGACTCTTGCATTTAACGTTACTTCAGCCAAAATAGGACAGTAGCCTATAGCCTATGTATTAGCACATTGTCACTTAACTTCTACATGGAGTAAAGATCAGTACCTAACATAACATAACATAACTGTCATTTTAGCAAAAACAGTAGCCTAATACTTATTCTAACCTTATTTTGAGTCCCCAGAACTCTGCTGTTCTGTCTCTCATCTGTGAGCTGTCTCCATTTGACTCTGTTAAACAGGAGGACAGGGTATCTATTCAGAAGTTAATGTAGGCTACTGATGGCTGTCTATAGGGGACTTTTTAAATTACTATTTGGTTTTACTGAAAGATAATAGGCTGCACCACTGCAAATCAGAATCAGCTAATATTTACAAGAATAGAGAAAGCACAAATAGATTTAGTGTAAACACTGAACTATTAAAGCTAAATGATATTACAGCCACACATGGTCCTGGGTTTGAATGTTGCTGAGTTGTTGGGTTAGGCTATAAACCATTGACTGTAGTCTATGCTATAAACTGATAACATGTTTATCAGTCTAGTTTGCTTAACTAACAGTATTATGGTACTGTACCCATCAGTATGCACTTGCTCAGCACACCATGTTTATGCTGCAATACATCGTTGTAACTATTGTTATTGTTATTATCATGTTGTCCTTAGATGAGCACTAAACCCAGAAGCCACAAGTCCATGGGAGAAAGTGAGTGGAAGGTGAGGCTGAGGGCATTTGCCACCTCTGGGGTTTGGCCTCCTGGAGGCAATAGACCAGCCCCAAGGCAACAGAAGTGGTATGGCCTCTATCAGAAGGTAAAGTATAGCAAAATATGTACCTAGTTACTGGAATGGAATTTAACAGCTAAAAGGGGTTAGGCAACCTCTAACGGCTCCTGGCTCAGTTTTGATCTCAAGTGGTTTTCTTCCAAGTTGTTCAATGTTTCCCTTTTGCGTGTTAAATTCCATTCTGCATTACTTACTGTATTATGGTCATTACTATGCAGGTCTATCAACCAGATGATGAACTGTACACTGAGTGACTCACTCCAGGCTAAATAACAATTTTGATCATTTCAGATTGAGAAATGCCCCATGCAGGCCCATGGACAGGCCACCCTCTTTGGAGCGTCCATGGCGACCTGTAATTGTGGATTCCATACCGTTAAGGTGATCTAGTTAAAAATGACATCTCATTATTGTTAATCTTGCATCGCATGTCTAAATGTTAAAATGCTGTTATGATGTTGCTGTTACATCACATGTCATAATGCTGTTGTTTTAACAGCCTGCTACTCAGTCTTCCACTGAAGCCTTGCAGTCTGTGGCCTCAGACTCAGCCCCTGGTGCGACTGCAGCAACCCCACGATCCTTCGTGCGGCCCCCTCCGAGTTTGTCAATGGTATTTTTTTCTTATAAATTAATGTTTTGTATGAATCATTTTCAGGGTCCAAAACTAACTTTTTTGTCCACCAGCCAAATGCTAGTGAATATTCTGATGTGTCCATTTGGCTGGTGGCTGATGCACCATGTTTCTCCTTTCAGTTCACTAAATCACGTTTTGGTGGGGCACAATCTGCCTCACTGAAGCCCAATTTAGCAGCCAGTAGGAGCACCAGCCCTTCTCCTTCTCCTTCTCCTCCTCCATTCTCGATGGGGCCCCCCAGCCCTGCTCCATCTTCTGAAAGGACTTCCTCTACAGCCTCTGTGAGGACCCCCAGCCCTGCACCATCCTCTGTGAGGACTTCCTCTACAGCCTCTGTGAGGACCCCCAGCCCTGCTCCATCCTCTGTGAGGACTTCCTCTACAGCCTCTGTGAGGACCCCCAGCCCTGCACCATCCTCTGTGAGGACTTCCTCATTGGCCACCGTGACTGTGAGTACAGCATATATTAATTGGTCTGGCTCTGTTGTAACTCATCTTTAGTGTAGCCTTTATCTAAGCAATAAACTAATTCTTATTTCTTGTCTTCCAAACAGGATGAGTCTGGACGGATTCAGCCAGCCACTGCTGGAGCTGCAGCTTCCTTCTGGTTGCCAGCTGGAATGGCCAAGGGCATTCCTGTACAGGACCAGAGGTGGATATCCAGCACCCTCTTTAACGCCGGGAAACTGCGGTCAGATTTGAAGCTGTGGTACGAGCCCCCTGCCCCATGCCTCATCTACCACCAGACACCGACACCCGACCGCTTCTTCACCCATCAGCTCCTGGTATGGATGCCTTACCACCTGTGGAGGGTGAGGGTGTCCTGCCCAACTTGTGGGAAGCAGCTGGTGTCCACAGGAGGAGTCGGAAGGTTCTGGACATCGACAGGTATTATCTGATGGTTACAGAGACACTCAGGTGCACTCATTGTTCCCAACACTATCTGTCGACCAGTCAGACTGTACGGGACCAGCTGGACCTGCCGCGCCAGAAAATGTTCCAGCTGATCCTGACCCAAAGGTGAGTAAACTACTTTGTAAACTGTTTATATGAGCTCTTAAAGTACTGGACAAAAAAACAATCCCATACCACTATATTATCGAATAATATAACTTATTATTTGTTCTTTCTTTGGTCAATTTTTGTTGAATTTATAAGATACTGCATGGTTTAGCTCCCCCACTCCTTAAACAATTTATTGTAACATCTCATGGTGAAATAAGACAAACACGATCATCATAAAATAAGGTTTGATCATTCCTTTTTGAAAATATACTGGTCTGTCCCACTGGTGTATTTATTTGTGTTATGTGGGATTATCATTTTTATATGTGCATTGTATACACGCCCAGGGACAACAGATGGAGATTAGCATTGCTATATCTGGTGCAATACATTTAGGGTATACCATCCCTGTTTTAAATAAACCAATAAATTAAATTAAATGTGCATTTCAGGTATGCTTGTGACATCCGTGTCATTCGGCTCCTTCGGGACCGGACGCTCGGCAACAGTCCAGCACGGCTTGTGAAGCAGCTAAAGGAGAATCATGGAGAGGAATGGCTCAACAGGTTGGCACACTATCTTGGGGAGTGTGCTGACTTTGTTGATCGGCCCAGCCTCTTCCCAGTGACCTGCCAGCAGCCCCCGGAGCCCATCGACATCCCCACCAGTCGCTGGCTGCTGACTGTATACGCCAGAGATATCCTCACCCGCATCGACCACATAAAGGCCAGGATCACCTCCACATTAGGTTCCATCTTAAAGATGGACTCAACCAAAAAGGTAATACATAATCTGACTGTAATAATAAAACTGTAATAAACTGCACATTCAGATTTTTGTCAGTGACAACATTATGCAGTTTTTATAAATGTCTGCTGTGTAATAAATCTACATACATTTAAGCCCAATTTATGCTTCGTCTGCCGACACTTTTGAAACGGTCGGCGACAGAAATGAGGACTTGAGTCGACACTTTCAAGTGTCGGCGAGCAGTGTCTGCTACCTGGTGAAATGTCTAGTGTCGCTGACTACGTCATAGTATCGCGCAAGTCTGATTGGCTATATAGACGGCACGCGTTTGACTTCCTTGTTTTGGTTTTCACTCGATTCAAATGAATGAACGTGTCTCCGCTATTTTTATCAGCCTGTCCTTGATGTAGCCTATGACTTCGTGAAAATCAAAAAGAACATTGTGCATTTCCCAGAGCGAGAGGAGGTGAGTTGTGTGGTTGTGTGTCGTTTATATGCAGCTGCAGTCAAGTACGTTACATCTTGCCTCCGAGGTGGTTTCACTGTGCATTCCATTCCCTCTCTTCTCTTGGCTGTCTGCACTGATAGCGTTCGGGTATCGTGTCACGTGACCGTTGAACGAGGCGAACATTCACTGAAGTATAAATACAACACCATGAGCGACACTTTCTTTTTCGTCTGCGACCATGTGCTGAGCGACACTTTCTAATAAGTATAAATTAAGCTTTACTGCTATAAATAATGTGTATATAAAAAAACAATCTTAAACATCGCTGTTCAAATTCCAGATCACCAAGAAGCTGGCTGGCCATGGCAAGGGGACAGCTCTCTGGGTGGCCTCCATAGGAAATGAGGTGGGCCAGGTCCTGATGAGTGTCCTGACGGTGCAGGAGGGGCCAGGACTGGACAGGATGGTGTCGGGTGTGATGGAGCGGTACCGCCAGGCAGCTGTTCCACCACCAGTGCTGCTGTACACAGACTGTGGCTGCTGCGTGAATGAGGGGGCGAGCAAGCTGCAGACCAGGTTTGCAGAGTGGCCAGACCTTCACATACGGCTTGACATCTGGCACTTTATGAGGAGGCTGGCTGCCGGCTGCACGACCGACGCTCATCCCCTCTACCCCGCCTTCATGGGCTGCCTGTCTGCCTGCATCTTAATGGGATGCAGGAGACCTCACTCTGTTGCGGCAGGATAAAGCTGCTTTCACACATGTTTGGAATTCAGGAGTTATCTAGAGGCTATACGGCTGGCTGTCATGTGTGAATGTCTGCATGCGGCTCCTGCGCGCTCCCGCGGAGCCTCGTCCTAGCCGGAGGGAAGTGTACCCCCAGCCGTAGTCGCAGAAGCGTATTGTCCCCCCCCCCCCTCCAGAGCTCTGTGAGCTCGTGAGTGCATGAGGACAGAGACGATCGTGACAGATTATTATTATATAAATAGTCGTTGTGAATGAGCGAGCAAAAAACACATGCCATTGGTTTTCAAATGAAGCTCAAAACTGCTCCGTGTGCGACAGCCAACATGTTGCGGATTGCTGGATTGAAAGGCTCATGGCTCTGATCTGATTTCATGTCTGCTTCGCACAGCACACACATTTAATAAGCATTTTTGGAGAGGGGGTTGTATCATTTTTTAGTGGTCTGTACAGACCATTGGTCAGTACCACTAGGGGGTGCTAAAGCGAATGGTCCGGACCAGTTGGTGTGGTCCGTCACTGTACCACAGACCACTAGTGTGGTCTGTCACGTGGTCCGTCAGTGTTCCTTCTCCTCTTAATGCATCGCAGTCAGCGTACAGACGCTCTGACCATGGTCCGGACCACCAGTGTGTGGTCAGTCAGCTGGTCAGTGTGGTCTGTCACGTGGTCGGTCAGCGTTCCTTCTCGTCACAATGCATCAGTCAGCGTACAGACGCTCTGACCATGGTCCGGACCACCAGTGTGTGGTCGGTCAGGTGGTCTGTCACGTAGGCTACGTGGTCCGTCAGTGTTAATTCTCCTCTTAATGCATTGCAGTCAGCGTACAGACGCTCTGACCATGGTCCGGACCACCAGTGTGTGGTCAGTCAGCTGGTCAGTGTGGTCTGTCACGTGGTCCGTCAGTGTTCCTTCTCGTCACAATGCATCAGTCAGCGTACAGACGCTCTGACCATGGTCCGGACCACCAGTGTGTGGTCGGTCAGGTGGTCTGTCACGTAGGCTACGTGGTCCGTCAGTGTTCCTTCTCCTCTTAATGCATCAGTCAGCGTACAGACGCTCTGATCATGGTCCGGCCGTGGTCGGTCAGGTGGTCAGTCAGTGTGGTCTGTCACGTAGGCTACGTGGTCTGTCAGTGTTCCTTCTCCTCTATGTGTGGTCGGTCATGTGGTCTGTCACACGTGGTCCGTCACGACAAATCCCCCCCAATATTTAAGCCTGATAAAATGTGCCCCCCCCCCAATAAATTGATGTACAAAAATGAGAAAACAGAGATTTACTGCGCGATACAGCTGTTCGTGGCATTACCGCGGAGCCAGCGCTCCTAGGGGAGAGCAGAGCAAGGAACTAACCATTCTACTAACACGGAAATCGATGTAAGGGGTATATATACCACTCCCATAACATGTGTGTATCACTTAGGGTGTCGAGTCATAGTCTATTTTTAATTTATCTTCATTGAATGTTTCAAAACTGCATGTTTAAATAAGAATAGACTAATTATTATTTCCACCCACCACTCATTTATTTTGGTTAGTTACTTTCATGTAAAAAGTTTGGAAGGAACAAGCGGGGAGAAATATGCAAATGTATTTGTCCAATGTGGTCTAATGACATTGCTCTCTGTCAGAACTTGTTTGGATGTCCTTGTTGGTCTTGTTAGTTATGCCACCACTCTGTGTGTCTGATTAGGGGCAGTTCATTCATACTGTGAGCTGCTGTGCTTTTGTTGATGGCTATTGAAAATTGAAAATATTGGAAATGAAATGGCTAAACTTAAATCTTGGTTTGATGAAAATAAGTTATCGTTAAATTTGAAAAAACTAAGTTCATGGTTTTTGCTAATAAAAGAAAGGATGAAGTCTCACTATCTATTGATGGAGTTAACATTGAGCAAGTTTCTGAGTTTAGGTTTTTGGGAGTTACAATGGATGAAAAATGTACATGGAAATCCCATATATCATTATGTTAAAAAAAAAGGTGTCAAAGAATATTTTTATTTTGAACAAAGCTAATGTGTTAGATTGTAACACAATGAGAATGTTGTACTGTTCACTTATACTGCCCTATTTTAGTTATTGTGTTGAAGTGTGGGTAGCTCATATATAAGCAATATAATGCCATTGTTTTTATTACAGAAAAGAGCAGTTAGAATCATTCACAAAGTTGAATTTAGAGAACATACTAATAGTTTATTTATTAAGTTAGGGTTATTTAAACTTAATGAGATATTAGTTATATGTTTAAAGCCAAAAATAGGGTATTGCCAGAGAACATGCAAAAATTGTTTGTTTACCTCAGAAGATGAAAGTCACAGGAGGAGATTTGATTTTAAGCATCAAGCTACTCGGACCACTTTAAAACAAATGTGTATTTCTGTTATTGGTGTAAAACTTTGGAATTCTCAACAGAAGGACCTAATGGGTTGTACAAGTATTTTTCAGTTAAAAAAGTTTTTATAAAGAGAGACAAATTAGACATTATGCACTTGAAACTTAATTGGATGTTAGTTTTATTTGATTTAAGGTTGCAATCTTTTTTTTCTTTTATAGGTTATTTTTGTTTATGTTGTTGTAATCACGGTGTTGATGGTGTAGGTATCTGTAAATGACAGACCATTTAAGATTCTTTGTGTTCAAGTAAGGGGCAGATACAAAATAAGAATTATATTCTTCTTTCTGCTCCTTTTCAGTCATGAAAAGCATTGATTTCAAACATGTATTTTGATGTATTGTGTGACCAAATTTATATTGTACTATTGTGCATTTTCATGACAGGAACAAATAAAAAAATGAAATGAAATGAAAACTAATTACCGGTAGTTCAGTTAGTTAAACCAACTTCTCTTCAAAAGTACTTTGAATACTTCTCAATTGACTGCATAAAGTAATTTTACACTTGAAATGATTGGCTACAGATTCCAAACAGCCGACAGTGGTGAGAGTGTTGCTAGCCGACATGTCAAAGGCTTTTGACAGAGTGGACCATGCTAAGCTGTACAAACCTGGTCGACATGAATCTGTGCCCAAGACTCCTGGCCTGGTTACACAGCTACACCACAGGAAGGAGCCAGAGGGTAAAGGCCAACGACACCTATAGCTCCTGGACAGAGGTAATGTCTGGTGTGCCGCAAGGAGGGGTGGCCTCCCCATACAGTACTTATTCCTCCTGTACATGTCAATCCGAAAAACAGCCTTCAGCGACACTCTGGACACTGGGTATGCTGATGGTATGGCCAGTCTTTCCCGGGCCATACCACTGACCAACATCTACAGCGACAGGTCAATGGAGATGGAGGCCAAGCAGCTGGATGACTGGGCTGCAGATAACATGGAGCTGAATGGAAAGAAGTCTGTGGAGATGAGAATTTGTTTCTCCAAAAACCCTCTGCAGCTGCCCCCTCTCTTCCTGGGAGGACAGGAGGTTCCCATCGTCACCACAACCAAATATCTTGGTTTCCACCTGGACAATGACCTCAGCGGCAACACTCAAGTGGAACAGTCAGTCAAGAAAGCTTCAAAAAGGTTACACTTCCTGACTGTGCTAGCCAGGCAAGGCCTACCCTGTGAAGATCTGGTGACCATCTATACCACCCAGGCCTTGTCTGGAATATGGAGGAGTCCTAGTGGGATGCAACAAAAAACAGACAGCACAACTGGAGAGAGTGCAAAGGAGAGCCATCAAAATCATCTCCAGAGGCAATCTGATTCAGCCTCAACTCCCATCCCTACAAAGCAGGAGAGAAGAGGCAGCAATAAAACTGGTCAAGGACATGATGAACACACATCACCCACTGCACGACCTGCTCCCACAGGACAGAGCCAGCTGCACTGGCCGGACACTGCGGAGTGGCAGACAGCTCATGACCTTCTTGGCCAGGACAAAACGCCTGAGAACAGCAACCCTGCCCACTCCTGTGAGACTCTTTAACACTCAGTCTTAAGAGACTCTTATGTCTGTGTTTGATGTATTATTGTGTTTCTATGTCCTGAAAATGTGACCTGTGACCTGTGATATGTAATCTATTTTTATAATCTATTTTCTTGTTTTTAGCTAGATCTTAACAGTTCTGTGTGTAAATTCTGCTTTTATTCAGTGAATACTGTGAGCAAGAATCAAATAAACTCAAACTCAAACTCAAATCAACCCCCCCCCCCTTTTTTTTTTTTACCCAAATGCATTCTGGAAATAAAGGTGTATGCTACTGTTCTTTCTTTTGTTCAATTCTTTCGGATGTTTTTAAAGGTCCATTTTCATGTACAAGATTTTCCATTTCCTGTTCGTCATTAGTGCTAAGATGTGTAAGGGAAATTAATTTATGCTGCTGTAAGGCCTTGGACCATGGCATATAACATATATCCATATAATATATATGGAAATAACAGGGAAGCATCTGTGGAAGTCTTGTTTTCATTCAATAAAACTGCCTTAAAAATCTAACTCAGAGTGGGATACTTACAACACCAATATCCTTTTGATCATAAATTGATCATAAATTACCATTATATTGGTTGATAAGCCTATGATACATATAATCTCAACAGACAACAAAGTATAGAGAGTGATTTCCATAACAGCAACTGGCATGTATTTGGCTCATAGTCATAAGGATGTCTTTTGCTTTAACTTGTGTGTTCTGTATGTAGCTTAAATAATCAAACATCAAAGCTTAATATTGTCATATCACAGCAGTCATATAGCCTAATAATCTATATAATTATATTTGATGATTCACTATTTTTTATTTTTTATTATTATTATTATTATTATTATTATTATTATTATTATTATTATTATTATTATTATTATTATTATTATTATTATTATTATTATTATTATTATTATTATTATTATTATTATTGTAACAGACTGTTCTGTATGTTATTGTGTACTCTTATTGTGAAGTCCGGAAGAGGAAGTGGACAGTTGGTTCACTCTCTGTATCTCTCTCGCCCCTGACCAAGTAAATGAGTGGCTGCAGCTCCCAACAACAAGCGGTCTCTGACTCATTTCTTCACCATAAACAATATATAAAGAACCCAAAACGCTCGGTTACATTTGTAATATCGAGTGGACGTTTACATTGAGGCCATCGGCCATTGTTGATGACGTTTCACTGTGCGACACTCAGTTACTCCATGTCAGAAATAAAGATGGACGCATGTTGTATACCAGTCAAACTTATGTCTGTTTATTTAGACAATTATATGTCAATAGAACAGTAAACATTACATTATTATTATTATTATATTGATATTATTAATTTAGTAACGTTACTTAGTAACGTTAGTAAATGCCCAACAATGATGGTCATTGACGCATGCATTTAGACGAGAAGGAACACGGACCACGTAGGCTACGTGACAGACCACAGGCACACATGACGGACCACACATCAAGACAAGTGGTCGTGTACACTGACTGACGATGCCTGACGACAAAGAACACGGACGGACCACGTAGCCTACGTGACTGACCACACACTGATGGTCCGGACCATGGTCAGAGCGTCTGTACGCTGACTGACGATGCATTATGAACACTGACGGACCACGTACTAGCGTACGTGACAGACCACACAACCAGCTGACCGACCACACACTGATGGTCCGGACCATGGTCAGAGCGTCTGTACGCTGACTGATGCATTAAGAGGAGAATGAACACTGACGGACCACGTAGCCTACGTGACAGACCACCTGACCGACCACACACTGGTGGTCTGGACCATGGTCAGAGCGTCTGTACGCTGACTGATGCATTGTGACGAGAAGGAACACTGACGGACCACGTGACAGACCACACTGACCAGCTGACTGACCACACACTGGTGGTCCGGACCATGGTCAGAGCGTCTGTACGCTGACTGCAATGCATTAAGAGGAGAATTAACACTGACGGACCACGTAGCCTACGTGACAGACCACCTGACCGACCACACACTGGTGGTCTGGACCATGGTCAGAGCGTCTGTACGCTGACTGATGCATTGTGACGAGAAGGAACACTGACGGACCACGTGACAGACCACACTGACCAGCTGACTGACCACACGCTGGTGGTCCGGACCATGGTCAGAGCGTCTGTACGCTGACTGCAATGCATTAAGAGGAGAATTAACACTGACGGACCACGTAGCCTACGTGACAGACCACCTGACCGACCACACACTGGTGGTCCGGACCATGGTCAGAGCGTCTGTACGCTGACTGATGCATTGTGACGAGAAGGAACGCTGACCGACCACGTGACAGACCACACTGACCACCTGACTGACCACACACTGATGGTCCGGACCATGGTCAGAGCGTCTGTACGCTGACTGCGATGCATTAAGAGGAGAAGGAACACTGACGGACCACGTGACAGACCACACTAGTGGTCTGTGGTACAGTGACGGACCACACCAACTGGTCCGGACCATTCGCTTTAGCACCCCCTAGTGGTACTGACCAATGGTCTGTACAGACCACTAAAAAATGATACAACCCCTGCTGCATTTTTGGACGCGAGGGTCGTCCCGCTTCCCAGTATTGGACATCGCTAGGTAGGGTATCTGGATCTGGTTGCGTTCATGTCTTTGATTTAACGTTTACACAGCGTTCGCGCAAATTCCAAGTAGCGTCAAGTCAGGCAGTATAAAACGAAAACTTCCGGGTATAACCTTCGCAATAATGGCAATTAAATAAAGTAAATGCACGTGTAATGTTTTTTTGTGTGTGTTTCGAAAGATACAGAACGGAGATAAACTGGAAGAATATCTGCTCCCTTCGAAAAGTAAATTTTAACCCGTAGTGAGTCGACATTCTGATTTTTTGTTACCAAGTAATACAACATTTATTTTATTTTGAAGGTAAAAACGTCTAGCTTCCTGTATTCTGTATAATTCTAGTAGGTTTGAGGCATTTTAGGACTGAACATAGCAAAGACCTGTTTTGTTTGTACTGCTTGCGACTCGAGGAAATCGATGCATCTGGGCGTGAGTTGTAGGGTTGTTTAATTAATTACTTACTAACGTTATGCGCAAACGATTATATGCCGTGAACGTTAGGCAGTTATCGCCCATTATGTATTTTTAGTTTTCACAACTGTGTGGTCATGCCCAAATTCCCCCACCCCCGCCGCCCGCCCCCTCTCTACTTTACAAACTCTGCGGAGGTGCTACTCATGTGTGAATGCAACATGCCTCATGTGTGAAAGGGTACACTTCACCTATCATCCGGGGCAGGCTCAGTGGGGGGCAACCCTCACCTGATCCGGAGTTCATGTGTGAAAGTGGCTAAGAGAGTGCAGTTCACAGAGGAGGGTGTGCCAGGCCTTACTGATCACATGGTGGACATGCGAATCAGTAAGAAAGAGCTGAGCCAGTACTGCCGCCGGAGGACACGTGGTGAGGAGGCCACCATCAAACTTATCGAGGACCTGCTGAAGCAAATGGGAGGGGCAAATGGGAGAGACCTAATGGGGGTGCCACTGCTGGAAGAGGTGCGCATGAAGCACATCTGGGATGTGCAGAAACGGCACATCAAGTGCATCCAGGACGTGCCAGTTGTGCAACTGTACACAGCTTTAGGCACCACCACCATCAAGGGCGGGGGCATGCTGACCAGGTACCGCTGTGCCAGAGGGTCCACATCCCTGGAGTCTTTTCACCTGCACCTGAACAGGTTCATTCCAGGTTGGTCTCTATTATTATGTATGATATTTAAAATAATTTGTATGTTTGTTTGTTTTTTGTTTTTTTTGTTTTAATGAAAGCATTATTCAGATTGAAAAGCTAAATATTGTTCATGTTTTCCCAGGAACCAGTGCAAACTCACTGAACTTCCAGCTGTACCTCCTGGAAGGCTTGAACAGGTGGAACCAGGATCGGGGGACTGCAGCTGTGACCAGCAGGCCGTCGTCCCTCCTCACCTACTCCGGTGATGTGGCCCACTTTGTCAACACCAACAGCCTGAAGGTGTTTGGCCAGGAAATGGAGCCAAACTTCAGGCCACCTGCCCAATATACTGGTATGTCTAAGGCCATGTTCAGACTAGGAGGCCAAATCTGATTTGTGAACTTTAATGTGCAGCAGCAGTCAGAGGACACTGAGAACGCTACAGATCTCTCTCTCTGCAGTAGACGAACCTGCATGCCAACCAAACTTGCGTTCTTTCTAGAACACTAGAACACTCATTGGAAAAAGTAGAGATAACAAAGTGGTTTTACATGTTGCCAAACAAGGCCAGGTCGAAACCTGGCATAGGGCCGGTGTGCTCAGTAAAGTGCAGACCTCTGCCAAGGTGTATTGAATCATTTGTGTTCAGTCTACTTTAGTGCACATCAACTGTAGTGTGCCTGTGCTGTAGTGTAGCCTATGTGGGTTAATAATCCTGGGTTTAAGCTTCATTAACATGAAGTGCCAGATTTATGGTCACTTTGGATAAAAGAGGTCGGTGGTTCGATTCCCGGCTCCTCCAGTCTGCGTGTCGAAGTGTCCTTGGGCAAGATACTGAACCCCAAATTGCTCCCGTTGGTGTGCCAGCACCCTGCGTGGTAGCCTGCCGCCATCGGTGTGTGAATGGGTGAATGTAACTACTGACTGTAAAGCGCTTTGGATAAAAGCGCTATATAAATGCAGGCCATTTACCATTTACCATTTACCTTCATTGCCTCGTGTTTTACTGTAAACGAGTAGGCTATTGTGACAAGCGAACTTTTTCAGTGAAACAAGTTCGCTTGTCACACAATACTCTTATTTGAGGGCATGTATGTTTATCGTTCACGTTCGCTAACCTGTCGGTCTTTAAACTCTTTGAACAGGTCGGGGTGCCTGTCTGCAAGATGTTTAGCCAGGTTCGATGTGTTTGAGCCTTTCGCTTTGGTCACGTTGAAGCACCTTTTACACACTGGTTTCGATGTGTCCACGGGCTTGCCTTCGCTGTCGGCAACGTATACAAAATATTTCCATATTTCGCTTCGTGCATCTGCTTTTTCTGCAAGCGTTGGGCGGCTTGCAAGACTCAGAAGAAGCCGCTGCCATTTTCGCTGTGTCTGTCCTCCTGTGTGTCGGGGTGCTGCAGTGAGGACTGAAGGACTGGCCATAGAGCGAGCAGAGAGGGAAGGGGGGAAAGTCGGCACGCCCACACATGAAGCAGACAGAGTCAGAGAGAGCTTTTTTTCACTTTTCACCAGTCACCATTGGTTCAAGGCAATACTGTGTTGCCTTCAAGTGAACTGGGACACAGGCTCTCAACTTTAATGCCGCAGCGTCCTCCTTGTATCGAGCTAGCCACAATATTAGCCAGAGGTGCATTATCGCCACCTACCGGACTGGAAAGTGGAAAGACATTACATCGCCTGGATCCGTGCTCAAATGCGGCGACTGAGTGGAATGTAAGGGCCCTGCTGTGCATGCTGCACACCGGCCCCAAAAATACAATTTAATTGACTGCTTCTACCTGCTAATAATAAGTGTGAAAAGATGAGTGCGAAAAGGAGCAAACATTGATGGTTATGGTCATATGGTCCTATCTTAATATTCCTCTAAATCTGGCTTGAAAAGGCCCAAAAAATGGTTCGCCCCCTGGCACACCCTCTATTTCTGTGGCACACCCAATGTGCCAAGTCTGGCTATGCCAGTGGTGCCGGTAGAGAAAGTGACGTCACTTAGGCGACAGTGTATGTAGTCTTTCTGATTTATAACTTCTAGTGCAACAGTTTGGCGACAAACTGCGACTTTCTTGACATGCAAAGTTATGTTTTAAATTGACAAAATTAGCGTTGGCACCCCATGGCACAATTCAAACGGGATCAAGAAATCCCACTGTGACATCATCAGTGATGTCATAAATCCGTCTGTCTGTCAGTTCAGAGTCTCTAGGAATCGAGCGCATGTAGCGCGCAACATTCCTAGTGACTATAAAAAGGCAGATGCTAAATGCTGAATGTGTCTATTTTTACACCCGTGTGCAAATGTGTAAATAGCCCATGTGACTATTTGCACCCGTGTGTACATAGCCCATGTGCCTATTTACGCCCAAATTCAGGAAATGATTCGAATGTATTTTATATTTTAAATATGACAAAATATTATTTCTAGAGCACAGGGCCTAAAATTTATTTAGCAACTTGGAAGGGGGGATTCCCTTTGTATATGCTTCACGTGGGAGGGGGGGATCCGTGGGTCCAGTGACCACAGTATTTTAAGGGCTTCGATGGGGTCCCCAACAAATTGGTGGATTGTTGAATGTTACCATTATTTCATTTAAAGAAGCTAACAATGAGAGAATGTAGAAGAATGGCTATTTTGATGATAGTTTCACTCTTACCTCTATACCTACCAAATAATCATAATAATTGTTGTGACTTTGTACCTACCTATGTCTTGTAATGGAGCGCCCCAGCACAATAATTTCACACATGCATAGGCCTAATTGTACAACGGAGTGACAATATCTTGAATGTTGAAAGAGAGAGACCGCTAAAGCTCCATTCAATTACCAATTAATAAGAGTTCCGGTTTGGACGTTTAGCCTTCAAAACAAAAACGGCCGCTATGCAACCACATACTATTACACACTATTACTACACGCATGCACGCACGCATGCACGCACGCACGCACGCACGCACGCAAACACGTTAGAGGTTCAAAGGTGAAATAAAATAATTTATTGTTCATTAAAAGGGAAAAAAGTTTGAAAACAAGAGGAAAAAAATACTGTTAATATGCCTGCCTGCCATCCTGCCTGCCACCCACCTCCCTGCCTGCCTGCCATCCTGCCTGCCACCCACCTCCCTGCCTGCCTGCCATCCTGCCTGCCACCCACCTCCCTGCCTGCCTGCCACCCACCTCCCTGCCTGCCTGCCATCCTGCCTGCCACCCACCTCCCTGCCTGCCACCCACCTCTCTGCCTGTCAGGGCCGATTTTACCAACGGGCTTACCCGGGCTGAAGCCCGGGCCCCGGGACATCAAGGGGCCCAAAAAAAAAAAAAACAACAATTAAATTTTTTTTTTTTTTTTTTTTTTTTGGGGGGACCCTTGATGTGTTTTTTTTGGGCCCCCTGTCCAGGGTCTTCGCAAAAAATGTTTTTTTTTACTGACGCCATTCAATGTTTTTTGCAGAGTAATAACATCCACTGTGAGATGGTGTCCACCCGCTATGCCGACCACTCGCAATGTCGACCTTAGGTTTAGGCGTGGGGGTGGGAGAGGTTAGGCTTTGGGTTAGGGTCTGGGGGAGGTTAAGTTTAGGCGTGGGGGTGGGAGAGGTTAGGTTTTGGGTTGGGGTCTGGGGGAGGTTAGGTTTAGGCATGGGGGCTGGGAGAGGGGAGGTCGGAACAGCGAGAGGAGGAAAGGCTCACCCACTTGACATTGATGTCATTGGAAAGTGACATTGTTAGAACATTGGACTTCACCACTCTAGTCAAACGCTTTGCCACGGCAAAAGTCAGGAAGAAGACATTTCAGGTACGAACAGACTTGAATACTGCTTGATTGATTTGTGCAATAATTGTGAGAATGTGTGTGTGCACTGTAATAATAACAGCAATAATAAATACTAAATAATAATAATAAAAGTGCTTGTTGTGACATCTCAGTGGCAATGTTTTCTTTCCAATCAGGCTGTTTATGAAAGAACATGATGGCTAAACCTACAGTTTGTGTTTGTAAGTTAGAATGCTGACAGGAGAGCAGGTGGTGACATGAAAGTTAGTGAGAAAAGGAGAAGATACTGAATAATGACATCACAACAGTATAATCCTAATGTTGATTTAAAATGAGATATTCCTTTAAATACGGCTAAAAAAGGTTAAAAAAAAACACTCAAATTTTTTTCCGGCGGCGCCCAACCCTGCAGAGATGAATAGCCCAGGGGCCCATGAAGTGTAAAATCGGCCCTGCCTGCCATCCTGCCTGCCACCCACCTCCCTGCCTGCCTGCCATCCTGCCTGCCACCCACCTCCCTGCCTGCCACCCACCTCTCTGCCTGCCTGCCATCCTGCCTGCCACCCACCTCCCTGCCTGCCACCCACCTCTCTGCCTGCCTGCCATCCTGCCTGCCACCCACCTCCCTGCCTGCCACCCACCTCCCTGCCTGCCACCCACCTCTCTGCCTGCCTGCCTGCCATCCTGCCTGCCACCCACCTCCCTGCCTGCCTGCCATCCCGTCCGCCTGCTGTAACCAGTGTCTGCAGAGTGATGGTGTTTCAGTTGTCAATGAGGAAGAGCTGAAAGAAGTGGTGATGGCTGTGTACCTGGTGCCAGGCCCGTATCTATGTAGCTATGAGGTCACCGACGCTTTTATTTTGAAATGAAAGGCACGTCAGGCAGGAAGTCATCTGACGCCACGTCCGCGGTAACTTGATTTCACTTGACAAGCGCAGGAGGTAGGAGCAGCAGGAAGAGATGGTGACTGCCTGGCGAGATAATTGAAAGTGAGCGAGACAGTGAGCGAGTGAACAACAGACGAGGTGAGTGAGTGACACTGACAGATTTTTTAGCAACAACCAAGAAAGTAAGTGTCTAGTCTGTCTCTTAAGTAACGTTACCTGTGACACGTTGGGAAGCTACTGGCTAATCATGCATGATGAAGGCTCAATTAAGGCTTGTTATCAATCATGCTCCCGAAGTCAGGTATGCAGGTGGCTGTTTCATGCATGGTTTCAGTTTCATGACCCAATAAGTAACTAAAAGAGTCGTTGTTTGTTGCAGCCCTACTCATCAATGGCAATGTGTCCCACGTTGTCCCACACAAACACACTATTTGTCCCACATTTTGGTTTGCTGAGATCTGGTCACCTTAACACAGGGGTAGGAGAGAATGTTGGGAAAAAATGTCTATGGAAAAATGAATGGCTGACCAGTCACCACCTGGACACTGGAAATGTTTTTAAGTAGGGGGTGCTGCAAGGAAGGGACTCTCTTTTGACGGTTCCCTTGCGGGTGCTGCCGGAATAGAAATTGACGTTATCTCATTTTAAATTAACATTAGGATTATACTGTTGTGATGTCATTATTCAATATTTTCTCCTTTTCTCACTCACTTTCATGTCACCACCTGCTCTCCCTTTAGGTCGTTTTACACTACAACAGACAGCAACACAGGCAGAAACACTGAACTTATTTAGTATTATATTTTATTATCTTATTATTGTGCTTGCTGACAAGCAAGGCACAATCTTAAAGTCCGACATACTTATTATTATTATTCCATCCGCCACAAAGTTTGGCGCGTAATAACTCCCACAATTTTTGCGCCACATAGACATGCCAGACCTCAAAATGAGCGGCTTATTGAGGACAGGTGTGCTATGACTTTTCTAAGGGTTTGTGAAAGCGGTTTGGCCGCAATTCGCCATTAAGCGCCATTTTTTTCCCCTTTGACTTGCATGGGGTTTGGAAAAATCTTGCAGTAAATTAGCTGTAATTCAGAAACCATAACCGCTACAGCTACAAAACTTGGTAGGGGGGTGCACGGAGGGCCCTTTACTATCCTCGAAAAAATTGCACCAATTGACCAGATGGTGGCGCTATAACAGCCCTCCTTACCTTTTGGTCCATAACTTTTGAACCGTAGGGTCTATCATCAAACTTATTTTTTCCCTGGATTCCTTGGGTCCTTCAGCATCTACTCATCTAGGCCACGCCCATTTCCTTCAGACTAGATTTTCCGCCATTTTGCATTTTGTCCAAAACCGTTTTTTTTGCCATTTCTCCTTGAAATGTTGTCCAATCTTCACCAAACCAACGCACACATCATGTGGGGACTGTCCTGCACAAGACTGATTTGGAGGTTTTTGGAAAAAACGCACCGTTGCGATATAATCCACTTCCACATTTCTGTGGGTGGGGCCTATTTCACAAAGATCGTCCGATGCTAACAAAACTTGGTACAGGTGTGGACGGATGTACTCTGAGCCTATAGGAGAAATATTGTGTTGAAGGTGGGGACTGGGACTTTTCCACTGAGAAACACCCACGTCCCAGGTTTCTGGAAGGCAGCATTAGACCCCTAATTGCATGGGCAGGGACCTTGCAAGCCAGGCGAGGACAGCAAGCACAATTACATTTTCGCTAGGAAATGTAGACATTCTAGTTATTATTATAAACCAAACATCAAAAATAACATCTCCACCCTCTTTGCTTTACTTATAGTCTTCAACTAAACCCTAAATATCGCAGTACAAAACATATAAAACACATTTTAATCATATATATATTTTTGGTAACCGTTTATTTTACCGGTACCCTAGTTACATATGAACTATTTGTAATTACACATGAACACCAAATGTAATTACACAGTAATTACCAATAGTTATAAATGACGTTCATATGTAGTTACATGGTACCGGAACTGTAAAATGGAGTGAGTCTATTCAACTGTAGTTCATATGTAGTTACATGGTACCAGACCTGTAAAATGGAGTGAGTCTGTTCAACTGTAGTTCATAATAGTTACATGTTACCGGACCTGTAAAGTGGAGTGAGTCTGTTCAACTGTAGTTCATATGTAGTTACATGTTACAGGACCTGTAAAGTGCAGTGAGTCTATTCAACTGTAGATCATATGTAGTTACATGGTACCGGACCTGTAAAATGGAGTGAGTCTGTTCAACTGTAGTTCATATGTAGTTACATGTAACTTCATACCTGTAAAATAAAGGGTTACCATATTGGTTTTATTGACATTGCAATTCCAATACAAAACAGCAGAGGGTGCTCCAGCACCATAGACTTCCCACGCCCCTGGTCTCTACTTGCCCACAGCCATCCAATGACACTCAATCATGAGACTTAATCTTCTTGGAAACAATTTTTATTTTATTCTGATTGGTCTTAGATTTGTGTCATATTTCTGTGGAGCCCGACATGAGCCCGAAAAGAAAAAAAGAAAGAAAAAGGCCCAGGTTGCCCATAGGTAGATCCGGCCCTGTGTGGGTGGGAGAGAGGTTTTGCCTCCAGCGTCATTTTTGAAGGAGGGAAATCCACTATATAATGAGTGTGCGCTTTGATTTTAGGCATGTGAAGGTTGCAGCAATCCTCTAGTCCTCCACAAGTCTTCATTCCAGGTAAGAATAGCAAAGCTCAAATACTGAGGAGATAAATTCTTGAATGACTCTTTGCTCTTTGCATTCTCACGGTCCTCTTACTAGTTTGCAAATGTTTATTATTATTATTATTATTATTATTATTATTATTATTATTATTATTATTATTATATTTGCTTCATTTTGCACTGCATTCAACCTTTTTCAGCATGCCGTGCCTTTGGTGAAAATGTCAGATAATCTTGTGCAGCAAAATCTCTTGTTCAGACATCTCTGTGTGTAACATTTAGGAGTGGAGTGGAAATTGATATAGCATAGTATTGCGATATTTCATGTGGCAATGGATTGTATCGCACGAATCACACATATCAAAATATTGTATTATATTAATTGACAGGTTTTTACGACAGTGTTGGTCAGTCTGTCTAGTTGACAATGTCACAGACCTTGCCACAGATGAAATAGTTATAGGACTCTTTGACTCGTTGAAAGCCTTCAACTCCGGAGACCTGTATGCCAATACCGTATTCACAAAGTAGTTATAAATGTCTGGTACGTTATACCTGGGCACCAGTGGCATGTCTAGGGAGTGGCCTGGGGTGGCACGGGCCACCCCTAGAATCCCCATATGATTGGCTCTCTGCCCAGTCAGTAAACCAAGCTTCAGTGTATAGGCGCAATCCAGTCTTAAAGGGATACACCACTTTTTTGGAAGTTTAGCTCATTTGCCACATCCCCCCCACATAACCAAGATACACCATGCCTTACCGGCACTGTCCGCTCAGTTTACAGTGAGCTACAGTCATGAAGTTAGTAATTATCGCCATAGAATGGAGGCTAATGGTACAGCTGTTAATAATCTGCCAAGACACACATCTCATGGCGTCAAAATACATGTTGTGCTTCGGGTACTCACCACACAATGAAATATTAATCCAAAATGCACATAATTGGTCTTTTTGGAAGGAAAAGCGGTAGCCGGCACTACTTTCCAAACATGGCCGCCGACCTCTTTTCCTTCCAAAAAGAGAGATTATGTGTATTTTGGATTAATATTTCATCGTGTGGTGAGTACCCGAAGCACAACATGTATTTTGGCACCGTGAGATGTATGTTTTGGCAGATTTTGAACAGCTGTACCATTAGCCTCCATTCTATGGCGATAATTACTAACTTCACGACTGTAGCTCACTGTAAACTGAGCGGACAGTGCCGGTAAGGCATGGTGTATCTTGGTTATGTGGGGGGGATGTGGCAAATTAGCTTAACTTAAAAAAAAGTGGTGTATCCCTGAGAGGCAGTAATGAGCCATAGTAGTGTCTAGCCTGCCGAAAGTCGCAAGAGAAGAAGATCTTGATTTGAAGATTTGGCAGCAGCTGAGCAGCAGCAGCAGTCAACTATAACACTAATGTCGTCTTGTGAAGAAGATTGAAGAGAAGCGTCCTCTGTCTGATTCCTGGTGGCTACATGGTGTCTCCACTGTATGCTATTTATGTATTGTGGCATGCGTGAGTAGACTCTTTGATACACATAGCTACTGTGCCAGTGGTTTAAAGAAAGACAACATACCTGCCAACAAACACAGAGATTTTCACTTAAAAAAATTAAGCACCCGCACTAAAAAAAATACCATGACATGTTACGGTAGGCTTGAAACTTCACCCTGTCTTTAAAAATAAGCCTGCTACTAACAGGGTAAACGGACAGTAAACCTGTGTGCTAGGCTACGTGATAATGTGGTGCAGGTGTGTTTTCATCTTAGCTTGCTAGTTGCTAACATTAGCAAACCTGTCGGCAGTCATTGTTTGGTTGTCAATGCTAATGCTAGCTATGTAAATCTGTCTTGTGTAACTTTGTAGGCCTGATGTGAGCATGTCAAATTTATCCATGCATGAACAAGGAAATCTATTGTGCAAGATATAAAGTGACATAGGTCTTCATGTGACTATTACAGTATGAAAAGAAATCAGAACATTGGGGATTTCTTCTCCATCAAAACAAAGAAATGTAAAACTGCACAGCAGGACAGAGCAGCCAGCAGCACTGCTAGTCAGTCACAGTCAGAGCTGCAGGAGAGAGCAGCAACACGCTCTCCTCCTTGTCAGTCAGATGAGTCAAGCCAGCAGCTTGACAGCAGGAATGTACAGCAGGAGTCCGCAGCGGTATGTGTGGGTAAATAGGCTACTGTAAAATCCTAATAGTTCCAGATTTCTCTTTAGTAACCTAAGCACTTATCTTGACATTGCCTTGATGTCAATGGAATTGTGGTTAATTGCCAGACATTGAAACTAAAGTTGAAACTATGTCAATTATGTGTGTAGAACAGTGATACTCAACCCAAGGCTCTAGAGCAGCGTTTCTCAACGGGGCCGTTTTGATTGCGTCGCGGACATTGGCCATTTTTTTTTTTTTTTTTTTTTTTCATATTTCATTTGAGTTAAATTCAGATTATTGAAACTGGATTAGCCTGACCAGTTTTACTTGTTTAACAAGCTGAAGCATATGCTCTGCCTGTAATTCAAGAGAAGTCTGCCTTTTCATTTCATATTTAATTTTAGTTCAATTCAGATGATTCAAACTGGATTAGCATGGACCCAGTTTAATTAAAAGTTATGACCAGTTTAACTAAAAAGCATATAGCCTGCCTGTGATTCCTTTTTATTTCATATTAGTTAAATTCAGACTACTGAAACTGGATTAGCATGACCAGGTTAACTTGTTTTATTATTATTATTATTATTATTATTATTACCTGTATAGGTTTTTGGGTCACGAAGCCCATAGGCCTTTGTCCGGTGAACACGCAAATTTCCGGGCCCTACTGTGCGGCACGTGGGGGCGTGAAAAATCAGGGGGTGGACTTTACATGTCTTCTGGGCCCCCCTCTGCGAGTGGACACCACTTGTTTGCCCATCAGTCCTACAGATAACCCACAATGATTTTTTGTCATTTTCATGCCATTTTCTTGCAGTTCAAGCATGTTCCACAGTGTGGCACAGTCCCACATTACCCAATGGAAAATATGGTCCGTGCACACCGTGTGCACGTGTAGCACTTATGCTGGAATAAGTGTAAATAGGAGACATATATAATCAAGTATACAGTAGAGTATGGACTAGTTCCAGGTTTGACTATGGAGCTGGTGGAAGAGTAATGAACACACCGACACAGAACTGCAAGAACCGGTTTGTATTAGATCAACAAAATGAAAATGCATATGTAACCATGCAAAGAAGCCAGTTACATAAATTGACAACGCCACCTTGGGAATTTCACCCAAAGAGTTAAACCAAAGTTCAGTTTTACCCTTAAATGAAAAGCAGAGGCAAGATGTTCCAAGTATAACAAGGGTACATGTTTATTTAATGCACAAAGTCCAAGTTAAAAGGTTAACATGCTAAAAGGCTGGTTGTTTATAAATTAAAAACACATTTAGATAGTTCTAAATGGGAGCTGCTCAACGACCAGGAGGAGGGGTTAAGAGTCCCCAGAGAGGGAGCTAAAAGCTAAAATGCGATCCCAAATTAAGACTAGGTGGGGATACACTACAAACAGCACGGCAAACCAAAAACACAAACCCACAGATAACTAGGAACACGGGGATTCACACACTCAGCCCCTCTCAATGGGACAATTTCTCCACTCCTGGCCGGGACAACCTGCAGTCAGAACGTAACAATTAAAAACAGGCAGTGGTATAACAGAAAGTGAAATAGTACAACAAAATAAATAAAACAATAAAGAAAGGGCAAAACAGCAGCTGGCCGCTACTGTAAAGAGACAGGCGAAACACAAGTATTAATACATATATCTATATGTTCTGTGACAAATACCTCTATGAACATTTTACCTTCACAGAGAATAAAGCTCTTGGGATTCTCAAGCTGTGATGAATGTTCTAGGCCGCATGTTCACTTCTGCCTACAAACAGTCATGGTTAGACAGTAACAGTGGAAATAACCAGGAAGTACCTGCATACAAGTCACCCAACATACAACCTTACTCACATAGTGTCAGCAACCAAGCTCCAAGCAACCATTTCCAGGGAAAACCAAAGAGTGTGGGATAAGGACAGCTCAGCCCCACAAGACACAGTATTTATTGAGGTGCACCTAATTATCTAAGCAGCAGCACCTGGGCCTGGATGGGTGTAAATCACTAGGGAGGGAACCTGACTACAACATGGGCCAGCCCTCTAAGTTAGCCTGGCTACACATAACAAAAAACACTTGAAAATAAATCAAGAAAAACAACAAATAAAGTAAATATAAAGAGGCCTTTTAGATAAAAAGAGTGGGTTTACACCTTCTGTAAAGTAGCACTACTAGTGGTGATTTCCGTTCAGTCCATTAATGTTCAAATCAATTCATTGAGTCAAATAATCACATTTCTATTCATTTCATTCCCATCTTCTTCCCCGTCATAAATACTATGCAATTGCACAATCCCATAAAGCCTTCAATTCAGTTCACACTATAAAGTGACTATTGTGACTAAAGTGCTTCAAGTTTGACAATTGTTATGACAATAATTGCACAACCCATATGACCTGTGTGCAATGAGGGAGAAGGGGAGAGAAAAAATGAGTAAAGACTAGTGTGTAAAGTTCTACCACCCAAGGGGAATGGGGCCTATGGTAGGAGTGAGTTAGGCTTGAGGCCTGCCCAGAGTTCAAGGTTCTTCTGGTTTAGCTCGCCATCCATTTAGCTCCAGCTATGAAGCCCATCCAGTATTCGCATGCACGGTTTCCTCCACAACAGCAGCAGTTCCTCAGATCAGACACTGTTGAGTGATGGCTTGATTACAATTTGCATATATAGTGAAGGCTGTAGTTGGCATGGTAGCTTAGCATTTATCTTGGCATGTAGCTTAGCATTTATCATTGCTGGTTTTAGCAATGATGGCAGAAGATTTCCATGCTTTCTGTAATGAGGATGCACTCACCCATGTGGTGTAAAAAGCAGTGTTGCATCCAGTTTCCAATATTCAGGTTCCAAATGTCCAATGTCAGTCAACGTGAACATGAGTCAAGGTTTGTGGCCTGCTTGCATCAAGGTGTGGGGTCTGCTCTCAGCAGGTGTGAGTGAGAGAGTGAGGCAGTGATTTCCTCTTCCCAGACCAAGAAAAGGGGGCGGGTGCAGGACTGAAGAGCCTGCAGCCGATTGGCTCAGGTGTTTGAGTTGACAGTTTTGCTTGTCCAATCATTATACAGGACTGTGGATAGGTGAGTGTGTATATGGCAGAATGTTCAATTCACCTGTGTTACACACGTCCCACATTACCCAATGGAAAATATGGTCCCTGCACACCGGAAGGAAACCATGTGATTGATGTGGCTGAAGATTACCCTCAATAGACTAGATGCACAAAATGAGTTCAGCTGCAGTACTTAATTGAAGCTGCACGTGGGGTTCCGTCTCGCTACTTGGGGGCGGGGCAGTGTAGGCTACTCAGAACAATCAAGGTGTAACTAGAGAACCCATAGTACATTGTCAAAGAGTTGTTTTCGTGCTATTTTCAATTACTGATTTTTACAGAATTGTGGTAAATGACACAAAGGTGACTTTGACAGAAGCGGACACAGCTTTAAGGCCATAACATTGCAGTGGATGCATAGAATGACTAAAGTTTTTGCACGTGTGTTCAGCCGGAGGTCCTGAACTAGTGTAGCGAATATCGCCTCATTCCGTTAAGCCATGCCAAAATGAGAGCCAATCAGGGTCGCTCAGAAGGCCGGGGTACAGCTAATTTGTCATAACATTGCAGCGGATGGATAGAATGACAAAAAATTTTGCACGTGTGTTCAGCCGGAGGTCCTGAACTAGTGTAGCGAATATCGCCTCATTCTGTTAAGCCATGCCAAGATGAGAGCCAATCAGGGTCGCTCAGAAGGCCGGGGAACAGCTAATTTGCCATAACATTGATGCGGATGGAGAGAATGACTAAATTCTTTGCACGTGTGTTCAGCCGGAGGTCCTGAACTACAATGATAACCTTAAATGGAAGTGGGCGAGGCCAAGGGGCGTCACCCCCCACCCTTCTGAGATCAATTTAGATAGTAAGTAGCCCTGGTGGCATGTGGGGACCTCAGGACGACATCCTGAGGGACTGTTTTGACCAAGTAGCATGGGAGGAGTTCAGAGCGGCAGGAGACCTGGGCGCGTACGCAGAGACGGTGTCATGCTTCATTAAGAAGTGTACCAACGACATAGTCCCCACAAAGAAAGTAAAAATAATGCCAAACCAAAAGCCCTGGATCAACAGCGAGGTCAGGGCTGCCCTACACGCCAGGACCACCACCTTCAGTTCAGGCACACCAGAACAATACAAGCAGGCACAATATGCCCTCCGGACCGCTATTAAAAAAGCACAGAGAGACTATGGAAGGCAGCTGGAGTCAAAACTGGACACCAACAACCCCAGACACCTGTGGAAAGGCCTCCATGCTGCTACAGACTTCAAAGAGGTGAAACGACAGAACCCCAGCACATCACCCACCCTACCGGACGAACTCAACGCGTTCTACGCTAGGTTCGACCCCTCTGGCAGAGCGCCTCCCATCCCCCCTCTCCCAGCCCTCTCCCACTCCCTCCCCCCCATCACCTCCCACCCTCTCCTCCCCCCCACCCTCCCCTCCCCCCCACCACCACCCCCCCTCTCCGCCCCCCCCTGCCACCTCCCTCCCCCCATCACCCCCCCCTCCTCCCCTGCCACCCCTCCCCCCTCATCACGAGTTTGGTGTCATTTGGAATAACTTTGGTTTTTTGGAAAAAAAAAAAAAAAGACGGATGTCGGATGCAACAATTCAGTAAAAATCAGTAATTGAAGCTAGCCCTTTCAAAGTTGCTGGACACGTAGGAGACAGTCTAAAGCCTACTCTCAGCAAAGGGTAGGCTAATCGGAGCTACGCTGAGCGAGCTGTGGTCCCGCAGAGTTGAAAAAAATAAGAAAACGCACGAAATTACGAAATCCTGCAAAATTTACATCTCTTTTTGGGCCAGGGACACAGTTCCACTCAACCTTGAGCCGAAATTTTGGCTACAGTGTATGTTGACAACCCCTAGTACATGCTCAAACCGTCATTTTGGTTGTAGCTTCAATTACTGAATTTTAGTGAATATAAAGATACGACATTTTTTTTGTAAAGAAAAAAAGTTCCGTTTTGACCTCCCATTTTTTGTGGGCTGAAAGAGGAGTGTGAGAGGAGTTCCCACAAAAAAAAATTACACCTTGAAGTTACTTCCCCTAGGAGTTATTCAGGTTTGATTTTTTTTTTTTTTTTTTTTTTTTTTTTCAAATTTTTTTTTTTTTTTTTTTATAGCCATGTAGGTACTCTAAGGACTCCATTTTTGGCGAGGAGCCCGAAAACCGACTTCATTTTGGCCAAAAAGCAAGGGAAATGGCCGAAACGCGACTTCCGATTTTTAGGGGGCGTTTTGACCTCCCATTTTTTGTCGGCGGGAAGAGGGGTGTGAGAGGAGTTCCCCCAAGAAAGGACAGCCTTCTAGTCCTTTTACTTTAGGAGTTATTAGCACCCCTATTTTCAACATTTTTAAACGATTGGACCGCCCCCCTGCCTAGGGGGAGGGGACTTTGGCTAATCTTTTCTCAGGATCTACTCTCCTATAGGAGGGCTACATGCTCCAATTGAAATTATAGCTCCAGGTGGTCCAGGGGAGTTAATTGACAACCCTAGCTGAAATTTGCCCTAGGTTGTTAGGGTTGTAGACCGTTCACCCATGTTGAAGGGCTAAGTTGGAACTAGGGTTAGGAAGTTAGACATGTAGTCTTATGTAGTTTTATGCGCTGGTCCCGAATATGGGCGGGGCTTCCGCCGGAAGTGACCGGAAGTGGGTGTAAATAGGCTTTGAACATGGCATTTTGGCCAACCCTAGGCTGTTTTGCATATGGGTTGTTGGGGGGGTGTCATATGAGCATGAATTGGGTTGATTGGAGTCGTTTGGTGAAACGGCTAAGAGACTTTTTTTTTTTTTTTGTATGGGAAAAGTACTTGGTGTTTTTTTTTTTTTTTTTTTTTTTTTTTTTGCTAATGCTAAGCTAACTTTTTTTATCTTTTTTTTTATGCTAAGGTAATGCTAAGCTAACATGCTAGCAACTTCCCGCACACTCCCGCCGGACCACGACCCGCTACAATTTGCATACCGCCCCAACAGGAGCACAGCGGATGCAGTAGCACACGTGCTCCACACCATTCTTACACCTATGTAAGAATGCTGTTCGTGGACTACAGCTCAGCATTCAACACCATAGTACCCTCCAGGCTGGTAAGCAAACTCAGGGATCTGGGACTAAACACGGCAATGTGCGACTGGATCCTGGATTTCCTAACAGACCGCCGCCAGGTGGTGAGGGTGGGCAACCTCACCTCCTCCCCACTGACCATCAGCATAGGAGCGCCCCAGGGGTGCGTCTCCAGCCCCTTCTGGTACGACCTCTACACCCACGACTGCGTGGCGACTCAAACTTCAAACTCCATTGTGAAGTTTGCAGACGACACAGCAGTCGTGGGGCTGATCTCAGGGGACGACGAGACGGCCTACAGAGAGGAGGTGAGGGTCCTGGAACAATGGTGCCAGGACAACCACCTCTCTCTGAACGTCTCCAAGACCAAGGAGATAATTGTGGACTACAGGAGAGGGGGGGGGCGCACACCCCCCAATCACCATCAACGGCGCAGTGGTGGAAAGGGTGGACAGCTTCAAGTACCTGGGAGTCAACATCCACCAGGACCTGACCTGGGCCGGCCACACCGCCACTGTTGTCAAAAAGGCCCAACAGCGAATACACGGACTCAGGCGCCTGAAGAAATTTGGGCTAAGGAAAGAAATCCTCAGGGACTTCTACAGAGGCACCATTGCAAGCCTGCTGACTGGCTGCTTCACCGCCTGGTACGGGAACTGTACCGCCATGGACCGCAGGGCGCTACGGAGGGTGAGGCACGCGGCCCAGCACGTAACAGGAGATGAGTTGCCAGATCTGCATGAACTGTATAACCAGCGGTGCCTCAGGAGGTCCCTGAAGATCATCAAAGACACAAACCATCCCCACAACAGCCTGTTCTCCCTGCTACCCTCAGGGAGGAGATACAGGGTTCCAAAAGCACGCACAAATCGCTTGAGGAACAGTTTCTTCCCGCAGGCCACGAGACTCCTTAACATACACAAATAGTGTAGTAGTCGTACCGTACCGTACTGCAGCTGCTACCATTATGTATGCCTAATGTTTAATTGTATGTTTAATAAGGTACATGCTATTTGCACCTGTATGTCAAATACGTCGAATTTAAAATGTCTGAACACGTCCAACGTATGCACAATGCCTAATGTTAATTGTATGTTTAAACATGCTATTTGCACCTGCATGTCAAATACGTCGAATTTAAAATGTCTGAACACGTCTAACGTATGCACATGACATGTGCACCTATGTGCAATGAATAAGCCACTGACTTGTCTTATCGCTATTCTGCCTTATTGCCTATTGCTGCTTAGTATTGCTTATTGATGCCTATTTCTTATTGCCTATTGCTCATTGCTTGTTGCCTATTTGTACTATGTCATAAACGGAGTCCACAGCACAAGAATTTCACACGTGATACTTGTACCATGGAGTGACAATAAAAATCTAGAATCTTGAATGTGGGCGGGGCCAAGGGCCACATGTGTGGGCTAGAAGGCTGACACTTGGTGGTCGTAGAGTAGCAGGGGGTGCCACAAACATACCAAAAGATCAGCCTTCTAGCCCTCACCTCTCTTGAGAAACAGACGTGTTCACCCTGCATATGTTGGTGTACACCGCGCATGCTTTATCATGTAATATGTAAAAGCTTATATCTCAAAAACGACTCAGGCTAGGAGGCTGAGATTTCAACTGCAGCCTCTCCTTATTATACAGGACCAGCCCTGTGAGTAGCAGGAGGATTGGAAGAAGTTGGATTTTTTGCCTTCGGCAGCTGAGAGCTGGTTTCTAGATTTTGGTCCAAAATTCAAATTGCTCCTATTGACTGGAAACTCAGCACACTAATAGAGCACCGTGGTGGTATTAACATACTTTGGTATCAGCCTCCTAACCTGAGTCGTTTTTGAGATATAAGCTTTTACATATTACATGATAAAGCATGCGCGGTGTACACCAACATAGGCCGGGTGCACACGGCTGTTTCTCAAGAAATGTGTGGGCTAGAAGGCTGACACTTGGTGGTCATAGAGTAGCAGGGGGTGCCACAAACATACCAAAAGATCAGCCTTCTAGCCCTCACCTCTCTTGAGAAACAGCCGTGTTCACCCTGCATATGTTGGTGTACACCGCGCATGCTTTACCATGTAATATGTAAAAGCTTATATCTCAAAAACGACTCAGGCTAGGAGGCTGAGATTTCAACTGCAGTCTCTCCTTATTATACAGGACCAGCCCTGTGAGTAGCAGGACGATTGGAAGAAGTTGGATTTTTTGCCTTCGGCAGCTGAGAGCTGGTTTCCAGATTTTGGTCCAAAATTCAAATTGCTCCTATTGACTGGAAACTCAGCACACTAATAGAGCACCGTGGTGGTATTAACATACTTTGGTATCAGCCTCCTAACCTGAGTCGTTTTTGAGATATAAGCTTTTACATATTACATGATAAAGCATGCGCGGTGTACACCAACATAGGCCGGGTGCACACGGCTGTTTCTCAAGAAATGTGTGGGCTAGAAGGCTGACACTTGGTGGTCATAGAGTAGCAGGGGGTGCCACAAACATACCAAAAGATCAGCCTTCTAGCCCTCACCTCTCTTGAGAAACAGCCGTGTTCACCCTGCATATGTTGGTGTACACCGCGCATGCTTTACCATGTAATATGTAAAAGCTTATATCTAAAAAACGACTCAGGCTAGGAGGCTGAGATTTCAACTGCAGCCTCTCCTTATTATACAGGACCAGCCCTGTGAGTAGCAGGAGGATTGGAAGAAGTTGGATTTTTTGCCTTCGGCAGCTGAGAGCTGGTTTCCAGATTTTGGTCCAAAATTCAAATTGCCCCTATTGACTGGAAACTCAGCACACTAATAGAGCACCGTGGTGGTATTAACATACTTTGGTATCAGCCTCCTAACCTGAGTCGTTTTTGAGATATAAGCTTTTACATATTACATGATAAAGCATGCGCGGTGTACACCAACATAGGCCGGGTGCACACGGCTGTTTCTCAAGAAATGTGTGGGCTAGAAGGCTGACACTTGGTGGTCATAGAGTAGCAGGGGGTGCCACAAACATACCAAAAGATCAGCCTTCTAGCCCTCACCTCTCTTGAGAAACAGCCGTGTTCACCCTGCATATGTTGGTGTACACCGCGCATGCTTTACCATGTAATATGTAAAAGCTTATATCTAAAAAACGACTCAGGCTAGGAGGCTGAGATTTCAACTGCAGCCTCTCCTTATTATACAGGACCAGCCCTGTGAGTAGCAGGACGATTGGAAGAAGTTGGATTTTTTGCCTTCGGCAGCTGAGAGCTGGTTTCCAGATTTTGGTCCAAAATTCAAATTGCTCCTATTGACTGGAAACTCAGCACACTAATAGAGCACCGTGGTGGTATTAACATACTTTGGTATCAGCCTCCTAACCTGAGTCGTTTTTGAGATATAAGCTTTTACATATTACATGATAAAGCATGCGCGGTGTACACCAACATAGGCCGGGTGCACACGGCTGTTTCTCAAGAAATGTGTGGGCTAGAAGGCTGACACTTGGTGGTCATAGAGTAGCAGGGGGTGCCACAAACATACCAAAAGATCAGCCTTCTAGCCCTCACCTCTCTTGAGAAACAGCCGTGTTCACCCTGCATATGTTGGTGTACACCGCGCATGCTTTACCATGTAATATGTAAAAGCTTATATCTAAAAAACGACTCAGGCTAGGAGGCTGAGATTTCAACTGCAGCCTCTCCTTATTATACAGGACCAGCCCTGTGAGTAGCAGGAGGATTGGAAGAAGTTGGATTTTTTGCCTTCGGCAGCTGAGAGCTGGTTTCCAGATTTTGGTCCAAAATTCAAATTGCTCCTATTGACTGGAAACTCAGCACACTAATAGAGCACCGTGGTGGTATTAACATACTTTGGTATCAGCCTCCTAACCTGAGTCGTTTTTGAGATATAAGCTTTTACATATTACATGATAAAGCATGCGCGGTGTACACCAACATAGGCCGGGTGCACACGGCTGTTTCTCAAGAAATGTGTGGGCTAGAAGGCTGACACTTGGTGGTCATAGAGTAGCAGGGGGTGCCACAAACATACCAAAAGATCAGCCTTCTAGCCCTCACCTCTCTTGAGAAACAGCCGTGTTCACCCTGCATATGTTGGTGTACACCGCGCATGCTTTACCATGTAATATGTAAAAGCTTATATCTAAAAAACGACTCAGGCTAGGAGGCTGAGATTTCAACTGCAGCCTCTCCTTATTATACAGGACCAGCCCTGTGAGTAGCAGGAGGATTGGAAGAAGTTGGATTTTTTGCCTTCGGCAGCTGAGAGCTGGTTTCCAGATTTTGGTCCAAAATTCAAATTGCTCCTATTGACTGGAAACTCAGCACACTAATAGAGCACCGTGGTGGTATTAACATACTTTGGTATCAGCCTCCTAACCTGAGTCGTTTTTGAGATATAAGCTTTTACATATTACATGATAAAGCATGCGCGGTGTACACCAACATAGGCCGGGTGCACACGGCTGTTTCTCAAGAAATGTGTGGGCTAGAAGGCTGACACTTGGTGGTCATAGAGTAGCAGGGGGTGCCACAAACATACCAAAAGATCAGCCTTCTAGCCCTCACCTCTCTTGAGAAACAGCCGTGTTCACCCTGCATATGTTGGTGTACACCGCGCATGCTTTACCATGTAATATGTAAAAGCTTATATCTAAAAAACGACTCAGGCTAGGAGGCTGAGATTTCAACTGCAGCCTCTCCTTATTATACAGGACCAGCCCTGTGAGTAGCAGGACGATTGGAAGAAGTTGGATTTTTTGCCTTCGGCAGCTGAGAGCTGGTTTCCAGATTTTGGTCCAAAATTCAAATTGCTCCTATTGACTGGAAACTCAGCACACTAATAGAGCACCGTGGTGGTATGAACATACTTTGGTATCAGCCTCCTAACCTGAGTCGTTTTTGAGATATAAGCTTTTACATATTACATGATAAAGCATGCGCGGTGTACACCAACATAGGCCGGGTGCACACGGCTGTTTCTCAAGAAATGTGTGGGCTAGAAGGCTGACACTTGGTGGTCATAGAGTAGCAGGGGGTGCCACAAACATACCAAAAGATCAGCCTTCTAGCCCTCACCTCTCTTGAGAAACAGCCGTGTTCACCCTGCATATGTTGGTGTACACCGCGCATGCTTTACCATGTAATATGTAAAAGCTTATATCTCAAAAATGACTCAGGCTAGGAGGCTGAGATTTCAACTGCAGCCTCTCCTTATTATACAGGACCAGCCCTGTGAGTAGCAGGAGGATTGGAAGAAGTTGGATTTTTTGCCTTCGGCAGCTGAGAGCTGGTTTCCAGATTTTGGTCCAAAATTCAAATTGCTCCTATTGACTGGAAACTCAGCACACTAATAGAGCACCGTGGTGGTATTAACATACTTTGGTATCAGCCTCCTAACCTGAGTCGTTTTTGAGATATAAGCTTTTACATATTACATGATAAAGCATGCGCGGTGTACACCAACATAGGCCGGGTGCACACGGCTGTTTCTCAAGAAATGTGTGGGCTAGAAGGCTGACACTTGGTGGTCATAGAGTAGCAGGGGGTGCCACAAACATACCAAAAGATCAGCCTTCTAGCCCTCACCTCTCTTGAGAAACAGCCGTGTTCACCCTGCATATGTTGGTGTACACCGCGCATGCTTTACCATGTAATATGTAAAAGCTTATATCTAAAAAACGACTCAGGCTAGGAGGCTGATATTTCAACTGCAGCCACCCCTTTTATAGAGGACCAGCCCTGTGAGTAGCAGGAGGATTGGAAGAAGTTGGATTTTTTGCCTTCGGCAGCTGAGAGCTGGTTTCCAGATTTTGGTCCAAAATTCAAATTGCTCCTATTGACTGGAAACTCAGCACACTAATAGAGCACCGTGGTGGTATTAACATACTTTGGTATCAGCCTCCTAACCTGAGTCGTTTTTGAGTTATAAGCTTTTACATATTACATGATAAAGCATGCGCGGTGTACACCAACATATGCCGGGTGCACACGGCTGTTTCTCAAGAAATGTGTGGGCTAGAAGGCTGACACTTGGTGGTCGTAGAGTAGCAGGGGGTGCCACAAACATACCAAAAGATCAGCCTTCTAGCCCTCACCTCTCTTGAGAAACAGCCGTGTTCACCCTGCATATGTTGGTGTACACCGCGCATGCTTGGCTAGGCTTGGCTAATGTGTACTAGGCTCTATTAGGCTGTGCTAGGCTGGACTAGGCTGGGGTGTACTAGGATATATTCAGCGGTACTATGCTATACTAGAATGTATTAGGCTGTGCTAAGCTACACTGTAATGTACTTGGCTTTACTGAACTATACTATAATGTACAAGGCTCTATTTGGGTGTACTGGGCTGGATTAGGCTGTACTAGCCTGGGCTAGGCTAGACTAGGGTGAACTAGGATATACTCAACTGTACTAGGCTATACTATAAATTACTAGGCTCTATTAGGATGTAGTAGGTTGTAATGGGATGTACTATGCTGGGCTAGGCTGGAGTAGGCTGTACTATGCTGTAGTACAATGTACTAGGCTATACTACAATGTAATAGGCTCTATTAAGGTGTACTAGCTTGTACTAGGATGAGCTAGGCTGTACTAGGCTCCATTAGGCTGTGCTAGGCTGGACTAGACTGGGCTAGGCTAGACTAGGGTGTACTAGGCTATATTCAGCTGTACTAGGCTATACTAGAATGTACTAGACTGTACTAGAATGTACTAGGCTGTGCTAAGCTACACTATAATGCACTTGGCTTTACTGAACTATACTATGATGTACAAGGCTCTATTTGGGTGTACTGGGCTGGACTAGGCTGTACTAGCCTGGGCTAGGCTAGACTAGGGTGAACTAGGATATACTCAACTGTACTAGGCTATACTATAAATTACTAGGCTCTATTAGGATGTAGTAGGTTGTAATAGGATGTACTATGCTGGGCTAGGCTGGAGTAGGCTGTACTAGGCTGTACTATGCTGTAGTACGATGTACTAAGCTATACTACAATGGGCTATACAGGGCTGGTCCTCTATAATAAGGAGAAGCTGCAGTTGAAATATCAGCCTCCTAGCCTGAGTCGTTTTTGAGATACAAGCTTTTACATATTACATCCCCTGTATAAATAAAGGTAAAAAAAAAAAAAAAAAGATAAAGCATGCACGGTGTACACCAACATATGCAGGGTGAACACGGCTCAAAATGGCTCAAATGGCTCTCTGCTCCCCTCTATTGACAAAATATAGTCAGTACAGACATGTTCACGAAAGAAAGTAGCAAGTGTTCAGTAACCTAAGTTACTGAGGTTCGTGAACACGAAATGTCTTCCGG
The DNA here is from genome assembly GCF_964638095.1 of Poromitra crassiceps. Lineage (NCBI taxonomy): Eukaryota > Metazoa > Chordata > Actinopteri > Beryciformes > Melamphaidae > Poromitra > Poromitra crassiceps. The sequence goes on from NC_139634.1 coordinate 5,413,408, forward strand.
CACGAGTTGTTCATTTGCCTTAGTTTTTTGTATTGAGCACTGCCTGCTGTGCACACACTTTTATTATTATTATTATTATTATTATTATTATTATTATTATTATTATTATTATTATTATTATTATTATTAACACATTCACTGCCAGCCGTTTTTCAATACTGTAGTTAACTTCTGCCAAGGTTTTTTTTTGAGGATTCTGGCTCATCTTTCAAGAGCCGAGGATTCGTTTCTGTTAGGATTTTGTGAACACACAATATCTCAAAAGAACTAATAGAATGTGTTCTTTCTCTGTCTAAAAGAGTTAGTTTGTAGAGTTAGTAGTTATGTAAGCATTAGCAGTTGAATACAGCATGGTTTCAGCGTCTGAAAATTTATTCTGAGATAAACGGCTTTTTGTGAAATTCGATAGAACAGTCACTTTAACCATTCATTTTTGGCATCAGTAAGACGTCAGACATCTAAACAATAGTTTTGAACAGTCATTTCCTCCATAACAGCAGGAAACACCCCTCTCCTTCAAACTCCTCCTCCTGTGTTCTTCTTGGCTGCAGCGGGCGTGTCACAAGCTCGTTTCTGTTGCTGCTGTAACCTCGCGTCACCAGGCTCACTGCTTTGCTGCTACTGTGCCTGTCTGCTGGCGGCGGCTGGGCAAGTCTGGATGGGCTCGCTCGTTTCTTGGAGTTTCGGTTGAGAGCTTTGATGAAGCTTTTGCGATTCTGGTCATATTTATGCTGCGTGTTTCAAAGTGTGTTCCACCCGTAATCTATTATGCAAATTTGCAATCCCGCACCGCCAGCAATCAGCGAGATTGCGAGAGATGTAAAAGGGTTAGATGCACATCCCACGGTCAAAAAAAAAAATTCATTTTTTTGACGTATTAACACGTCATTGGCAGTCAACCGTTGGATTTTTTTTGACGTATTAACACGTCATTGGCAGTGAACGTGTTAACTTGTTTAACACGTTCACTGCCATTGACGAGTCAACTCGTCAAGCAGAAACCAACGGTTGACTGTCAATGACGAGTCAACTCGTCAAAAAAAAAAAAAAAAAATTTGACGGTGGGACGTTGATCTAACCCTTTTACATCTCCTATATAAATAGTTAAACTAGCCGGCCAGACTATGTAACTGCTGCAGTTTGTCAACAATATGGCGAATAAGGTCTATTGCAGGCCAAGCTGTGTATGTGATGCACAGTTTTCTCTGTTAAAGGAGCAAAACTATGGAACAGTCTACCTACTGAGCTGAAAACACAACACGATTTTAATGTTTTTTAACAGGGGTATTAAGTCATGGTTAAAAGAGAAACAACTGTGTTATCACAGCCTTGTAGACCTCTGGTGGTACTCTGTGTATTATGTCTGTATATTGTGTGTACATTGTTTGTACTGTATTGTGTACACATCCTTGAATACCTGATGTGAACATTTTGTGACAACTATGAATGCATTAATTGACAGAGACACTAAAACATGGAGGAACAGCCCTAAAAGAAGCTCTCTTCCATGTTTGGTCAAGATCTCTGGCAGTTAATGAGAAGGCGTGACTTTGCCCTTAAAAAGTCTCCAGCATCTAGTGACCTCCTTTTCAATACATTTGTATGTGTGGCTTTACTCATGTGGTTTTATATTTGATTATATTTCTTTTTGGGTATGTCCTTTTGAGTTGTATTTTAATATAAAAGCCGCCTGTGGACAGTTGTTGAAAAGTAGAGTTCTGCTATACACACACACACACACACAGACACTGACACTGACACTGACACTGACACACACACACACACACACACACACACACACACACACACCACACACACACACACACACACACACACACACACACACACACACACACACACACACACACACACACACACACACACACACACACTTATTAATATAATGGACTTCTGTAACTCTGTCTTTCTGAACAGCTCATCACAATGGCAGGAGCAGCAGAATCTTCATCAAGGCAGTGCATCATTCAGATAATAAATCGATCTTCATTCACCCTTTCCCACCCCAGGTAACTGAATATATGTTTTCTAAATTGAAGCACACAAAAAAAATAAAAAAAATCACTTGTGTCAATCGATCATCGTAGACACACAGAGTCCGTCAATTTCGTCCATCATTAAAGTTTCGGAACAGGTTTGATTTCTATGGCATCATTTACCTATCTAAATGCAAGAGGTCGTTCAGGAAATTTGAGAGCATGATTGATTAATTTTATGTTCAGATTTTGGACCCGTGGACTCAAAAAGCCCCTGCTCACACTTACATTTCCTCTGTTCGAGCTCAAACTCGGTGCCTGCATGCAAATGTCCTCCCCTCCTTCTCCCCTCTCCAAACTGCTTCTGTGTGCTCTTGAAACTTCTGCTCTTGGATCTCTTCTCTTCTCTCAGATTTGTTAGGCAAGAATCCTGTCAGAAATCCACAGCCAATAGAATGCCAGGATAGTGTCACATGATCGCTGGGTTGGGGATCATGTGACACTATCCTGGCATTCTATTGGTTGTGGGTTTTTGATAGGGTTGTGTCACTGAAAATCCGAGCGCAGACAAAAGATCCAAGAGGAGAAATTCCAAGAGAGAGCACACTCAGTTTGAATGGAGAGGAGAGACATTTGAATGGAAGCACATATAAAATCTAAGCGCGAGCAGGGGATATTTGAGTGTAAGTGCATGGAATCTGTCCATAAAGAAAAGTTTTGAGCGCAAGCGTAACGTTTTGAGCGTGAGCGTATAGTTTGAGGACAAGCAGAGTAAATCTGAGCACACGCAGGGGCTTTTTGAGTCCAAGGGTCCAAAATCTGAACGTGAAATTGATAAATCATGCTCTCAAATTTCCTGAACAATCTCTTGCATTATGATAGGTAAATAATTCCATTATTGAAAGCGGAGTACAGCGGTGACCAGTGAGCAGACCAGAAAATGGAGGGGGAGCACGGAGGGGGAGCAACAGTAGGACAGACCAGGATCAGCATCAGCATGCAAAATAGGGCTTCATAGTTCAACGAAAATATTTTATGCTTTAAATCTAAAATGTTTCATGGATTACATTCTAATCTAACAAACCTATCAATTTAAAAGTCAAGCACGTTACAGTGGAAACAATAAAGTTTAGCTCAAAATCACAAATCAGAATGAGGGGGGTCCCCGGTATATTCTTGTAAGGGGTCCTTGGCTGAAAAACATTTGAGAACCTCTGACCTAACTAACTATCCGGTGTGCACAAAATTGTCAGACTAAACTCCAGCTTACACCCCAAAAACCTACAATCCGCTACAGAAAAATGTATATTGATTGTTTATTAACTGGCCCCTGGCCTTCTATCATTTCACGAAAGTGGCCTCCGGGCAAAGCACGTTGAGTATCTCTGCTCTAGGCAAAGACCAATTACGCCCTTCTCCATTTTGCTTAAAGGGATAGGCCAACTTTTTGGGAGTTTAGGCCATTTGCCACATTGGCTATATTAAAACTAGAATGTACATGGTTTTATTTTCAATCTGCCTGCAGTACAAACTCTCTGCGAGAGCCCTCACTGCTGATAGCTTAGCGCTATAATGGCACTATGGGATTTTGGCCTACTGTAGGCCATATGTATGTATCTACATAGTGTGACATGTAGCCTACTCACCACATGATGAAATATAATAATCCAAAGTTACGTTAAACAGTCATTTTCGGAGTAAATCCACACACAGAGACCTAAACAAACAGTAACTAACAGGAGTATAACTAAAGTGACTTCCTTGTTTGTGGATCATCCAGGTATAAAAGACGTGGAAGGGTGCTTGTTTCAGAGCCTCTGCTGCTTAATTTGCGGTGGAAGTGTTTTGAGTCTGCTCTGCTACTCCAACACTGTCTTAATAGGCTCATTTCACAGCAACCTTTTGAGGTGGTAAAGCAGGAAGTAACACAGGTGTAATCATTAGCGTTAATGACGCTTTTACCACCTCAATTGCAATGTTAACACTCTCTCTCTCTCTCTCTCTCTCTCTCTCTCTCTCTCTCTCTCATAACAGACGAGGCCTCAGGCAGCCTCCTACTATGCCTTATACTATAAGGCTTATAGTAAAGACCGCCTCTGAGAATAAATAAGACTAATTTATGTCTGCTGGTTCTACTCTTCAATTTTTGACCCCAAATATCCTTAGTTCATTAAGATTCTTCAACTCTTTCTCTGACAGGATCTACCTTGAGAGTGGCTCCAATCAAAACCCTCCACCACCAACTATTGGCCCTGCCGAATCTGGAGATATGTTGTTCGTCAAGACTTCTACCGCCGCCACGGGATCTGTTGCCGTCTTCACTTACGATATCAGTGGGAACCAGGGGAGAATGGCTGTCATGTTCTCTGTGCCCTGGGACTTTATCCTTTTCTCAGCATGGTATGCTGTGGGAATCTTTGGCATGGAGAAACAATGTGATGAAGCGCTGTACGTTTTGATGTATCGCGGCAATGAGGTTCTGTTTACCAGAAAGAAAGCTGGCCATCATCTCCCTTACACAGGCAATGGTGTGAAAATCAGTGCCACTATGTCAGATAATAGGCAATCTGTCATAAAGTTGGAAGTGACTGACGCCTAGTGAGTCAGAGTTGCTGTAGTCTGACTGGGTTGAAGCAGCATGGTGGACTTAGCTCTCTCATTGGTGCCGACCATTTCAGTCGGTGCCGGATGGAAATCCCATCCGTGCAAGCTCTGCATTGGCTCTGACCCACTCTGACTGCGACTGCCACCATATTTGGATTATATTTGGAACTCTGTGCTATCCGGTAGCTCATTGCTACACGCTGAAAACGATTGATGTGGCTTATGCAAAGAAGCCAGCCTGCATGGTACGTTCGGTGGATGGTTGTAAACAGCCTTTTCCCCCTCTAGTCCAGAGTGAAAGCATTCCCAGCCAGACTCTCCCCGCCCCTTTGCTGGGAGAGTCTGGCAAGCGAGACTAGAATTGCTGAAATGCATCTTTCATTTGTATTTCCAACATTTTCTGCTTTATTTGTGCAGTATTTTAGGTGGGCTAATAGTCTGGGCTGAGACAATATGCTGTCAGAGCACCACAGAGATCTGTGAAAACTCTTAAACATGTTCACAAGCTGTCAGAATGTTTTTTTATTCTTGTTTTTTTCCCCATGAATTTACTAAGATCTGCTTTAGTGTATTATTCCATTGGTTCCATGATTGTTGAATGAATTAACATTTTGCAGAAACTGAAATGGAAAAATCTGAATGTACGCATAACCCTACTGTAACCATAGCCCTGCTGCACCTTTCTAACCTGCTTCGATTAATTAACCTGAATCATAATCTGTGATATTACAATGTAATCTGTGATGCTGTATGGTGATGGAGTAATTTCCTGGTTATATGCATGCTATGCTTTGAACAGTGTAAAATCTCAAACACTCAATAAATTAAGTAAACATAATTTGTGTGTGTGTGTGTGTGTGTGTGTGTGTGTGTGTGTGTGTGTGTGTGTGTGTGTGTGTGTGTGTGTGTGTGTGTGTGTGAGAGAGATGATGAGATAAACTTTATTGTCACTTCATGGTACAAGCAGGGGCGGATCTAGATTATTTTCAGGAGGGGGGCACAGGGGGGAACAACAGTTACATTGGGGGGGCCTACCCCGCGACAACAAAAATTAAGACCGCCACGGCGCCACCGACCTCTCTCTTCAACATTTCGATTGCTAACTGCTAAGTGGAAACAATTGAATTACTTTCCTTAACTTGTACAGTTACAGTGTATTTGTGTCTTCATCGTGTTCACAATCACAATTAGAGAGAATGAATAACGGTGTAGGAGAATGACTGTTTTGATCATAGTGTCACTGTTATCCCTCTACCCCCTGTAGTACCTCCACGTACCCATAGGGGTATGTGTACTTCAGTTTGGGAACCAATGACTGCTCTACATGCATACCTGCAATAACAGTCTTAGAATTCAGGACAAAATCACATGACAAAATTCTCAGATGTGAGTTTTTCAGAGCCCTGCCCAAGAAAAGTGTTAGTTGGTTAGTAAAATCTACCTTGAGAACATACAAAGCATTGAAAGCAATTATTTGATATGCCCAACTTCAATGTAAGTGGATAACATTATTTCCCTCTACTTTTAATGTTGAATTAATGTAGAACAAGAAACACTACACACATGCAATAAAAAGCAAACAACTAACTTACTTATTGTAGCTAACGTTACTATTAATTCAGTGCAGACAAACAAAGTCTAAAGCAATGATTGTCCACATAATGGGTTTGATGGGAGCTAGCTGGCTGGCTAATGCCAATGCTATGCCGACAGAGCCAAAGTGGTTTAGTTGAGTTTGATGAAGCCAGCTGACTAGCCAACAACACTAATGTCAGCAAACAGAGCCACATTAAAATGGTAGTTTGGTTGGGTTTGAGCCAAGCCTTAGCCAGCCTAACCTTGGATGGATAACCTCGCGAGATCTAAAGAGATTCTCTCGACGTAATCCATCTTGTCATGCACAGGCAGTTAGGATGATTGATCGAACCATGCCGGCCCGACGAATCAGCGGCAGCCTTGGGCGGGCTTTCTGTGTGACGCTACTGAGAAGCGTCTGGGCAAGTAGTGGGTAGTGGGTCTTTGTAGTTATTTTCACTCGTCAACATGGCTGCCGCCGCGGAAGCTAAAGCTAGCGAGGCTATCGTAGATGCAGCAATAACTTCAGTTATTTCTCAACTGGACAGCATTTCTTCATTGAAAGAAGAGCAGAGAACTGCACTGAAGGCTTTTCTGGGTGGAAAAGATGTTTTTGCTCTTCTCCCGACTGGATTTGGCAAGAGTTTTATCTACCAACTGGCTCCGCTGGTAGTTAAGAAAATGGGGACAAAGCCAAATCCTATATTGATCATCGTGTCTCCGTTGGCTGCCCTTATAGCAGATCAAATCAAAGAGGCGAGGGAGCTGGGAGTCACTGCTATGCAACTCGGAGATATTGACGGTCACACAGACATCCTCAATGGGCGATGCCAGCTTGTTTTTGGTAGTCCCGAGTCTTGGCTATTTAACGATAAATGGCGGAATGTGCTTTCCTCAAAAGTGTACCGTGAAAACCTAGTGGGGATTGTCGTCGATGAAGTTCACGTCACATACAAATGGTAAGTTAAACAACGTTTAATGGTTGTATAATATAATGTTAAATGACTGTAAAACTGATAGCTGAAGATGAACAGGTTTATAAAAATACTGTTACAGTCTCATACTTACTGTAAGATGAAGTGTTTGATGTTTATCTGAACCTACAACATAAGACATTAAACACTACATCTTACACTGAGTCTGATACTGTAACTGTATTGCTGTACTGTTATCAACTACGCACGTTATTGGTAAACTTAATTACCAAGACTCATTATTGGATATAATTTTCTTTCAAACAGGGGAGAGGGGGACAAAAAGCAGCCAGCCTTCAGAGAGAGCTTTGCCAAGCTAGGGGAGCTTCGATCCATTGCCAAAGAAGGTGAGTTTTGAAATACACTTCAGTAACGCTCCTTGAAGAAATCCATTATTACTTAGTAGTAATTCAGAAAAGGGGGTAAGTCTCCTCAGATCTGCATTGATTGTATGTGAGGGGTTGTTGTTGATGCATGTGTGCATTTATTTGTTTTTCAGGTACACCTGTTTTAGCCTTGACTGCATCTGCTGATACCAAGAACAGAGGCCGTGTCACCAAGCTGCTGAATATGGAGGCTGCAACTCAAGTGACTGTTAGCCCAAACCGGAAAAACATCAGGCTAGGACTGAGTCTGGTTCCTGATGACAACTTTGACTGTATGGACTGGGTAGTGAAGGAGGTCAAAGATAAGGGGCTATCGATGTCACCCATCATAATATATTGCACATCACTTAAGTCAGTAGGAAAAGTGTTCACCTATCTTAAAGCTGAACTGGGGGAAGATGCTTGGGTCGACAGAGACCCAGATCGTCAGGCTAAAAACCTTCTGATAGGAATGTTCCACAGCAACACACTGCCACAGAACAAAAACCGGGTTTTGGACATTGTTCAACAGGTTGGAAGGGCTGGCAGAAATGGGTTGCAGTCACATGCTGTTTTGTATGCCATAAAAAACTGCAATAAATGCAGATGTTAAAGAACTTAAAAAGACAGGCACTAAGAGCTGCTTCAGAAAAGCGCTGTACGGTCATTTTGAAGAGCACACCACGAGTGTTGAGCCAGGGCATCTGTGCTGTACCTATTGCCACTTAGTATGTGCATGTAAACCTGAAGGTTGTGCAGAGCCTATTCCCAAATATGAGGTAATAGAACAGGATGTTAGCATTCAAGGGAAATGTAGAGTGGTAACACAGGAGGAGAAATCTTTAATCCGTGACATGTTAGAGGAATACATGAGCTGTTTAGCTAAAGACACTGCACATGTCTACACTAGCAAGTCAGCATGTACTGGATTCAGTGCTGAACTTATTGATGCAGTAGTAGAACACAGCACACACATATTTGACTTGGCTTACATTGTTAAAAACCTTCCAGTATTCAGATTAAAACATGCCAGAGAAATACTGCTAATAATCAGTGAAGTATTTGCTGATATTGAGGCTATAGAGCCTACTCCTCAAGAGGATAGCTACACTGAGCCAGACATTGATTATACTGGGTACTTTGATGAGGAAGACGAGGACGACTTTGAGAAAGAATCAACAAACAGCAGCCCAGACTTGTGGGAATAGCATTCAGCAGTAGGCCATTAGAGGCTCTTGTACATGACTCTGGAGATGGGGTGTCGACCTCAGCCGTTGGAGTGTCTTGTTCAGTGGACTTGTTTAGTTGGATAAATGATCATGAATAAATTGGTTTTGCCATATAAGCGATTGATTAAAAGTTTGTGTTTTTCAAAACGGTCTGATGGTGTTTCTTTTCAGCTATTACATTTTTAAATAATGATTGTGGAAGCATTAATCCAAATTTGCCATTTTACATTGAGAACAGTGACACAAATGAACTAACTTACAGATAGTGTAGAAACATAACTTGTTCTGGAATAGATTTACTAGCAAACATAATGAAAACAGCATTGAAGTAAATGAAAAAAGTTTAATATGAAAACAACACTGCATCAAATCCAAACATTAAGTATATACAATTATGATACATATTTACAGATAAAAGTTCCAACACCTGGGTAAGCAATTCTGTCTTTCTTTTGTTAGTCCCTTTTCAAATGGGGACCTCCCTCCACTCCTTCAATTTGCTCCTCATCCAGGCCCACAACTCAATGTGCTTCACTTTGGAAAGCAGGTTTCTTTGGAAATTGGGGAACGCTGTGAACTGTCTGTCTGGTTGGTCTCTGAAGAGCTCGGCCTCTCTGACAACCTCAACAAGTGCAAGGATGTCCTCTGTCTGGTTACTTGCTTTATGTGTGCCGCAGGACTTTGAGACACCTAGCTCTGTGTCTGTGGTGTCCATCAGGTCCTTTAGGACGCCAATGGACTTGCTGACCCTGTCTGCTGCTTTCTCGGTCATGTTTGGACCGCTGCGCTTCAGGAAAGACTTCAAGAAGTTGTTGAGGTGTTCCATGTGCAAATCGAGGGGGATATTCTTTCCCTTCCCTCCTCTCCCATTCCAGAACCTATTCCAGGTCAAACTGTGTGCCAAGCGAGGGGAAAGAGTGGCTTTGATCTGCAAGGTCAGCAGGAGTGTACTGTAAGCATATTGGCTGTGACCGTGGGCCTTGTAGAATAACAATGCTACAGTATACAACCTCAACAACCTCTCCCCATCTCCCTCCTTCACTGCATCCTGCATGTTGGACAGGAAGAAGCCAAAGCTCAGTTTTGCTTCTGTGTGGCTTTTTTGTGGTCCACTGAAGTAGGTCTAGCTGTATCTGATACTCCAGAAGGTACTGTTAAGCCATGTTCTTTTTTCTCGTGGTTCTCCCTTGCCTTGCTGTATTTGTACGTGATGGGACAACCTGGCATGCGGCATGGGAGCTTCTTCCCCTGTAGAGGCTGGTCGCTGGCGCTGTCTCTGACACCGGTTACAAGGTCTGGGATGTCATTAAACATGACAAAACGGTCGACAATTTGGGACACAGCTTCATGCAGCCAGCTCCTTTTCACACCTGGTGAACCAGTCGTGATGTGGTCGGTGGATGAAGCCATCCGGGACATCTGTTGAAACATAATAGTAAAAGAAACGATAATTACAGTTCGATATTTGTGGAAGCAATACACATGACAAAAGAGCCATGATATTTAAACAATTCAAAACGTTAGGGTTGTGCTACAACCCAGGTTTTACGAGTGAGAACGAGAGCTCTCACTAGTGCCTTAAACGCTGCAACGCAGCCCTATGGAAGACTGTTATTTTGCTCCAAAATTACTTTTCATTAAAACCTGACCACCCACCCGTAGGTGGCGTGGTACCCCCTGGGACTGACACGGATCCACGTGACTACCTCCTACGTCCTGCCAGTCCAGGGAAAAATCACTCTAATTTCTTCCAGCCCGCTGAGATCCGACGCACCCCGTGACGCATCGACACAGCAAGGCTGGGTAGTGAGAGCTCTCGTTCTCACTCGTAAAACCTGGGTTGTAGCACAACCCTAACGTTTTACTTCGTTTCGAACTCAAGCTCTCACTAGTGCCTCCATTCAACCGACCTTGCTGCCGGGAGCACCCCACAGGGCGACCCGAACGGCACCGGTGAACCACGGCCATATGGCAACGTTTATGCCTAACCGTCTGACATATTAGAGTGGCAACGATACTACTTTCTTGCCACCGACAGCACCGCGTGCGCGAACTGCGCACCGGACACGTCGAGACTGTAGTACCTGACAAAAGTGTGATGAGAGGACCTTGAGGCCGCGGCACACATGTCCTCCACCGACACACCGCGCAACAACGCAGAGGATGTCGCAACACCTCGCGTAGAAAGCGCCTTGATACTCTCCTGGGGAACCTTGCCCACGGCAGAGTATGCCAACGCGATCGCCTCCACTATCCAGTGTGATAAGCGATCCTTGCCCAAAGCAAACCAACAGCTGATCTGTAATGCGTAAAGAACGCGTCCTGGCCACATAGGCCGAGAGCGCCCTTACGGGGCACAGCATGAGCAAACGTCTCTCCTCGCCCGTCTCTAACTGAACGGCGGGGGACAGAATGCTGATAAGTCTATGACCATAGACCTAAAGCTGACATCAATAATCTTAGGTTGGTAAGCCGGGTTAGGTCGCAACGTAACCCTGCGCCCATCATTACCACACAGGCCTGCTGCACCGAGAGGGCAATCAGGTCACCAACTCTCTTTCCTGACGACAAGGCCAGCAGCAGCGCGGTCTCTAAAGACAGAACCCTTAAATCGGCGGAGTCCAAGGGCTCAAACGGATGACCCGTTAGCCCGTCCAGCACCGTAACCAGGTCCGATTTGGGGGGGAAAACGCACCGCGACGGCGGGCGCAGTTTACGCGCCCCCTTCATGAGGTGCAAGACCAAAGGGTACGCCCCCACGGGGCTCCCTTCAATTCCCCTATGGCAAGCAGAATCGCGGCTACGTACACCTTAAACGACTGCGGGGACTGACCCGCGTCAAGCAGGCTCTGAAGGAAACGGAGAACTGGTCGCACACTGCAGTTCACTGGATCCACGCCCTTACTTGCTGCATAGTGCATCCCACATTATCAGGCAAGCCCTGGGCTAGCAACTGGTCCGGTTCAGGAGCCAGACCGCTAGCTTCCACCTGCCTGGGGAGGGGTGGAACACCTCCCCCTCCGCCTGGGATAGGAGATCGGCCCGTACCGGCAATGCCCAGGGCGGATCTTGCGCCAGGGAGACCAGGTCCGCAAACCATGTCTGCCTGTGCCAAACAGACTAAAACGAGCCGGAGGCGCTGTTCCCTCACCCTGTCCAACACCTGACGGATCAGGGGGGGTCGGGGGAAACGCATAGAGCCCCTCCCTCGGCCACGCGTGCGCTTTTAGCGCGTCATGACCTAACGGGGGCTGTCCTCCTGGATCGAGAACCACAGTGGGCAGTGTGTCACGCGCCGCGATGCGAGAGATCGACGCAGGCGCGACCAACCCTGGCCCAAACCTGTTCCATCACCCGAGGGTGGAGGCACCACTCCGTATAACGGGGATTGCCTCGAGACAGCAGGCCGGTCGTAACTCCGCCGTCCCGGCAGATAGACCGCTGACACTGAAAGGAGACGGGGATACACCCACAGGTGAATCCCCGCTATGGTTCAGCGCCCCCGACCGCACACCGCCCTGTTTGTTCAGGTGGGCGATCGCTGCCCTATTGTCCGAGCGAATCAGCACATGGTGCCCATGTGTGAGCCGCTGGAAGTGTTACCTCCGCATGCCGGGGGGACTGCGGAGGCAACGTTCTCTTTCGAGTCTGGCCGCACACGGACTTGTCCGGCAGTGCGGTCCCCAAGAGAGCTCCCAACCAACGATGGGCCCATGGCGCCATTGATGGTGGGCTTGTCCTGAGGCAGAGCCCGGCGAATCGCCTTCAGCTCTAGCACGTTTATGTGGCGAAGCTCCTGAGCCTCCCACCGGCCGTTTGCCGAAAAATGCCCGCAAATCGCACCCCCTCCCCAGAGGGAGGCGTCTGTGCGAATCACCATCCTGAGCGGGACAGGGCCCCACCGAGTACCTCTCGAGAGGTAACGGGGGTCCGCCCATATAGCCATCGCCCGCCAGGCCTGACCTGTCAGAGGAACCCTGCGATGACGGTCCCCGGCCGAGTCCAGGCGAAGCCTGAGAACCATATTTGGACCACGAGGGCATGTGTAGCCTCCCTAGCGGGATCACATGCAGTGCTGAGGCCATCAGGCCCAACATCACTGTGCACTGATGCACTGACACCGAGGGCACAGACCTAACGTCCTTGGCTTGCTGTCCGAACAGTGCGAGCCTGTCGCTCTGGCGAAAGGCTCGCAGGAAGTATAGCTCGAGCCCCAGGAAGGTCGCCGCCTGCGCTGGGACGAGGCAACTCTTCTGCCGGTTCACCAAAAACCCTAAGGTTTGCCGGTGATCGGTCACCACCTTGGTATGTTTCGCGGCACCAACCCTCGAGTCGGCCGCTAAGAGAACGACGTTGAGATATAGGAAGACGCGGATCCCCCTCGCGCGGAGGGGAGCCACGGCTGCCTCCACGCACACCGTGAGGGTTCGCGGGGTCAAAGACATGCCGAATGGCAAGCCACAGAACTCGTAAGCCTTCCCCAGGAAGGAGAACCTCAGGTATTTCCTGTGTCTCCTGACCATGTGGACATGGAAGACCGCACCTTCCAGATCCCTGGAAGTAAGAAATCCCCCTGTCTCAACTTGAACAGGCGGGGAAGAGAGCATTCGGGACGGGACTTCCTCAGCGTCTTGTTTTTGAGACGCCGAAGGTCCAATTTTGGACGCATGGAGCCGTCCATGGCCTCCTCCTCCACGGCCAGATCGGGGGTCCCGTCGAACGTGGGTGGGAAAACTGTAGCGCGTATCCCCTCTGGAGGGTGCGCCGTAATGGGGACGGGGGAACATAGATGCTCCCAGGCATCGAGCCTGTTGGACAAGATGGTCTCTTGTGGCCAACGGAGCGGAACCCGTTCCACCACTCGGATCATACTCTCTCCCTCAATGTCCCCATAGGAGACAGTGAACGGTCATCAAAAGCAGAGAGCATATGAACTGAATCAAGTCTCTCTGCCCGCTTCGCGCTCAGAAAAAAGTATCACCGTCTCATCATCGTGGATAGCGAGACTGAACATTTTTAGAAACACATTTCTCAAGTTAGAAACTATAGAAATGATCCCTGAAATATAGTCATGAGCATATTGCTGGGCCCCAGGACCTTTCGATCCGGTGCCCTGATGGGGGGGGCGGGACGTGAGAGGCTACGCCCCCCCGCCGCATGGACAGTTCCGTAGAAGCTGTGCATGCTGGGGGAGAACTTCTTACGCAAGCTCCGCCTACTGACGCGCTGTTGTATCGAAGTAACCCCCCCCCCCCCCCCCCTGCCGTGCGCCTTTCGCAGGCTGGGGGGACTGCGGAGGTAACGTTCTCTCTCGAGACGCACGTGGACTTGTCCGACAGTGCGGCCCCCAGGCGAGCTCCCGACCAGCAATGAGCTGTTGGCGCCATTGATGGTGGGCTGTCCTATAGGAGCCTCTAGCTGAGGCCAGGCCGTAGCCATGGACCAAGGCGAGCCTTGATGCTGGGTATGAGACCCTGGGCGAGCTCCCGACCGAACTCGGGCCTTGGGCACCGAGGACGGTGGGTCTAAAGCTACAAGCCGCAGGCTGGAACTAAGCCCAGCCTTGGTGAGCCAACCGGTGGGCTGCCTGCTGCCAACCGAGGCCAGGCCGTGGCCATGGACCAAGGTGCGCTGTGCCCCCAGCCAGGCTCCCTGCACTTGCAGGGGGCGCCCCAACAAGGGAGTGCGACCCATGGAGAGCTCCCAACCACCCCGGGCCTTGGGCACCAAGGGCGGTGGGCTTGTCCTTAGAGCTACAAGCCAAAGGCTGGCACTGAGCCCAGACCTTGGCGAGCTGTACGCCCTGCTGGACGCGTAGCGCCAGCAAGGAGCAGTATGTCTATTGTAGCGGAGGTATCTCGCGCCCAATGTACTTAGCACCCAGGTACTAACTGCACGGGTGCACGCCAGCTATCTGCAAAATGCTATCGTTCTGTGCTAAACAGTACTAATATTGCTATCTGCACCTATGCAAGGCACGCTAGCTTTAACACTTCTTTGAGAGCGGACCTTGGTCAGCTCTAAAGAGCTTAGCTGCGGACAAAACCGAAGGTTCAAGGCGCCTGTGCAGCGTGCTCGTGCCCAAGGCCGAACACGCCCTTAACGTGCCGATTCATACTCGGCCAAGTAGTTTTACACACGGCCCATCCCCTCCCTGACCTTCCCTGCTCAGTAGCAAGAGGAAGCAGGAAGCTAACCACTAATAGCAAGCTCCCGCAGGGCGCACCCTATTAGCGGGAGTACTGCTTAAGCAAGCTAGCAAGAAGCACAGGCTAGACAGTAAGCAACCCGGAGGCTAGCGAATGTGCGCGTGCAATGGTAACGTAAGCGGCAATAGCCCATCCCGAAGGGGGGGCACCAATACCCACAACCTGTTAACCCGAGAGAACAGACGTGGAAGCCACTAGCTAAGCTAGCATAAGCACTGAAACAAGCGTGCGCTAACACAAGCCTGCGTACAGGCCGGTGTAGCGCGTCTCTACCCTGAGTAACACGGGGAAGCAAGCGTGACCGCAAGCAAAGGCCAGCGGCCCGTGAAGCTAGTCAATCTCAGAAGAAACTCCTCAAAGGGAGTTGCAATCTAGTAGATGCTAATTGCACGAGGCAAGCAACACTTAGCAGACAAGCAAGCTGGCTAAAGGCCCAATTATACTCAACGTTAAAGACGGAGACGGACAGACCCTCTGTCCGTACTCTGCGTTCATTTCGTCCGTTTTCTGTCCGTCATCTGAAAGCTTACAGATACGCATGAAACGGAGGAAATCACACACACACTCATGCATTTGACTCTCTACTGTGGTGGATGTATTACTTAACATGATACCAACGTGAAAGACGCATGGAAGCATGTGGACAGTGACGATAACACCGTTTGAAACGGACGCCCTTAGTTACGGATGAAAATGGAGTATAATTGGGCCTTAAGATGGCGTAAGTACTGAGAGAAGCGGCCCACACAAGGTGCGGGGCGGGCTCACCTAGCTAGCGAATCGCCCAGCTAAAATCCCAGACGCCAGTAAAGCTACACTACATTTATGTAGGTCACAGCAACGCCTGTGCGGCGTGCTCCTGCCTTGCATGCACACATCAAATTAATTGTGCTGGTCGTAACCGGCCAGCGTAGCCTCACAGCTAATACAGCACCTAGCTGTTTACAAGGTAGTCCAGGCTAGCTGCACTGAGCAAACTAGCTAACTATCTAACGCGCGCGCTTTAAAGCCGGCGCCTAAAGTACCTAGCACACGAAAACTACCCGCACGGGTGCCAAGGTAGCTATCTGCAACAAGGGGTTCCTTTGCCTTTCCGACATGCTGCCACTCCGAACGTTAACTTCCATCATTCGGACTGGCGGTCGTTCACCTTAGAAGCCGCAATGCCGACCTTAGGTTTAGGCGTGGGGGTGGGAGAGGTTAGGTTTTGGGTTAGGGTCTGGGGGAGGTTAGGTTTAGGCATAGGGGGAGGTTAGGTTTGGCGTGGGGGTTGGGAGAGGTTAGTGAAAAACGGGGAATATAGACCCCCTTTCGGAGTGCCGATATTTCGGAGTGGCAGAACGTCGGAGTGGCAGCACGTCGGAGTGGCAGCATGTAACCCTGCAACAACTGGGCTACTTAGCCTCTTTGTTCCTGTGCTACGTGGTACAAGCTATTTGCACGTATGCAAAGCTTAACAGTTTGAGCGCGGACCTAAATCGGCCCTCAAACGAAAACGCTGCCCCAGCCAGGGGAGCGAAGCAAAGCTACACAGCGGCAGCAATAACCACTATACGGCGATAGCAGTAGAGCTACACGGCGGTAGCAATAAACAGTTAACTAAGGAAGATACTCTTAGCTTTAGATGACTTGTTCCGACGCCGCAGGGTGAAGGGTACAGGGTCGGTCTCCGAAGCCTGCTTTATCCCGTCCACGCGACCCTCTTGAGGTGGGCAAGTCAGCCGGGACGAGCCTAGTATCTAAAGCTATATAATATAACTCCTTGTTAACCGTCGGAGCTTTCACAAAACACGTCTTCACAGCGGGTGGAAGAAAGCGGAAGTGATTTTTCCCTGGACTGGCAGGACGTGACGTAGTCACGTGGATCCGTGTCAGTCCCAGGGGGTACCACGCCACCTACGGGTGGGTGGTCAGGTTTTAATGAAAAGTAATTTTGGAGCAAAATAACAGTCTTCCATAGGGCTGCGTTGCAGCGTTTAAGGCACTAGTGAGAGCTTGAGTTCGAAACGAAGTAAAACTAATAATTCAGAAGCATAGCAGGGAAGGAATTTTCACCTGCCAAATGTTGGATGTGAAAGTGGGCAGGAGATTTTTGACTGAAATTAATAATTTACCACTGAGTGGGTGGCGAATTTGATTATTTATCTGTCAGTGTTCACCTTTTAAAAAGTTAAGTTCCTATTAAAATTATTACTAAGTGTTAAGATGTTTAGAAAGAATATATAGTGACCAGCCAGTATGTGACCATAATTGCACTCGACTGTTTAAGTGATGAGGATAAATTGTATACCTGTGACATCCTTCAATCCGAAATGGTCCATTGTGGCAGCCAGAAAGAGAGCAGCAGTGTCCTTATGCACAAACTCTTTATATGCATTGAATGCAGCATGCGGACCTTGTTTCGCGTTGCTGCACCTGTAAGATGATGAGAACATGGAGAGGAGCACGAAGAAGCAGAAGCAGAACAATAAGCAGTTGGAGATGATAGCATGTAGAGCAGTGGTTCCCAACCTTTTATGTCTTATGTACCCCTTAAGCTGTTTTTCCATGCCAATAGTAGGCCTACCCCCTCACTCATGCATGTTGATGATTCTCCTACATTTGTTCTATAACTTTTAGTTGGATATGCAGACATACAAGTAAATCCATACAAAATATTTGTTTAATTGAACTGCCAATGTTTGGGTTTGGCCTTTTATTCCTTTTGTCACTAGACTCCCCTAAACCTGTTTCTGGAGTGACAGCAACTGAATGTATTTATGCCATGTATCAGCTTAATAGTTGACACTTGCCAGGGGGAATAGTTGCAGCACGCACGTACCATTTTAACATTGGGCTTAAGAAATGACTTGGAATGACTTTCTTAAATCTTTCCAAGTACCCCCTGCAAGCTGCTCGGAATCACTGATGGAGAGCAGTGATTCCCAACCAGGGGTACGTGTACCCCTAGGGGTACTTGAGCAGCTTGCAGGGGGTACTTGGAATGATTGGGGAATACAATTTACCTCCAAAATGATAAATAAATATATATATATTCCAAGTCATTTCATAAGCCCATTGTTAAAATGTGATGTGTGTGCCGCAACTAGTTCTGCTGGCAAGTGTCAACTGCTACACTGTTCTGCTACTGATAATGCCAAAAAACAACTAAAAAGCCCAAACACCGGCAGTTTAGTGAAACATATTTTGTATAGATTTACTTGTATGTAATCATCAACACGCATGAGTGAGGGTATTGTCATGGAAAAACAGCTCAAGGGGTACATAAGACAAAAAAGGTTGGGAACCACTGAGGACCACCAGAATAATGTCAAATTTGTGGTGGCTGGATTTTTTTAACCTGATGCGCCGTGGTGACACATATAGTACTAATAATAACAATAATAATAATAATTGTAGGAGCCATTTTATAGTTTTCCTATTCCTGTTCGAAGTTGAGCACTAGGTAGCACCCTTGGGTCATTGGTTGCTTGGAGTCACCGGTTACTTAGGGAGGTGGGTAGCAATCATGCTCCAGGTGTGTTGCTAGACGGGGAAGCTATACAGTTTTTGCCCGCCACCGTATGCCACAGTTGGTGCTGTATATTTATGGAATAATTGTTATGGTGAATGACTGCATCGGTATGGATTCTTGCCTATCTTGATAGCTGAAGAGCATTAAACGGTGGGCACATTCATCAAACCAAGAAACTGGAGTCGGAATCTTATTTATTCACAGACACTGCTGTTGGCCGGCGCGTCAATTAGGTCACCGTCTATGTAGCCACCTCAGTGGCTTAAAGTTCTAGGCTTAGCCGCTACAATAATAACAAAGAGCACTTTACATAAACTAAAAGACGCTGTACAGTAACCACTGAGGAGACAATGTTAGTCAAACTAGAACGACCGCAACGTGGACTTATGCCTCCGCCATTAGTTCATTTTGGAGTCCAAATCGCCATTTGAGGCAAATTGGAAGAGATTCCGTCAAGGCGCTCCTGTGATGTTGCGTTACAGAGCTTGGAAATTGGGTGTGTGAGAGGTCACAGTGACCTTGAACTTTGACCACCAAAATGTAATCAGTTCATCCTTGAGTCCAAGTCGATGTTTGAGACAAGTTTGATTAAATTCCGTCAAGGCATTCCTGAGATATCGCGTTAACAAGCTTGAAAATGGCGTTCGAGAGCTCACCTTGACCTTTGACCTTTGACCACCAAAATCTAATCAGATCATCCTTGAGTGTAAGGCGATGTTTGAGGCAAATTTGATGAAACTCCATCAAGGCATTCGTGAGATATCGCGTTAACAAGCTGGAAAATGGCATTTGAGAGGTCACAGTGACCTTGACCTTTGACCAGCAAAATGTAATCAGTTCATCCTTGAGTCCAAGTCGATGTTTGAGACAAGTTTGATTAAATTCCGTCAACGCATTCCTGAGATATCACGTTAACAAGCTTGAAAATGGCGTTTGAGGGGTCACAGTGACCTTGACCTTTGACTTTTGACCACCAAAATCTAATCAGTTGATCCTTGAGTCTGAGTAGATGTTTGAGGCAAATTTGATGAAGTTCCGTCAAGGTATTCATGAGATATGGCGTTAACAAGCTGGAAAATGGCATTTGAGAGGTCACAGTGACCTTGACCTTTGACCAGCAAAATGTAATCAGTTCATCCTTGAGTACAAGTCGATGTTTGAAACAAGTTTGATTAAATTCCGTCAAGGCATTCCTGAGATATCACGTTAACAAGCTTGAAAATGGCGTTCGAGAGGTCACAGTGACCTTGACCTTTGACCTTTGACCACCAAAATCTAATCAGTTCATCCTTGAGTCCAAGTCGATGTTTGAGACAAGTTTGATTAAATTCCGTCAAGGCATTCCTGAGATATTGCGTTAACAAGCTTGAAAATGGCGTTCGAGAGGTCACAGTGACCTTGAGCTTTGACCTTTGACCACCAAAATCTAATCAAATCATCCTTGAGTCTAAGTCGATGTTTGAGGCAAATTTGATGAAATTCCGTCGAGGCGTTCCTCAGATATCGCGTTAACAAACATCGTACGGACGGCCGTACGGACGTACGGCCGTATGGACGGACAACCCGGATCCATAATGCCTCCGGCCTGGCTATCGCCGGCGGAGGCATAACAAACAGTGGACAAAACATGGGTCTGACAGACAGACAGACAGACAGACAGACAGCGATGGATGGGGGATGAGAGTTGGGAGACTAGGAGAAGACGGTGGAGAAGAGATGGCTTTTGAGGCGGGATAGAAATATTGTAATACTCAGATTTTCCCATGTCAGGGGGGAGGGGGTTCCAGAGCCTGGGAGCTGCCCTAGAGAAAGCTGCAGAGGTTAGACTTGGGGTGGAGAGGCCAGCAGAGGTGGGTCTGAGGGACTGGGAGAGGGGGAGAGGATCTCAGTGAAGTTGGTAAAGGGCTTTAGAGGTGATGGAAAGGAGTTTGTACTTGATCCGGTAGGAGAAGTACACACACATGAATATATACAGACAACACATACACAAACCCAGGTCATCGATCATCAGTCGTCAGGAGTCAGTAGTCAACCACCCCCTCCCCCCCAGCAGTACCAAGCCGGAATTCATTGTGGCTGGACTTCACCTCCCCTCAGTACAGAGCATTGTTAGTCGTGATGATGAAGTACCAAGCCGTAATTCATGGTGGCTGGAGTTCATCAGTGAAAATAACAACCCTGAAAAACATTTGGAGACTAGTTAACAATGCAGTTTAACTGAGAAAATGTAGATATAACAACATGCATGCAGAACATATTGACATAAAAAAAAAGACACCTACTGAGAAGACCACACAACATGTTCACGATCATCAGTCATCGATCATGCGTCATCGATCTACAGTCATACATCACTCATCAATCATCCACAATTAAAATTATGACGGCGTTTATTTTTACCTCAACTTGTTCATATTTGATAACAGTGTCCCATGGTCTCGTGCAGAATCCTCGTTGTAAAATATCCTGTGATAGATCTAAAATGCACTTTCGTTTTTAGTACAGCAACCAAACAATTTCGTGTAGAAAGAATTGAAATTAAATAGTTTGTCTATTTAGTCAAGGCATAGATAAGTAATTACAAATTCTGAAAACATTGTTTTGTGGGTGTAGTGGGTGAAGAATCAGCTGATAATCCATATTGCTGTGATTAATCAGTTTGAGCTGATTGAGTGAGCTCACCTACCTCAAACAGGTTTCGGATTGCATGCCAATCCTCAAACTTGAAGACAAGGCCTTCTAGTCTGTCTTCACTGCTCTCTCCTTCAGCAAAGGCCCACTGTATGTTCCGACTGCTCCCCTCCGACAGCCTGTCCCCGCCCACTAATACGCTGGCCACCACTCCATGTGGGCCCTTTGGAACTGTTATGTGACCAGCCAGTCTCCTCCTCTTCTTGCTCTCTCTCCCCTCCCTCTGGAGTTCCTGCTCTATCATAATTGCCTGAGCAGCAACACCTGGAGTCAATCAACTCAAGGGTTATTTAAATGGAGGTTGGAGTGGAGAACAGGAGAGCTTCCACACACATACACAGAGCAGCGCCTGGAGAGGGTTCTGCCTCTCCAGTGGTAATTATTATTTGTACTTTCTACTTTAGTTGTACTTTGTTTAGTTGTACTTTGTTTTGTTATTTTGTTTATTTGTTTAGGCTGAAGTCCCCGGTAGTTATGTTTTCGACTGTTCCTCTTTAACCCTTTGTTCTTTTGTCTCTTCAGGACAGTTAGCTGGCTTCGACGGCCCAAAGGGGTTGGCCCAGGCCTTTTCCTCAGTTTGGCCGGATCTTCAGCCTCCTTTCTTTATATTGTTTGCTACTTTGATCGTTTTCTTCTCTTTTTTGGTTACAATAAACATTTTGATTATGGTACAACTGTCTGGTGTCCTAAAATATGTTCTGGTCTTCTGTGGAGCCATACTTTGTGTTGAAGACCGTAACATATTATGGGGGCTCGTCCGGGATGTAACAGGAACATACCTACATGAAACATATTTCATATTTCAATGCACCACATCAATGTATGTGCATGGTAGAAAAGCAATAAGTTGGTGCAGGTGTCACTTTGCGTCAAACAATGCCTGCTGAAATGCACAAATACTGACATCAGATAAATTAGTGACCTGCCTTGGAATTTATGAAACACATGTGCCAAAGATTTTGCCCACTCCTGCCTTAGTTCATACTTACTCTTTCTGGAGGTGCTGTAGAACATCCACCAAGTCCCCAGTTTTGTTCTCATCTTTGAAGAGAAGTCCAAGAGGGTGCTATGAGGGGGCACGGTGGCTCAGTGGTAGAGCTGTCGCCTCGCAGTCAGAAGGTCCTGAGTTCGATTCTCGCCTGGGACACTGTGGGCGCTGTGGTTGTGTCCCCCCCCATATCTTCAGTGCCTACTGCCCAGGTGGGGTATCTCGTCGTAAGGGCCTTTCTGTCTGTGTGGAGTTTGCATGTTCTCCCCGTGCTCCCCCAGGGGGGTTCCTCCGTATATAACCCCCCCCCCCATTAAAAACATGCAGAAGATCAGATCGTCATCGTCATCCGACCAGTGACGACAACATCCGAAGTTGGTCCCCGGGCGCTGTACGAGAAAGCGACCACTGCTCCTGGCCTGCCCAGGATGGGTTAAATGCAGAGGACAAATTTGACCGGCCACCGTCAGCATGTGTGTGTTTGTGGCCGTCCGTGCATGTGTTGATGTGTAATCGTGTGACAATAAAGACGGGCTTGTCCGTCTGAAATCGTGTTTATGAAGAGAGAATATATGGCTTGTAATAGCATAAAGGTTTGCGTTAAAGTTATATGCCAGTACTGTAGTCAGTACTTGCTCAACCCACAAAGTTAACTGAACGTATAACTTACAATTGCAGCGTACTTCATTTTATACTTACGTGGGTGGAGGCCTCTGTCATTACCCACATGGAAAGAACCTATATGTACCCTATATGTTTTGATATATATAGTTTCCCCATATATGGTGCATACATAAAATTGGCCGTTTTCCTATATTATATGTACATATATGTACCTATATGTACATATAGGTACCTATATGTATAGGTACATATATGTACCTATATGTACATATAATATAGGAAATCGGCCAATTTTATGTATGCACCATATATGGGAAACCTATATGTACCTATATGTACATATAATATAGGAAAATGGCAAATTTTATGTATGCAACATATAGTATAGGTGCATATATGACATATAAGTATATATATAAACCTACATGCAAAGAAACCTATATGTTACCTATACAGTATATCACCTATATACATTACTAAAATCCATAGCTACATACATAAATTTAAAACACAAAATGTAGAAACTTTTGAACATGATTTATTAACAACAGATATACCGTACATAAGGTGACAACAGTGTTAGTGCTTAACAAACCTCCCTTAACAGAGGGGACGTGTGTGTTGCCCAAACCAACCAAGCCCGAGCCCTACCCAAGCCCAAACTCAAATACAATTTTTCTATTTTTTCGCTGATCTTCTGAGCTCTGTGAGCTTACTGTTGATTGCTGTGCCAATCTGCCCTCGGGTGGCTGCCGGCCACTTCTTCAGTGTAGCATCTACAGAGAAGACAAAGATAATGAGAAGACAGTACTGTCCCAAGCCAAGTCACAGCCTCCTAATCTACATGAGCTGCCCTATGAGTTTGGCCCTGATACCAAGATTTGAAGTGTTTGTCATGTACACCTCATTATTACAATTATTGAGATTATTTAAAAAGTCATCTAATAATAATGATATAGTGCTTAATCAGGAACCCAAAGTGCTAACAATGGTAAATGGACAGTCCAGGACTGCACTTTTCTGCACCCAACGGTACCCAAAGAGCTTTACAATGGCCTCTCATGAACCCGTTCACACACACATTCATACACCACCAGCCAGCTGCCATGCTTTATTAGAAGAGCAAGATATGCATTACAACATGAAGTATAGACAAGATATTATGGCACAAACTAGGGATGCACCGATATGAAAATTTTGGCCGATGCCGATAACCGATATTAACATTGCTGTTATGGCCGATAACCGATATTTACCGATGACGATATGATCTGTATAAAACCACATTTTTATGATCATCACATTTTGTACATACTGAAAAACACATGTTAACACTGAATTTGAAAAAGTTATGCATTTCTTTATTTGCAAAGCCTTTGGAAAAGCCCATAAATCATAGATTTACTGCATTATTTCATATCAATGTGAAGAATTTGGATGATAATGATAACCGATATTAACATTGCAACATCTGACCGATACCGATATGACCGATATGTTAAAAAATGACCAACATCGGCTGATACCGATATGATTGCCGATATATCGTGCATCCCTAGCACAAACACAAAACAATGAGTATTAAGGGAGGGGTGAATATGAGTGTTTTTTAACAGTGACACCAATTTGTGTCATGGTGTTATTTACAACACTACATGTTCTACAAAAGAGGACTACACACTTAACAGAGAAATATTAGCCCAGAGATGTGGATCTACTAGAAGAGCGCTGTGAGTAAGAAGTGGGGAAGCGATGAATTAGAATTATAAGTGCCAAGCAAATACCAATAATGGGTGTCCTACCTGATGCCGTCTCCTGATGGCTAATACAAGGATGATAATAAACATTGATACAAGGATGATTTTAAGTAGTCAACATATTGAATCTCTAAACTTCTGTTTTCCCTTCTCACTTCATAAGCATTTACTCACCGATAATGCTGTTCTTTTTAGTTTGGTCCAGGGCGACCAGCTGCTCCATATCACCTCTGGTTGGCTTCCCACCTTAAAGTAATATTTCAAAATTATAACAAAAGGTGGGTCAAATGAGATGTTGGTATGGCAGCAAATTATGTTCACATACTAATACATAGTTCATCACTTCAATTAGGTAGAGCAGTGGTTGTCCTGGGACACATGAGGTAACTAGAAAAGGGTTCCAAATAGACCGTTCAGACCTGCAAACTCTGGAGTACTGAAAAAGCTGACCACGTACAAAACCCTATTCACTTCAACTACCATGATTGACCTAAAAGGGCAGCCAAAAGGTGACAAGCAGGCATAGAGAGTTATGTGATACATGACATTAGAGTTTGAAAACCACTTGGGTTAGAGTGTGGGGCGATTATAAAGAAACATTACCTGCATCTACAGCAACAAACACAACACACCCTTAGGAACATATGGGTAAAGGACTGCGGTTGAAAATTAGCATTCCAGTTTAAGGCCCATTCAGCAATATTTTTGTGTTAAAATAGCTCTAAAACAGCTCTATATTCTCTTAGGAAACACTATTGTATGGTGTCTGGTCATATGCGCTAGTTCCACAATTCCGTGCATTGGCTGCAATCAGCCCTGATTCAAAATCAACCTACAACTGACCGCCGATGTATTTCTGCCTAAACGTCAGTATGTGAGGAATTGGGATAACAAAACCTTAACTTAAACAAGCGAATTCGCCACACCGCTGAAAGTGCCTTTAAATTCTAGTGTATTTACTTTGTGCATTGTACCAGGGATAGACTCCTGCGTAAGCTGGCTGATACAGACAATAGGCCAATTCCGACCACTTCTCTCTTCATCAGTTTCTCTTGTGCATTAAAACACTGTCCTTTCAAAATAAACAAATGGAGAGAAAATCTTTACTGGCATTGACAAGTTAAGGGATAAATAATTGACCGGCACTGCCTTCGGAACCGTGAGGCAAAGCCGAGGGGTTTTGTAACGCAATGGAGATCAATTATTTTGCGATAATGACCAAGTATCCATAGGTTTTCCCGCCTATTACATGGCTAATTTGCCAACAACAAAAGTTCTCAGCAACAAACTTCAAGAGCCAAGAAAAAACGTTAAGGAATCTATTTCCAAGCAACAGAGAAATGCGTTTGGAACGCTCACTAGTTTTGCTGGCCTGAAACAAACTTTTCAGTGTTTAGAATGTTCGCCTCTCCATTGAAAATTAATTGGTTGCCCTTGACAGAGGTCCGTTATTGTCCACAGAGGTTCGTTATCGAGAAATAACAGGCCTGTATAAAGTGCGATTGACCAATTACAAACAAGTATTTCAGAGTGCCATGTAAAAATTCTGTATAATATGACTGACTGTTTAGTGACAGAACAGATTAAGAACATGTTTTGTACCGTTCAGGTTGCTCTTAAGCAGAGTCTGCAGGTCAAAGGTGCCGAGGAGGAGGTTCCGCACCATGGCGGTAGCCGTGGGGGAATGCTGGGCAGCGTTCCAAGCCTCTTTGCTGCAGAATACATCCGAGCACTTCATAACTTCGATCTGAAAGATTATTTTACATCACATTTGTTGTAGTAGATTCTTTGTGTCTTTACTTACAAGGCAAAGGTGTGATATAATATTCTACTATGTCCGAGATGAAAGAACAATCCAATGATCACAATTATTTTAATGGCAAATTAGATGACAATTCGTATTGATACTTAATGGTTAGCTTACCATAGTTAATAAGCGTTTATGTATTAATGCAGAATAATCGCTCTAGGTCATGCTCAGACAAGCCTGCCGATGGAAAGCTTTACAATGTGCAAAGTTAAGAACTGTGGGGCACAACTCCTCACAGCACTACTTTGGCCATTTCAGGCTTAAAGGGGAAGTTCTCTATTTAGCACATTAAGGCCTGTTAGAAGGTTATTTCTAATCATATACAATGGACCATGTCATTTTTGTAACATATGGTCCAGTCGTGAGAAATCATCTATCACATCTATTTCAGGATTTGGGCTGTATAATGGAAGTGAATGGGGCATGTAAAAATCCTTCAAAAACACCATTAAACTCTAGTTCTCAAAGTCAGGAAAATCACCAACTGTTCACTTGAGTCTGCTGATGTTCTGACAAAATAATCGCTGCAAAGTATGCTTCCTATCAGGTTTTATGCTTCATTCAGTATGGAGCATATTGCAGCTTATAAAACGGGTAGGTTAAATCAATATGAGCCCCATCTGCCCATATGTGGGTCAAGGTTGGCCTGAAACCATGTAGGGCAGGGGCGTTCGACTCCCTGAGGAGAGTACTGAGACAGTACAAACCTAAAAACCAATTCTATAATGATAAAGGTATAAGACAAACTAATCATTGGCCATAACTTTATCAAAGGAAGGAAGTAGGCAGGGGATGGGGGGGGAGGAGGATGGAGAGCAGGGAAGGAGAGAAAACAGGGGATGGTGGGGAGGGAAGAGGGGCAGGAGGGAGGGATGATAGTCACAGCAGTTACTTACTTTGTTGGTGTTTTCACTCTCTGCTTTCTTCGGCTCTACTGCCACAGGCTTTAACAAGACAAAAAGCATGAACAGGGAATTTAAATATTATGACTCATTTGTCCAAGATTTGTAGCCTAATTTGACTGCCATTGATTTCCTATAGCTACCTCACCAATCATGCAACGACAACACTACTCTGAAGTCTACAAAGCAGTGTCTCAGCGAGAGAGAGGTTTAATTGAAGGAAATGTGATTTGTAAACACGCATTGTTTGTATCATGACCAGAGGCGTTGTTAAACGTATCACATGGAGCTTTAATAAAACACAAAAAAGGCTCCAGCAGTTTGTGAGCTTAGCCATGCATAAACACAGACCTATTTACAATTGGCTCCTACAAAGCACAGTTTATATCCATCCTTACTACATAACATGTTACTCACCTGTTTGTTCGCTGAGGTCTCAGCTGTCGATACCATCTGTCACAGAAGAAAACCTTGTTAAACTCTTCAACAATAAAATATGCAAATGTATACTAAATAACAGCAGTGAGGAGGACCATAAGACCATGGTGGGGGGGGGGGGGGGGGGGGGGCAGAGAGGAAAGGGGGCAGGGGCAAGGGGGGGTGTGGGAAATTATGTCATGAATCTCTGCATGTACTTCGGTGCCTAGTCGGTTCTTACATTCCTCGGTTCTGATGGTGCCTATTTTTCCATGGTACCGACACCGAAGGTACCGAGTTTCTATTTAAAAGTTACAAATACTTCCACAATTAAGGTGGCCAGTATAAAATTTGTGCCCACTTGCATCAATATAAAGAGAGATTGAACGTGTTCTCAAATCGGTTTCCCTCCCGATTGTTGCGCACCCGTAATAATCACCATCCTTGACCGATGCAGACATGTTGACAGCGAGTGTGTAGCCTGCTCCTAATATGTGCGGTGTTTACCAACAAGGTCTAAAGCTTGGATTTAAAATATGTGCTTCGCATAAGGCTACAGCTTAAATAATGGCGACAGACTCAGAAAGACTGCGGGAAGAAAAAACTCTCCTCTCTCTCTCGGTTTTGTTTTGTGTGAAGCACTTTGGGTTGCATTTGATTGTATGAAAGGTGCTATATAAATAAAGTTCATTATCATTATTATGCTCTATACAACAAGTTAATTACACAAGTAATCAGCCAAATGTCATAAAAGAGTTTGCATAAAATCCCTATAGCTCTGCTTGAGTAATAAGTAAAATAAATAAATAAAAATCTGAGGAAGCAAAGTGTTACTCACCACCGTATCTTCAGTATCGGAGAGGGATTCTGTGCAGTCCATGTCCACCACAGGAGACCTTTCAGTCTTGTTCATAGAAGAAAAATATTGTTATTCTTCAATAAATTAAAGTGCAAATACCAGCAAGTTATTAACACTATAAACACTATCAGAGGAACAGAGGAATCAGATCTAACTTACCCTATGAGCAATCGAGGAAATGTCTCTCCTCATTTGAGGGATTTCTAGAATGAGGATGTATAGAGAAAAACACTAATTTACAATCAACACATAAAAATAGCAGCAAGCAACTCAGTGCCCTTACTTTATGTAAACTAAAACAACTTTTTCACCCTCTACCACTCTAAAGAGACTAATGAGACGGGAAACACGCATGTCGTTTCTCACTAGCAATTTCAACCCGAGATGAGCCATTTTAAAATAGCTATACCTATCCTATTCATAGCTTTCAAGGGGCGTTACGTGCTGCCGGGAACGCCCACCTGACGGTCAAAAAAAAAACTTGTTCATTCGCTGCCAGCCGCGTCGACTAGTTTCTCATTCTCACGCTGTGTTTGTTCAGCCGTTTGTACACACGTCTTTGCGGCCAACATTTCCTCAAAGGTAAGCTCAAGTAACGTTACAATAATGATTAAAATACCCCGTTAACGTTACTTGAGCTTACCTTTGATTAAATGTTGGCCGCAAAGACGTGTGTACTTTGATGGTAGCCATTTGCCCTCCCCAGCGACTGAACCACGTCTAATGGCACAAATCCACAACCTCCTCCTCCTGTCTGAGTTTTCTTTCTCCGACGGCATTCTGTAAAAGCACAAGCCAGGCGTGTCTCCTCGTCGGTTAGTGCAACCGATAGCACAACAGGTATCCGGCATTTTGGCTGAACAAACCGTGAGAAACTAGTGACTCGGCGGCAGTGGAATGAACAAGTTTTTTTTTTGACCGCCAGGTGGGCGTTCCCGGCAGCACGTAATGCCCCTTGAAAGCTATGAATAGACCCGTGAACAGAACGAGTGTGTTAAAAAAATGGGGGAGGGGGGGGGCAGTGAGTTTTTTTTCAAATGAAAATTGAAAACCGGTCAATAAGACCCGAACAGAACTTAAGAGTTAAAGATCATTCTAATTCTAACCTTAGCAACGTGCATGGCTATATGAGCACACACGCTACCTCCCTTGACCCCAGCTAACGACATAGTGTTGGTTGTTTTGCTCATAAAGTTTCAACGTTAATACATCGGAGTATCTATCTACTCCAGAAAAAACCCTGCTTGGGCACCATTAAAATATTAAAAAGGAGAATACTTACGATTGATAGTCAGGTCTTTAAGGTGCGCATTTTCCTTTTTCAGAGATTGTACTTCACTTCTCAACTCCTGTATCGTTTGCTGGAGCTGGTCCACTTTCCTCTTCTCCCACAGTTGTTCATCCAGATCTTTTCTGACTTCAGAAGCTGACTAAGAGAGAGAGGTAATGCAGAACAATAGCTAATGTTATTCAATAGGCTCTTTGCCATGGAAGTATAAAGAGAACTGGAAGAGACGATGCAATGCATTAGGCATAAAAAAAATAATTGTTTGTTTCTGGTTGCCTACCTACCCTGATTATTTATGCCCTACCCAAATTATTTTATGAGCTGGAAAAAAGAAAAAAAAAACTGAAGCCAATTTGGTCAAGTTAGCATTAGTTAGTTAGTAAACCATAGTGTATCTGTCAGACAGTAGGCTACCTTTCTCTTAGGGGGTGGGTCTCTTTCATCTTCATCCTCCTTCTCCTCTTCATTGGCTTGATGGGACTTGAGGCAGATAAAGAGAGAGAATGAATGAGACAGAGAGCCAGAAGGACCAAGTTGCCTACTGTGCTGGTTTCTTACCTCATAACAGCTACAGTTAATGCAGTTTATTAAAGCTTTCTCATCATGAATTTAGTGTTATGTAATGTATGTAACAACACAACCTGGATGCAGACTGGTACTGTACCTTCTTTGAAGGTCTGTGAGCCTCTTCCCCTCCCTTTCTTTTGTCACCCTAGAGAGAGCGAGAGCGAGCGAGCGAGAGAGAGAGAGAGAGCGAGAAAGAGTTAATTTTTAAAGTTTAAGCTATTGTATAAGAAAACCAACAATCGGTGCAGTCAGTTACCTTCTTCAAAGCTGCCGGGGCAGACTCGTACTTAGGGTTCGGAATGGAATGACGTTTTAATGGCTGAACTTCGCGGCCCTCAATGCCAGCAAGCTGTATTTGGAGAGTCTTCTCGAATTCTGGTGCAATGAAATCAAAATGATAATGAAAATGCAAATTGTGCGTCTTATCTTCTCACAGTGAGTGTTTATGTTCACATAGATTGTTGAGGAAGCTTAAAAATAGCCTATACACTAAACCTGGGATATAGGTGTCTATTTTCCTTTTTTTAAAGTCTAGTCTTCCGTTTTGGGCACTTATGGAAATATAGCCTAAACAAATTTCAGTTTTTTGGCACTCAGCTGTAATCCAATAATATAGGACAAAGGTTAAGATAGTAATGGAGCTTGTGCATATAGCCTATTTATTTAAATGTAGGGAACAAAAATGTAAGCTAGGTCTAGGTCTATGACAGGTGTTCCTTATCGGTCTTTGTCAAATGTAGTCCTTTGTGGCATACGTACAGGTAACAGTGTATCAAATTATCTGCGCTGCATTGAATCCTCAATTGTAGCCACAACTAGCCGATCTACATATGATTATGCAGTAGAGGCTAATGCAGTAGAGACAAACAACATGATAACAGGTGTGCACTAGCTACATTTGACATGGTAACATCACATACTTGCAACGTGCACTATTACAGCCTCGTGAACCGGCCAAGGCTTCTTTCCGGATCTCCATTCAACCAAGTGAATCTCGGGCTCCTCTTCACTTCCATTAACAAACTCTTCTACATTAAAATTTCTAATGCAATCGAGTGTTAGGATACTATAACGTCCTTTATCCGTCCCCGCTGTCCATTGCAGAAGAGCATACTTTATCGGATTGTTTGTTTGATCTGCCATCCTCTCTTTGTGGCTATCATTCTTCCTAGGCGGTAAAAGCTGTGTTGACGATGACGTCATCAATTATGCGACGCTTAAGTGATATCAATTGCCTCTAAAAAATGTTTTAGGAATAAACAAAAAAAGTAACAAGCTTGGAAAGAAATGTGGATTCAGTGTTTACATTATTCTATAACAACAATTTCCAAATATTATTTTTAACACCAGACTGATTCCTCCCGGATGTAGAGGGGGCAGTAACTTCCGTTCAGGAAGCAGTCTGGTCTTATATATCCCAGTGTAAATCTCTGCTTCAGAAGCAAATAATTATGGATCCAGTACGTTACAAAAGGTACCTCGTGGACGACGAGGCACCCGTTCCAGAAAGAACTAAGAGAAGACGGAAACGAAAGTAAGTAACATTAAGCATTTAGTCCGCTACAAAACAGTCTTCTTAACAAAGGCCGCTAGCTAGCTTGCTAACTTTAGCAACGTAGCTACCGGTTGTCTCGATGTCTCTTGAGTATCTAACAATCTGAATAATGTAGCGATGTAAAACGCCCATGCCATAATTTCCCTCAATGTGAAACATGGATTCATTACACACAAAGTGAAAAAGTGTGTTTGTATAAGTGTTACGTATATCTTTCGATCCAGTTTAAAGTTGGCTATCGCCGGCCCCCAAGAAAACACCAAAGGCAGTCCCAGAAAACAGTAGCTAACTTAGCTAGCAAAGCTGGAACTATACGCCAAAAGGGTAGAACTATTTCACTTTGTGTGTTTTGAATCTCAATCATAAAGGTTTACAATATTATCTTGAGTGAGCAAAAGGGATTTAACAAACACTTTTCTTGTTAGGGATTGCGAAGATGAGGGTGATGCAGAAGCTGTGGCCTCGACTTCTACAACTCAGTAAGTAGACCAAATACACACACACAGATACATGCACTATTCTTTCTTGGCTGTGTTAAAAGAGCATACTAGCGGGCGTGGCTACTGGTTCAGGAAGTCAAGAATTCATATTCTCTATTGGATTAAGTGATTAATCAGATGTCTTTTTTATTTTAGGCATTTCACTGAAGACGATGATCAATATGCTCAGGCTTCTACTGCTTCTGACGACACAGTAAGTTGCTAAAAATGACCCCACTATTCAAGTCAGTTGTGTGTATGCATGCGTGCAGTGTGTTTGTGCCTACATGAGCATGCGCTTTGAGCATCTTTTAGATGGAAAAGTGCTCTCTAAATGCAATATATTATTATTATTATTATTATTATTATTATTATTACTTTTAACTCATTGAGTGCCATGGACGTCCTTCGACGTCCAATTAAATAGTGACGTAGAGTGCCACGGACGTCCTTCGACGTCCAATGCGTTTTTTGACGGTGGGACGTCGATCAAAGCCTTCCGCAGCTCCTGTACAACTATAGTAGCTATTGGAGGTCTATAACCTATTTTACAGAACCCTTAGGTGGCGACAGTGCTCTCCAGATTACAGAAATGTCAGGAATACACAGCCTGAAATAGCCTTGATCAAAGAGAACCCGCTCATGCTGCAGTCCAGAGCCATGTAGATTGTTCTGGCTGCAACTGACGGTGCGTGCGAACACAGTCAATCCGCGCACACAACTGAGTCCTTCTGCCTCTGTCTGTCTGTCAGCATAGTTTCTCCACATGATTAGCCGCTAGAAAAGCAGCAGCGCGACACTGAAAAGCCAAACCTTTCACTGCAGTCCGCGTGTGGCTTCTCCATGTTGCGCTGCCTGGGAGGCGGCGCACCAAAAGCATTCCGAAAATAGACGCTTGGTGCGAGGCTGTGTGTTACTAGTGTGGGGAGGAGTTTTCAGCTGAGGGGGGGGAGGGGGGGTGGGGCACGCAGGGCAGGACACAACTACACCACATCACTACATCAGAAAATATTATCTAGAGTCAGTGAATGTGCTTGAAATGCTGCATTTCACAAAAGGCTGAATATCTCAGCTTATAATTTGAAATGCCTGAAAACGCTGAAAACAACCTATCTTCTCCGGCTCATAACTAAAGAACGGAAAATGGTATCAATAAACTTTTTTTTGCTGATGATACAATAGAGTCTCCTTGTTCTTTTTGCGTGTTCGGTGTTTACATAGTAATATCACACAATATTCTGTGGGCCTCGAGAAATCACTGAAAACGCTCTGAAAACTCTGGCACTGGGAGCGTCCGTTCTCCAAAAGTGGCTGGCACTCAATGAGTTAAGATGATTCCACAATCCAGACTCCCACCAAGTGTTGCTTAAAGGGGGGCACAAATTGGAAATATGATTTGGCTTTGTCCTTTCTAGATCGTAGCAATACCTTCCAATGTTTGTAGTCTTGTTAGAATGATTTAGGCTATACATTTATATTTCTTGATGACACACAAAACTGCACCATAATAAGTGGGGCAGCAATGCTAGAAATTCCATGACAATTGTGCATTTTGTGATAAAAGCATAACATTTGTTGACAACTATCAAGAGGTCAAAATAACCCCCAAACTTTCCCCTACAACCCCCAAAAAGAGTCCCAAATTTTGGTCCTGGGGGGGCCCCCAGGGGGGTGAGGCCCCTCCCCCTCCGTCCAAAATTAATGTAAGTGAATGGGGAAAATTGATGCATTTCAGCTCTGCCCCCCATAGTCGAGAGGCCAGGCAAGGTCAAAAGGACCCACAACCTCTCCACTACAACCGCCTAAAAGGGAATCGAATTAAACCTCTGAGGAGCCGCATGGTGACCTGTTCAGTGTGCCAGACTTATAGTCAATGGAAAACAGTAAAAATGCATTGTATGCATCGGGTCACCATGGGGCACCCCAAAGGCTGTATTTGAAACCCTTTTAAATGGTTTTAGAGGAGAGGTTGTGGGTCCTTTTGGCCCTTGGCTGGTCTCTCTAGACAGGTTGTGGCAGAACTGAATGCATCAGTTTTCCCCATTCACATCCAGTAATTTTTGCCTGAGGGGAAGGGGCCTCACTTAGTGCCCCCCTGATGCCCTGCTGATGTCACTCTGACATCAACACAGGATAGTTTCACAAAAAAAAAACCTGTGGGAAATACATAGTTATTCCTAAATAATCAATGTATGAGCTAATAAAAAAATCATGTATATGACATATTTTGCAACCAACGATTGTACGATTTTTTGCCTGACTTCAAATCCAGGTGGTTACCACAGGAAACCACAGGAAAGAGTACATTTGTATGAGTCTGCAAATTTGAGAGCTAATCCAATGTTTTAAATTCACAGATCAACCAACCAATGCCTGTCCCAAGCTCTCCACCTGAGGATCCAGGAGAGGGACCGCACTCTCCTTGGGAGCCAGTAGAGGGCCAGCTAGAAGACTCCACAAGTCCGACTTCAGACCAGAAACCAACAAAAGAACAGGTGGAACTGCTGCTGCTAGCATTGAAACTCAAACACGGGTTAACAAATAGAGCCTTGGAGGACATTATGCATCTCATCAACTTTAGTGGTGGTCCTGGTGGGGAATCAGTTAGTGGTTCAAAGTATCTTTTCTACAAATCATTTGATTCAGTGAGAGACATATTAGAAGTACACTATGTGTGCAAGACTTGCAACCTTAGCATGCATGAAGGTCCCTTCAATGGCAAGTGCCCAGTCTGTGACCAGAACATATCAAAAGCGCACGCACAAAAAGATCAGTGTTTTTTATACCTGCCACTAAAAGATCAAATCAAAAAATTGCTTGAGGACAACCAATTAGGGAAACACTTAAAACACCGTTTTGAAAAGAAGGATGCCTCCATCAAAGATATATACGATGGACATTTGTACAAAAGACTATCCCCCCTTGAATCACCAAACAACATATCACTGGCGTTCAACTGTGATGGAGTGCCAGTGCACAAATCAAACCCCAAAAGTTTGTGGCCAATTCTGTGTACTGTTAATGAACTGCCAATAGAAATACGGGGAAAACATGTTATGGTTGCTGGCCTGTGGTTTGGTCCAAACAAGCCCAATATGAACACCTACATGAAGCCATTTGTTGACGAGTGCATAGATTTGTACT
This sequence comes from Poromitra crassiceps, assembly GCF_964638095.1. Lineage (NCBI taxonomy): Eukaryota > Metazoa > Chordata > Actinopteri > Beryciformes > Melamphaidae > Poromitra > Poromitra crassiceps. The sequence continues at coordinate 5,448,953 of NC_139634.1, forward strand.
CTAATGGTGATATGGAAAAGTGACAGCGGGGAAGTTGTCACAAGTAAATTTACTGGTTACTATCATGGTGGCAGATTCAGTTGCCCGACCAGCTATTCAGAATTTCAAACAGTTTAATGGAGAGTTTGGGTGTTCTTTTTGTACCCAGAAAGGAACCAGTGTGTTAAAACGCAGGGGGCGTGTACGGGCTTATCCCTATGAAAACGCAGAGTTGAGGACTCCCTCCCAAACTGATGATCTGGTAGAACAGGCACTTGCTGGAAACCCCTCTAAGGGAGTGAAAGGGCCTAGTATTTTGTCTTGTCTGCCCAATTTTAATATAATTGATGGCTGTGTACCAGATTATATGCACAGTGTGCTGCTGGGTGTAGCTAGAAGCATCACCACACTGTGGTTTCATTCTGAAAACCACCAATCTCCATGGTATTTGGGACGCTATATTGAACAGATTGATGACATTTTAACTTCTATTAAACCCCCCTGTAATGTTTCCCGTGTCCCCCGCTCAGTGAAAGAGAGAAAATTTTGGAAGGCTCATGAGTTTTACATGTGGCTATTTTATTACAGCCTACCGACATTGAAAGGGATCTTACCTGAGAAATACCTTAAGCACTGGTTTAAGTTGGTAAAGGGGGTCTCTCTTCTACTTGGTGAGAATATATCATCACTGCAGATATCAGAATCTGAGAAGTTGCTTACAGAGTTAGTTGAGGAAATGGTTCCCCTTTATGGGATCAATAATGCCACTTACAATTTACATTTGTGTCTTCATCTACCCAATACTGTGAGGAACTGGGGTCCCCTCTGGGCACAGTCTGCATTTGTCTTTGAGTCATACAATGGGATCCTTTTGGATATGATAAAGAGCAGCCAGGGAGTTACTCAGCAGATAGTGAAAACGGTTTGGCTACAGGTGGCACTTCCATCATTTGCCAAAAAAACCATGGGGGGAGCTTCTGAGGAGTATTTAGCTCTCTTAGAGTCTTTTTCAGATGAGAAAAAAAAGGTGCAAGAAGTCAGTCGCTCCCATGGTGTCACATCACTGGGTAGGCCTAAGATTTGTTTGATCAAAAATGAGGATTTTCTAGCCTTGAACAGCATCAGTAACATGGCAACTAGAGTCCCCGTTAAGTACTTTAGCAGAGTAGTGGTTAACGGTCACATAGTTCATTCACAAAACTACACACGTACGTTCAGGAGAAATTCATTCACGGTCATTCTTTCTGATAGCGAGGAAAGTATTTTCTTGATTAAGACATTCATTGTCACTGATCTTGGCCAGGGGGATACATGTTATGCAGTGGGGAAGTTCTTTCAAAAAGAGATCGCTGAATATTGGTGAGGGATGTGATGAACCACCACAGTCGATAATGGCTTGAAGGCATCTAGGTGCTGTGTCAGGATTCGGCTCCCCAGCGCATATGGGCTTGCGTCTCAGGACCAGGGAGGGAGTTCCCGATGTCATAGTCCATAATTGGCCGAGTGCAGGGCTGTAGTGGTGGCTAAACGCACGTAAACAGCGTTTACGTACCTTTTTCAATGCTCTGCAGCGTTTAGGCACCTTTTAAGATCGTTTACTCACATGTTTAAATCGTTTATGCACACTTATTATTGCACGAGTTTTAACACGTTCGCGTAAACTCCGTTGATGCGGAGACCACGCCAAGCACGTCACACACCAAAAGAAAAGAAAAAAGATTACACATGGGCATGGCACTGACCAGGATCTCCGCGAACCGTAGCCTATTTTTGTGGAGCGCTCCGCGGGAAAGGTACACGGCCCCGGTCACGTTTGTGCCTTTATCGAGCTGTGCTTGCCTGCCCAGACAGCGCTCCCTTCAAACAACTTAAACGGTGCCATTGTGCCAGCGATGCGCAATGCGCATTTGGAGACCAGCTCATGGTGAGCTGAACATAGGTAAGGTTGGTTAAAAATGTGTGTCCGGAGTGGGGAAAATCATATAGGCTCACCGTTTTACAACTGAAGAGTGAATCATGATTGATTTCCCTCTGATCAAGTAAAGTTTGTAACATTAGGTGCGTGCGAGTCGACTTGAATAGTCCAGGTGCTACTGTATAAAGCCAATATAATACGACCATGTTGAAAACTATCTAGAAACATATTGGTGTTTGTTGTGCCGAGATCTGTAGCCTATAAATAAATATTGGCTGACTAAAATTTAGTGGCCAGAGTGGCAGAACCACTTTTATTTCCATGTACAGTATGTTGTCTACCTATCCTTGCCCAATATGTTTGTGGACAGTTTGAATTATATATTGGTATTCAAGAATCACAGATTCAATCTGTCTACATACTTTTAGCTATAAAGCTGAAGCTGACAATCACAGGTACAGTGTGTGTGAGAGAGATAACTATATTACTCTTCAAACTGTATATACTAGCCTGTGTGTGTGGTGGGGAGCGGCAGGCAGTGAAATTTAGGCACAACATTAAAATGAACGGCTCTCAAGTAGGACTCGGTTCCCTTCGTTCATAGCAAATTCAATAGATTTGGATCGTTCGCGAACGTCACATCACTACAAACAAAACCTATCTATACCATCTATATGGGCTACTGCCTTCTCCACATTCTCTCATTTGGACAATGCATTGGTGTGCATTACCGTACTTAGTATTGCTTTGAAATATATTTTCTGTTTATAGAGCCACAACAATTATGTCAGAGTTCTGTAAGATGATTACCTTTTGTTTTAATACATTAGGAATTGAAACTTGAGAATTTCCTAAAAACTGGAATTCGTATCACATTAGATATTATTTGTGTATTGGTTCATCAAAAATGAATATCTTTGCCCTATATAGAAAAAACCCAAAGTTGCAGCCCAGAGACAGGCGGAGGAAGAAATTCTTTCGGAAGACAGCCAACTTGACCCAGGGCTCCGGAGTGCAGGAGAATCTTCAACAAGCCAAGAAAATCCTGGCCAAATCAGAGAACTCCAGAACCAGGTCAAGGTTTTGCAGAAGGAAAATACCAAACTGCGCAACATGGTAGTTAAAGGCAAGTATCTAGTATATTAAATAGTAACCAACCTCTTAATCTTAGATTAAATTCATAGATGTGTACTTCATTTTGGATGAAATAGATTAATGTGGTAGGAGGAAATAGCTTTGCTGCCAAATGAATATAGACAAATATATTTGTCTAGCAAATTATCAGGATATCAGGACATGTATACCTTCATCCTTCCCTTCATAGATTTGTTGAACTCTGGTCTGAGCAGCTGATCAGGGCTACAGGTCAAACTCAAGAGGGTACTGCTACTGCACCCTTGAGTATGACTTGAGTAGCCCTGAGTCTGTAGCCAGAGTTCAACAAAGCTCTTAGGGGGAGGATACATTTATAAACAAGGAACTGCCTTTGCACAAATCAGCTTTTTCATTTAAGTCTTCATTCCCCTTCATCTCCCTTTTACAGACATGCCCATTTTATGATAATCCTATGCAGTTTTTTTTGTGGGGCGGGGGCAGTTGTTTTTATTCTAATAAAATATAATACTTAAATATTTCTGCATACTGTGGTCCCCAAACAGTCTTGGAATTGCATAATTTGGGTATGACTGGAATGGTGAGAGACTCTTGTGGATTCAATGACCCCAATTGTATTCATGTCTGATGATATTACATGTCATTGTAGATAGGGCTGCACAATTAATTGAATCGAAATCGCAATATGGCCAACTGTAATATCCAAATCGCAGGAGCCTGCAATTATTTGATAAAGGTAAAATGTAAAATGACTGCTGAAATGGAAATGTCTCTGATTTGCATTTCAGAAATCTGGTCACCATAGGCTAAACTGCAGAGGGATGTATGTGAATTCCATTTCGGGCGTAGCTTAGGCTATTTGTCCGGGTGTAGCTTACGCAAATAGCATAGCACAGAATCAGATGACGTGTGACTAATATATAGCAGGCACTCATAGAACGTTTGAAAAATAACTTTAATTAATTTATATTTAGAAACACTGATTGGAGGGTTGTTTAAGGCACATCTTAGCCACCATGCATGGTTGCCACCTGTATAATTTTGTAGCACGTATTTTTTATGAAAATTATTTTCAGAGATTCCAGCTTTGTTGGTGGACGTGAGAAAGCTTATCACCACCAAAGATGTCGATGACTGTGAGGCTGAAAGTGAGGGCCCAGGTGAAACTTCACTTTGCACACCTTGCAAACCTTCAGAAGTAAGTATTTTTGCATACATAACATAACATAAAGGGTAGCATTCTGTTGCTTGTGGTGATTTTCTTTGTTTTTGCTGGGTTTTTTTTACAACTAATAAGGTGAAAATAGGGAATGATGGCGCCACCACTGTCTCAGCTCATTGTTGGGAGACTGCTAAAGCACAAGCTTCAGCCAATGGGATGGCACGAGTGCTGCTGATGGGCCTCTTCAGTGTTGATGTTCTCCTGAAGTCCAACCTGACGGGAGGACTCAACAAGCTTGATCCCACTGCAGAGCGACGACAGCCTCTCGATCCGAAGAAACTGCAAGCTTTACTTGGTAAAATATCCATTGTTAACTTTCCTGTTTTGTTTTTATTAATGATTCTATTATTATTTGTAGCTATTCCAGAAAATCAATGTTGGTCCCTAGTGGGCTGGTTTACCAAGTTTTGTCTTTAAGCTTTAAAGGACAAATTGCCTTCTGAGTCAGCTGCCCAATGGCATAGGGGTGCAGCTTATACCTTTTCTTTTTTTTTATATCAAACTTACCGCTTATATCAGGTAGGGTTGGCACGATGGACGATTGCATCGACCATCGTGATTGGCCGACCCCCCATCGACCTCTGAGCCTTCTACATCAGATCATCGTGATTAATTATCTGTTCGAAATAAAGTTGTGTCGTTTTAATCATAAAAAATACCAAGTCCACTTACCGTGACGCGTGGGGGCCGCTCCGGCGGCATTAAACGAGCACGCCCAGTTCAGACTCAGAGAAGCCTCCCCTCCCCCTCCTCCGCTCTACTGCTTCTTTGCACTGGGAGCGCTTGTTTAATGTCGCCGGGGGGTCCCCCGCACATGAGAAGTCAGTTATTTTGTTGCAAACACTTTTAAGACAAAGAAGAAACTTCACGTTCTTTCCTGTTTTCAACCCAAAGTGAGTACAAGTCTTCAACTGTGAATTTAACTCGCCTGTTTCCAAAGTGAAAGTTGAAGCCACTCACAGCAGCAGCCTCAACGCTAGACTCATCTGACTGATGAGTCTCGCGTTGAGGCTATCAGCAGCTGTGTTTCTCTCTCAACTCTCCTCTCGTCAAATCGCTCTCATTAGGTTCAAAAGCCCACGCGAATCTAACGTTATATCAGCCAGTAATTCAGTCAGTTTACTGCCAGCTAGTTAAATTCAACACACACAAGTAGTAGTGTAGGGTTAGCACCCCTTGAAAAACAAATTAATAATATTTTTTTAGAACTTCCTCAATAGGGCACTTCCGCTTTTTTGAAAAGGGGAAGTGATTTCTTTTGGGTAAAAATCAATTTCTCAGTACTTCCGCAAAGGGCACTTCTCCATTTTTTAGGGTTAGGGTTAAAAAACACTTTTCTTGTGGAAAGTGGTTATTTCAATAGTTCTGCAAAGTGTACTTCTCCATTTTTTAGGGTTAGGGTTAAAAAACACTTTTCTTGTGGAAAGTGGTTATTTCAATAGTTCTGCAAAGTGTACTTCTCCATTTTTTTGTCTTGTGCTTAAAAAACACTTTTCTTGTGGAAAGTGATTTTTTCAAAAGGCCTCCAAAGTGTACTTCTCCATTTTTTGTCTTGTGCTTAAAAAACACTTTTCTTGTGGAAAGTGGTTATTTCAAAAGGCCTCCAAAGGCCACTTCCCCATTTTACCCCATACCACAGCTCACGATAAAATAGCAGCGTTTTTTTTTGATCTCGGGGGAAATACATTTGAGCAATCATTATGCAAACCCAGCTGGATCATTTTACATAGTGGGTAATATCTCTTTTGCTCGCTGTTGTTATGGACGCGACTTGTGAAACACCAACGACTTCCGCAGCACGCACCACGTCTCTTCGTGACAAGAGACGTGCAGCACGCAGCACGTCTCTTGTCACGAAGAGGCTTGCTGCGTGCTGAACGCCTCTATGACGCAACTCCACGACAGGAAGCACTTCCCTTTATAAGGACGAGAGCGATCAGCTGAGTACAATCACAAAGCCATAGCTGTTAGTTTCTTTGAGAGAGGCAGTGACGGCAGAGCGCAGCAGCAGCAGCATTTTTGATCCCAACTAACAACAATTTTTTGATCTCGGCCAAAATGCATTTTGCCCCATTTTAGGAGCTACTAAACTAATATTTGTTAACAGCGGCGACCATTTTCACAATCTCTATCTCAACCATAGAGACCCAGACTTCCCCTCCCATCCCATCTCACCCCCAACACCAACGACAGATTCCACTGCCTGTTGATGTTTTCTCTGACTCAACCGGCCCCCAGGCTTCCCCTTTCCACCCCATCCCCCACGTGACATTGTCTATTACCACGGCCGGTGTTCTGTCGATTTCGCAATCACTTCCGTTTTAAATAAACTTGTTTGTTTTTGACCGTCAGGTGGGCGTTCCCTGCAACACGTAACACCCCTTGAAAGCTACGAATAGCGGAGAGATCAGGTGGGCGTTCCCGGCAACACGTAACGCCCCCTTGAAAGCTATGAATAGCTGCTTGCTCACGTATTTCTCTGACTCACCCATAGAGGCCCCACAGTTGTTTCCTCCCATGCCCACTTATATGTATGTACAATACAATGTACAATGTATCCACCATTCAAATATTCCATAATTGCATGTTGAGCAGGCTATCTTACCTAGTATAGCCTACTAATGTATAGCAAAGCATTCTGGGTATTCCCAAGGCTATTCTGTAGATTCCATCCGGGCAACACACACACACACACACACACACACCCACCCACCCACCCACCCACTCACACACATATTCACAGCCAGCCACAAACACACGCACCCACAAATTCACAGGTAAACATGACACACTGAAACATTCCAGTCAACTTCATCATTCATGTGTGATATTATGTATTTTCCCATGTTTTTTCCCACTCCGGATCCAATTGTGACATCACCATGATGATTTTTGATAGGCTATAAGCCTATTAAGCTTTGAACTAAATTTGATTAATACAGATTGAGGTTTCAATTTCAGGTTTGAATTGAAAACGATTGAATACAGACTATGGTGTATGACTATGCCGTTTGCCCTGTCTCCCTTATCGCCGTAATGCATTATGGGTAGTCAGATACTACCGGTACTTTGGCTAATGTATCAGCTAACGCTACTTACTTTGCATTACAGTAAAACGCCACTGAATGACCAAATTGATGCATTGATAAAAGTTAGTTTGTTGTTTATGCGTATGCAATAACGGATGCGTTATTATATTTACTGGAATACATACACACGACAGCCTATGTGTCCTATCAGAGTTTGTTACGTTATTGTACAGCATTTGGTTCAAACACAGCTGCATCACTATACGTGTGAGCGTAAGTATTAATGGTTTACAACTTGTTTGTGTTGTACAGCATTTGGTTCAAACATATGGCGACATTGAATCAGTGTTAGCTTAGCGCTAGCTAGCTAGCATACACTACGATCTGTAGAATTGGCCTGGTCTTGGTCGATATAACCAAAAATTGATATAACGTTTCAGTAGCATGGATCCCTCTCGTTTTTTATTACAGTTGAAGATTTCACAAATCTCAACCACTCTCAATCTTGGTACAACCCAGACCCCGGATATCCGTGACCTACGGGTATTATTTCAAAATATAGAATATGGAACGTGAACAAACATCTTAGTTTTATTTTTCGTATTTTTATATGATTATTTTAATAGTTACTAACTATATTATTATATAACTAACTAGTCCTCCTCACAGAATTGGTTAATTTACTGTGAGACTTTATGTTTTGTAGACAAACACCAAGTATATATAATAATGGTATATAATAATAATCTTTGTAATACAATTGTTATAAAATTAAAACGTATAACACACTTACAATATGTTTGTTGTATGTATTACAACTTAATTCAACTTGGTCTCCCCCCACATCTCCTCTTCTCTCCTCTCCACACCTCACCCCCTCCTATCTCCTCTCCTCTCCTCTCCTCCCCTCTCATCAACTCACCTCTACTCCTCCCCCTCCCCCTCTTCTCCTTTCCTCCCCTCTCCTCTCCTCTCCTCCCCTCTCATCTCCTCCCCTCTTCCCTCTCTTCTCCTCTCCTTACAAGCCTATAGATGAGGGATTTCAGACAATGTGTCCATTGTTACAATATGTTTGTTGTATGTATTACAACTTAATTCAACTTTTGCCTCTCCTCTCTTCTTGCTTAACACACACAAATAGTGTAGTAGCCGTACCGTACCGCACTGCAGCTGCTACCATTACGTATGTCTAATGTTTAATTGTATGTCTAATGTTTAATTGTATGTCTAATAAGATACATGTTATTTGCACCTGTATGTCAAATACATCGAATTTAAAATGTTTAAGCACGTCTAATGTATGCACATGACATGTGCACCTATGTGCAGTGAATATGCCACTGTCTCAGACTTGTCTTATCACTATACTGTCTTATTGCATATTGTTGCTTATTGGTACTTATTGCCATATTGCTTATTGTTTTTGCACTCACGCCTTGCTATATTTGTACTATGTTGTAAACGGAGTCCACAGCTCCCCTCTCCCCATCCTCTCTCCTCTCCTCACCTCTCCTTGTCTCCTCTCCAGGAGGGTGATTGAGGTGAAATTTGGATCCAGATGTTAACAGCATACATAATGTTATGTCTCGAAAGACAAGAGCTATGTAACCTACTTTAAATCAGATCACTCCGGTGTACAAACATACATTGGTTGTCTAATAAAGTTTTACAAATCAATTAATTTGGTTGTCAACCATCGTTAAACGAAACTTAGTAGTTGTAAACTAAGTAGTTGTATCGATAAAGACTCTAATCGTTAAGCAGTCTCGAAAGTGGGGTCAATATCAATCTAGATTGATTTGATTCACTAATTTGGCGTTCTCTCATGTAAAATATCCAACATCCAATATTCAGAAGTAGTGATTACTACACAGAAGTAACTTTAGTTCCACCATTTACTCTTTGCTTCAAACATAATTTGGATCAGTTGTAACTTTGACCATTTCTAACAATTTCTAGACAGTGAATTTACACAAGCACTTGAGTGAAATTCATAGTACCTATAGGGACTGTGATTGAATGAACGCAGATTGTCAGATTTGTTTACCAAACCCTTATCCTGGTGCCTGCAAGGGTCGTCTGTACCACTAATGTCAGCCACTATGTGTTACAATATTGGGCTGGTGTCATAGACCTGGCCCAAAAGTACATGCATCACATATATGTGTGCTGTATATATACATATATGCCTCTACCGTATGGGTTAGTCATAATAGTCAAACATGGTTTTTCATGTTCTGACTTGGTGAAATGTGTGTTGCATATATACATGTTAGTTTACACATAATAGCCAAACATGGTTTTTCATGTTCTGATGTGCTGAAATGTTTTACACGTCACGTAAAACAGTTTTTAAAACAGTTAATTAGCCTACACAATGTGTTATTTCAGGTTATTGTAAGTTATTACATAGTTGCAATCTTTCATACTTACATACTTACAAGTGGGTTGTTTTTTAATGGCATGTGATTTGCGGTTCTAATTACCCAATGTGTAAGGTGATTGTCAATTGTCTATTGTAAATTGTCAATTGTGTAAGGTGATTGTGATGTCAGGTGATTGTAAGTGTGTCATACATACCTACAAGCCTTCATATCAGTTGGTTGTGTCAATGATTTTCTGTATCTCTTGATGCGTCAGCATTGTCTTTGTCAGGCTTAGAAGCAATGTCTAAACAGTAAACAGTTTATGACAAGTGGTGGCAGCATGCTATGCTACTACACAAGACGTGTTATGGTACATAAATAATATGTAGCGTGTAATAATCTGAAGAACTCTGTCAGAGTTCTACTCTGTCATTATTTTTACATTTGACTTTGAGAACTATGATGAACTACTGTTAGTCTCTGTACTGATGTACAAAAGTAACAAGATTGAGGTTGTGAAATCTTCAACCGGAATAAAAAAAAAACTGGATATAATATAACTGAATCAGTTAGGCCAAACTATTATCAGTCAGGTCGGTAATGACCGGGGGAAATGATATGATTATTGTCCATTGTGTGTAGGATACAACTTTGTTTATCATTCTGCCTCTCACACTATACAGTCTGTATTTAACTCAACACACTGTACCTGCCCCTTGACCTCGGAGGGGCTCTTCTGTCAACGGGCCTGAGGCAAGGTGTGGTGATCACAAGCATTGGCATAAATATTGTGACAATGAAATTGGTAAATTGGTTAAGCAAAGCAAGTAATGCTTTTGCAATGAAGTTTGTAAGATGTATTTTACAAGATATTTTCAGAGATTTGATTATATTAACTTATTATTTATATTATTATTCTATTATTATTATTCTAATTATTATCTACTATTATTCTAATTATTATCTACTATTATTCTAATTATTATATTATTATATTATTATTATTATTATTAGGGGTTATTATGTATATTAACTATACATATTAAAGTATAGATGATTGTTTTGCCCACCTTATTTGGTTGCCTTATCAAAACAAATGTATAGCATGTTAAAGTTTTAAATAAAGTCAAGTCAAGTCAAATCCAACAGGTCTTAATGTCAATTAATTTAGCTTTAACGTGTTTTGTGAAACACACACACACACACACACACCCACACATTGACCCCTCTCATATACGTAACTGCCTATAACTGTACATATATTCCTTTCACACACACTTTTCAAAATAGACACTCTTTCATATTGTGATTCATAGTGATTCTTGTTTGTTTTATGTGATCCCGGTTTTTTAAGCAAACCGGATCCAGTTTCCTTGTATGTGTACATCCTGTACAAGGTACATCCTGTACAAGGCACATCCTGTACAAGGTACATACTACATTGGACTCAATGATCCACAGATGTATCAAACAAATGTATGTTTTACTGATACAAATGACCAAATTACCACAAATTCAACATGTAATGCCATTTTCTCAATAATTTTGGTCAAAACATTTGGTGTGACCCAGATCAGTCCTTGTAACGAGGACCTTCACTGGTGTATAGCCAGACTTGGCACATTTGGTGTGACCCAGATCAGACATTGTAATGAGGACCTTGTTATCACTGGTGTATACCCAGACTTGGCACATTGGATGTGGCCCAAGATCAGTCCTTGTAATGACTTGATCAAAAATATTACAGACAATATATATATATATATATATATATATATATATATATATATATATATATATATATATATATATATATATATAGTAAATATAATTGTATAATATATTCAAAGTATTGTTAATTGTTAATTATTATTATTCAAAAACCTGAAAATACTGTAAATACTGTAAATAAACTAAACTAAAACATGCTAAGTTGTACTGTGTGTTAATTTAATGTGTTTTTGAAACACACAACCACATATAAAATCTCAAGTGAGATTTTGAGAAAGAAAAAAGAGAAAAGAAAAAAAAGTTTAAAGTATATAAACCCCTCCTAGATATGTGATTATGCCTGACACATAGAGACGAAACATGGTACTGAATTGGCTATCCAAATAGCCCGTGGTAAACTAAGTACTTATCAAAGCAACTTATCAAACTCTTCATAACATCCTGACTACTGTAATAGTAGTAATACTGACAGGCTACAATTAGTTCAATTAGTTCAATTAGTTTAACTAAAACCAAGAAGAGAGGTCACATAACTTTACATCACATACATTTCACTGTTTTTTCCTGATTTTCACTGATTTACCTTTGTTTATTCTTCATGTGTAAAGCGCGTTGGCTGCATTTTATGTATGAAAGGTGCTATACAAATAAAAGTTTATTATTATTATTATTATTATTATTATTATAAACAAGCTATTTTATGCTGGTCTCTATAAAACTTTAACTTTAAAAGTACACTTTGCGTGGAAAACAACTCTTCTCGAGCAGTTTGTGTAATTGTAATTGCATTTACCCACACTGTCCCACAATCAAACCTCTGAAAAATCCTGTCCCACCCTAAACCATAAACCCTAAAACCTAACCATGCTTGGTGGAGTCCATTGACGTATATATTAATGGACCAAAAAGGAGCTCATTGACTTTGACACAGCAAAATGAAGCTCACTTCCGGATATTGTTTCATTTCGCTTGATGGGTTGAATGAATTAAATTGAATGAAATGCTCCCCCTAGCGGCTGCCGGGGTAGTTTCCGAATTTGCATTATCGCCGTAATGCATTATGGGTAGTCAGATACTACCGGTACTTTGCCTAATGTAGCGACTAACGCTACTTACTTTGCATTACAGCATTGCATTACATTGATTTATCTCGATTTTTGATTTAACCCCGGCGCTGGTTAGCTGTTTATAACGTGGCTATATTTATAACGCTATAACGTACTCTGTTTTCTGGGGCTGAATCCAATGGTCTGAATACAGAGTTAAATCTGAATACGTTAAATGGTCCACCATGTTATGGACGTTAGATGTATGGTATCTATATAGTGACGTGTGTCTACTAACATAAGATAACATATGATAATTTGCTCGAGTATTACTTGCTACCTGATGCCTTGCGGTGTTCTTACTGTTCTTACTGTTCTTATTATCCGATGTTTGTCGTCAATTTTACTCGAAATGGGGGAGGGCCCGTTGACAGAAGAGGCCCGTTGGCTGATGGGGAGGAGTTTGACTGTGAATAAGTAGCCGTGCCCCTATACGATTTCTGCACGTTACTAAGCATGGCATGCATGGAAGGACACGGATGTAACTATGAAAAACGCCACATGCATAGTTTCTACGTTAGGAAGCAGAATAACGTCAAAACGTGGGGACATTCGTGTGGAAAACCCTGTACCATCGAGAAATCGATACAGCAGCTGAGAGTCGGCGCCAATCCCTCTGGGTTGTATCCTCTGATTACCAGAGAGGATGGAAGCATGCTAGCGCCACATGCTCCTTGTGGTGTAGTCAATGTTGACGAAACGCTCACCATCAAGCTGATTAAGTTCGATGACATACCAAAGCATTCTGACAAGCTGCTGTACCCCGACGAGCCGTTGGATAGTTACGTCACATTCTTTGTGAATGTAACGTGGAAAGACAAGGGGCGCCATATGCTAAACAGCAAGGTGTTGAGGAAGATGTCCCAGCGGGAAAAGCTGACTCTGCAAGTGTATGCGCTAAAGGGAGAAAAGCTTCAAGAGGCATTGAATCGGGATGGCCGGTTCACCGACCAGGTGAACCATACCGGGTGTTATCTGAGGGAGGAGCGAGGAGACTGTTCAATATCCCTTTGGGAGTTGGGATGTTTTGTCGACTTTTCCCAGGACCGGCACTACCAATTCTATTACGAGGAGGAAAATATAAAAATAAAAGAGAAAAAAGAAAAAAAAGAAAAAGAAAAGAGCTGACGCAGGCTGACGCAGCCTCTGTGGCGACGGCGACCGATGAGCAAGGAGGAGAAGCTCAGCGTAACTGTACGATTATGCCCATGGTGTATTTGGTGACGTAGGTTTGCACCTGTGGTGGCAATATTTTTATATGCAATATATTTTTATTGTATACGGTCCCTGTTCAAATAAACAATAAAGATAATAAAAAGAAATAACTCTTTTTCTGCGTTGTTTTGCCGTCGATACCCCAAACCTCTGGAAATCCCTGACCCTGATCCTGACTCAAACCCTAACCCATGACCAGTTCCCATGGGTAAATGGAGGCTGTGTACGTACAATGGTGAACAATGAGAGTCTGCAACTTATATATTAGAGGAGCAATATTTAGAGGAGCAATATTTAGAGGAATATTTAATTTTAAATTAACATTAGGATTATATTGTGTAATAATGTTATTCATTATTTCATTACAACAGACATTTGTACAACATTAATATTATTAAGAAAAAAACCAGATCATGATGAGAATCAATTTTATTTTTTATTGGCACAATATATACAAGTTACATACAAGGAATTTGTATTTATATTTCCCTCAGTTCATACAGAAAAGCTTCCGAAGCATCCTACACTCTTGAAGGGGTAGCATGCTGGTGCAGGCTTTTATAATGTTCAGAAAAGTAAAACTGAGCAGTCCATCTGGCTGGTCCAGAGTCAGGGGCGAGTTCGGAGGAGAAGGAAGGTCTTCCGGTGAGTTAGGTGGGGTGGGGAAGAACATTGGTGACGACGACGGGGAACATCCGTACATCAGACGGTTCAACTCTTCAAGGTCTACCTGTGAGGAAGGAGGTGAGGTAGGTGGGGTAATGAAGAACAAGGGTGATGACGACGCGGAACATCCGTACATCAGACGGTTCAACTCTTCTTCCTCCGATTCAGAGTGGCTGTGAGTTGTAATGAAGGACAATGGTGACGGCGACGGGGTCTCCATGATGATATCTGTCTTTTTTATTGTGTAAAATGGTATGAGTCTCTTTTGAACCCGTCTCTTTTATCCTTATGTTGTGATGAGGAGGAGGAGCTAGGTCTAGGGGAGGGTGTGGCGTAGGGATATGGGAGGAGATCATCAAAAATGGCGCTGACCGGAATTTGTTAGAGAACAAATGTGAACAAAAAGTAAGATGGAGGGCGTGGCTTTTTAAAAATTGGGTCCTGTTAAACGTTCGGCTAAATCGCCCCTCCCGATCTTCCGTAAAATGTGTGCGGTTATGTCCATGGCGTATTTCTCGCCGTAGGTTTGTTGTATTTGATCTATTGTGGCCAGGATGGCTGCCTTCTTCAAACATCTTCTAGGGATGGTTTGAATTATGCCGATATCATCAGGTAACGTTGCGATAGCAGCTGCCTCATCACAGTCCTCAGGATTCCTTTCTGTATTGCCATCTACAGCTACAGCTGCAATAGCAGGGCAGGGAGGCCTACGAAAACACTGAATGAGTGTCGTTTGAGTCGTTTGCTTTCGCTTCATTGTGTACCTATCAAATACGGCATCTCCTCCCCTGAGCAACTGTTTTGGTTGGCAGCAAGCAACGTCACAGTTACGTCACGCTCGTCATGTTCGAGTCGGCTCGACGGAAGCCGCTAGGGTTCAAAAGTCCGCACTTTGTAACACCGAGCGCACAGGGTGAATTTTTCTTTTCTCTTTTTTCTTTCTCAAAATCTCACTTGAGATTTTATATGTGGTTGTGTGTTTCAAAAACACATTAAATTAACACACAGTACAAGTTCCAAGTTTTAGTTTTAGTTTATTTATAGTATTTACAGTATTTTCAGGTTTTTGAATAATAATAATTAACAATTAACAATACTTTGAATATATTATACAATTATATTTACTATATATATATATATATATATATATATATATATATATATATATATATATTGTCTGTAATATTTTTGATCAAGTCATTACAAGGACTGATCTTGGGCCACATCCAATGTGCCAAGTCTGGGT
This sequence comes from Poromitra crassiceps, assembly GCF_964638095.1. Classification (NCBI taxonomy): domain Eukaryota; kingdom Metazoa; phylum Chordata; class Actinopteri; order Beryciformes; family Melamphaidae; genus Poromitra; species Poromitra crassiceps. The sequence goes on from NC_139634.1 coordinate 5,464,541, forward strand.
ATACACCAGTGATAACAAGGTCCTCATTACAATGTCTGATCTGGGTCACACCAAATGTGCCAAGTCTGGCTATACACCAGTGAAGGTCCTCGTTACAAGGACTGATCTGGGTCACACCAAATGTTTTGACCAAAATTATTGAGAAAATGGCATTACATGTTGAATTTGTGGTAATTTGGTCATTTGTATCAGTAAAACATACATTTGTTTGATACATCTGTGGATCATTGAGTCCAATGTAGTATGTACCTTGTACAGGATGTGCCTTGTACAGGATGTACCTTGTACAGGATGTACACATACAAGGAAACTGGATCCGGTTTGCTTAAAAAACCGGGATCACATAAAACAAACAAGAATCACTATGAATCACAATATGAAAGAGTGTCTATTTTGAAAAGTGTGTGTGAAAGGAATATATGTACAGTTATAGGCAGTTACGTATATGAGAGGGGTCAATGTGTGGGTGTGTGTGTGTGTGTGTGTGTTTCACAAAACACGTTAAAGCTAAATTAATTGACATTAAGACCTGTTGGATTTGACTTGACTTGACTTTATTTAAAACTTTAACATGCTATACATTTGTTTTGATAAGGCAACCAAATAAGGTGGGCAAAACAATCATCTATACTTTAATATGTATAGTTAATATACATAATAACCCCTAATAATAATAATAATAATATAATAATATAATAATTAGAATAATAGTAGATAATAATTAGAATAATAGTAGATAATAATTAGAATAATAATAATAGAATAATAATATAAATAATAAGTTAATATAACCAAATCTCTGAAAATATCTTGTAAAATACATCTTACAAACTTCATTGCAAAAGCATTACTTGCTTTGCTTAACCAATTTACCAATTTCATTGTCACAATATTTATGCCAATGCTTGTGATCACCACACCTTGCCTCAGGCCCGTTGACAGAAGAGCCCCTCCGAGGTCAAGGGGCAGGTACAGTGTGTTGAGTTAAATACAGACTGTATAGTGTGAGAGGCAGAATGATAAACAAAGTTGTATCCTACACACAATGGACAATAATCATATCATTTCCCCCGGTCATTACCGACCTGACTGATAATAGTTTGGCCTAACTGATTCAGTTATATTATATCCAGTTTTTTTTTATTCCGGTTGAAGATTTCACAACCTCAATCTTGTTACTTTTGTACATCAGTACAGAGACTAACAGTAGTTCATCATAGTTCTCAAAGTCAAATGTAAAAATAATGACAGAGTAGAACTCTGACAGAGTTCTTCAGATTATTACACGCTACATATTATTTATGTACCATAACACGTCTTGTGTAGTAGCATAGCATGCTGCCACCACTTGTCATAAACTGTTTACTGTTTAGACATTGCTTCTAAGCCTGACAAAGACAATGCTGACGCATCAAGAGATACAGAAAATCATTGACACAACCAACTGATATGAAGGCTTGTAGGTATGTATGACACACTTACAATCACCTGACATCACAATCACCTTACACAATTGACAATTTACAATAGACAATTGACAATCACCTTACACATTGGGTAATTAGAACCGCAAATCACATGCCATTAAAAAACAACCCACTTGTAAGTATGTAAGTATGAAAGATTGCAACTATGTAATAACTTACAATAACCTGAAATAACACATTGTGTAGGCTAATTAACTGTTTTAAAAACTGTTTTACGTGACGTGTAAAACATTTCAGCACATCAGAACATGAAAAACCATGTTTGGCTATTATGTGTAAACTAACATGTATATATGCAACACACATTTCACCAAGTCAGAACATGAAAAACCATGTTTGACTATTATGACTAACCCATACGGTAGAGGCATATATGTATATATACAGCACACATATATGTGATGCATGTACTTTTGGGCCAGGTCTATGACACCAGCCCAATATTGTAACACATAGTGGCTGACATTAGTGGTACAGACGACCCTTGCAGGCACCAGGATAAGGGTTTGGTAAACAAATCTGACAATCTGCGTTCATTCAATCACAGTCCCTATAGGTACTATGAATTTCACTCAAGTGCTTGTGTAAATTCACTGTCTAGAAATTGTTAGAAATGGTCAAAGTTACAACTGATCCAAATTATGTTTGAAGCAAAGAGTAAATGGTGGAACTAAAGTTACTTCTGTGTAGTAATCACTACTTCTGAATATTGGATGTTGGATATTTTACATGAGAGAACGCCAAATTAGTGAATCAAATCAATCTAGATTGATATTGACCCCACTTTCGAGACTGCTTAACGATTAGAGTCTTTATCGATACAACTACTTAGTTTACAACTACTAAGTTTCGTTTAACGATGGTTGACAACCAAATTAATTGATTTGTAAAACTTTATTAGACAACCAATGTATGTTTGTACACCGGAGTGATCTGATTTAAAGTAGGTTACATAGCTCTTGTCTTTCGAGACATAACATTATGTATGCTGTTAACATCTGGATCCAAATTTCACCTCAATCACCCTCCTGGAGAGGAGACAAGGAGAGGTGAGGAGAGGAGAGAGGATGGGGAGAGGGGAGCTGTGGACTCCGTTTACAACATAGTACAAATATAGCAAGGCGTGAGTGCAAAAACAATAAGCAATATGGCAATAAGTACCAATAAGCAACAATATGCAATAAGACAGTATAGTGATAAGACAAGTCTGAGACAGTGGCATATTCACTGCACATAGGTGCACATGTCATGTGCATACATTAGACGTGCTTAAACATTTTAAATTCGATGTATTTGACATACAGGTGCAAATAACATGTATCTTATTAGACATACAATTAAACATTAGACATACAATTAAACATTAGACATACGTAATGGTAGCAGCTGCAGTGCGGTACGGTACGGCTACTACACTATTTGTGTGTGTTAAGCAAGAAGAGAGGAGAGGCAAAAGTTGAATTAAGTTGTAATACATACAACAAACATATTGTAACAATGGACACATTGTCTGAAATCCCTCATCTATAGGCTTGTAAGGAGAGGAGAAGAGAGGGAAGAGGGGAGGAGATGAGAGGGGAGGAGAGGAGAGGAGAGGGGAGGAAAGGAGAAGAGGGGGAGGGGGAGGAGTAGAGGTGAGTTGATGAGAGGGGAGGAGAGGAGAGGAGAGGAGATAGGAGGGGGTGAGGTGTGGAGAGGAGAGAAGAGGAGATGTGGGGGGAGACCAAGTTGAATTAAGTTGTAATACATACAACAAACATATTGTAAGTGTGTTATACGTTTTAATTTTATAACAATTGTATTACAAAGATTATTATTATATACCATTATTATATATACTTGGTGTTTGTCTACAAAACATAAAGTCTCACAGTAAATTAACCAATTCTGTGAGGAGGACTAGTTAGTTATATAATAATATAGTTAGTAACTATTAAAATAATCATATAAAAATACGAAAAATAAAACTAAGATGTTTGTTCACGTTCCATATTCTATATTTTGAAATAATACCCGTAGGTCACGGATATCCGGGGTCTGGGTTGTACCAAGATTGAGAGTGGTTGAGATTTGTGAAATCTTCAACTGTAATAAAAAACGAGAGGGATCCATGCTACTGAAACGTTATATCAATTTTTGGTTATATCGACCAAGACCAGGCCAATTCTACAGATCGTAGTGTATGCTAGCTAGCTAGCGCTAAGCTAACACTGATTCAATGTCGCCATATGTTTGAACCAAATGCTGTACAACACAAACAAGTTGTAAACCATTAATACTTACGCTCACACGTATAGTGATGCAGCTGTGTTTGAACCAAATGCTGTACAATAACGTAACAAACTCTGATAGGACACATAGGCTGTCGTGTGTATGTATTCCAGTAAATATAATAACGCATCCGTTATTGCATACGCATAAACAACAAACTAACTTTTATCAATGCATCAATTTGGTCATTCAGTGGCGTTTTACTGTAATGCAAAGTAAGTAGCGTTAGCTGATACATTAGCCAAAGTACCGGTAGTATCTGACTACCCATAATGCATTACGGCGATAAGGGAGACAGGGCAAACGGCATAGTCATACACCATAGTCTGTATTCAATCGTTTTCAATTCAAACCTGAAATTGAAACCTCAATCTGTATTAATCAAATTTAGTTCAAAGCTTAATAGGCTTATAGCCTATCAAAAATCATCATGGTGATGTCACAATTGGATCCGGAGTGGGAAAAAACATGGGAAAATACATAATATCACACATGAATGATGAAGTTGACTGGAATGTTTCAGTGTGTCATGTTTACCTGTGAATTTGTGGGTGCGTGTGTTTGTGGCTGGCTGTGAATATGTGTGTGAGTGGGTGGGTGGGTGGGTGGGTGTGTGTGTGTGTGTGTGTGTGTGTTGCCCGGATGGAATCTACAGAATAGCCTTGGGAATACCCAGAATGCTTTGCTATACATTAGTAGGCTATACTAGGTAAGATAGCCTGCTCAACATGCAATTATGGAATATTTGAATGGTGGATACATTGTACATTGTATTGTACATACATATAAGTGGGCATGGGAGGAAACAACTGTGGGGCCTCTATGGGTGAGTCAGAGAAATACGTGAGCAAGCAGCTATTCATAGCTTTCAAGGGGGCGTTACGTGTTGCCGGGAACGCCCACCTGATCTCTCCGCTATTCGTAGCTTTCAAGGGGTGTTACGTGTTGCAGGGAACGCCCACCTGACGGTCAAAAACAAACAAGTTTATTTAAAACGGAAGTGATTGCGAAATCGACAGAACACCGGCCGTGGTAATAGACAATGTCACGTGGGGGATGGGGTGGAAAGGGGAAGCCTGGGGGCCGGTTGAGTCAGAGAAAACATCAACAGGCAGTGGAATCTGTCGTTGGTGTTGGGGGTGAGATGGGATGGGAGGGGAAGTCTGGGTCTCTATGGTTGAGATAGAGATTGTGAAAATGGTCGCCGCTGTTAACAAATATTAGTTTAGTAGCTCCTAAAATGGGGCAAAATGCATTTTGGCCGAGATCAAAAAATTGTTGTTAGTTGGGATCAAAAATGCTGCTGCTGCTGCGCTCTGCCGTCACTGCCTCTCTCAAAGAAACTAACAGCTATGGCTTTGTGATTGTACTCAGCTGATCGCTCTCGTCCTTATAAAGGGAAGTGCTTCCTGTCGTGGAGTTGCGTCATAGAGGCGTTCAGCACGCAGCAAGCCTCTTCGTGACAAGAGACGTGCTGCGTGCTGCACGTCTCTTGTCACGAAGAGACGTGGTGCGTGCTGCGGAAGTCGTTGGTGTTTCACAAGTCGCGTCCATAACAACAGCGAGCAAAAGAGATATTACCCACTATGTAAAATGATCCAGCTGGGTTTGCATAATGATTGCTCAAATGTATTTCCCCCGAGATCAAAAAAAAACGCTGCTATTTTATCGTGAGCTGTGGTATGGGGTAAAATGGGGAAGTGGCCTTTGGAGGCCTTTTGAAATAACCACTTTCCACAAGAAAAGTGTTTTTTAAGCACAAGACAAAAAATGGAGAAGTACACTTTGGAGGCCTTTTGAAAAAATCACTTTCCACAAGAAAAGTGTTTTTTAAGCACAAGACAAAAAAATGGAGAAGTACACTTTGCAGAACTATTGAAATAACCACTTTCCACAAGAAAAGTGTTTTTTAACCCTAACCCTAAAAAATGGAGAAGTACACTTTGCAGAACTATTGAAATAACCACTTTCCACAAGAAAAGTGTTTTTTAACCCTAACCCTAAAAAATGGAGAAGTGCCCTTTGCGGAAGTACTGAGAAATTGATTTTTACCCAAAAGAAATCACTTCCCCTTTTCAAAAAAGCGGAAGTGCCCTATTGAGGAAGTTCTAAAAAAATATTATTAATTTGTTTTTCAAGGGGTGCTAACCCTACACTACTACTCACACACGTTGTTGGTGAGGACCTGTAACGTTAACGTTTTGTTATTTGCGCCGTTCAAGTTGGTGGTAGTGAGAGCCACTGCTTCATTCAGTCGCCTGGCTCTGTGCTGTTAGCACAGAGGCTAATAGTAGCCTATCGAAGCCTGCTGGTCTCCGTGAAGAGCTCAGCTGTCCAGTTGTTAAGGAACGCATTGCAATGAATGGCATTACCGCACCGCAGCAACTTAATTAATTATTAATTATTCGCCCCACCCCCGCCAATGACGATGCCATCGTGGATCACGATGGATAATTTACTGACATCGCACAATCCTAATATCAGGGTATCTGTGCGGTCTTGAAAAGTATAAAAAAATGTATTAAGTATTGAAAAATGAATCATCCATCCATCTTAAACCACTTATCCAGGATCGGGTCACGGAGGTGGCAGTTCCAGCAGGTGACCCCAAACTTTCTCTTTCCCTGGCCACATTAGCCAGCTCTGATTTGGCGATCCCGAGGCATTCCCAGGCCAGTGTGAAGATATAGGGCTCTATTCTCCCACAGGCCATCGGCGCTATTACGGGCCTTAACCGCAAAAAAACGTGCCTTGCGCCTGTTTCGGCAAGATAACAATAGGCTTTAGGCTGCCAAATGCGCTTTAGGCCGAATGGGCGTGGCGCAGTCCCAAAGTGGGCGTGTCGGCGCTAAATACCAGCCTAGTGATATCTTGGGACCTGGCCTACATTTAGCGCTTTGCGCTTTTGAAAAGCAGGCCTATTCTGTGCCTTCACTGCTTCTTCTCTGTCACCCTTCTCTCTCTCTCTCTCTGAGTTCCCAGCATGCATTGTGTTTCTCCATTTCGCTACTAAATAGCAAACAAATGAGCCAAAATAGATATAAAAGGTAGTTCTAAATTAATGTGTAATGGTAACACAGCCTGCCATTGTCAACATTTCAATATTGGACCAAATAAAACATTGAAATGAAAACACCACCCTATGTGAAACATATATGTCCTCCTGGGCCTATATATACCCCTTGTCGAGTTAACGTGATTTAGAGAAGTAACAGCGGAACGCGCTTCGGAAGCGCTTCTAATGGCATCTGCTATACTGTGATGTCCCTCCAATAACTTGGCCCTATTTCACATTTAGTTTTACAATAAAAACACATTTATGCAATGACTTGACATAATGTAGGGTATATTTATGTGCATCATCCTTCCTGCAGCAGGCGAGAGAAAATGATGTCTTTCTGGACAAACTTTCACCAATCTAATAGGCTATATTTTTCTAGCTGATGCATAGAACATTATTTTCACTTTGATCTTGCTATAGTGTAGCGTATTTACATGCTTGCAGTATTTAAACTGCAGTTAGATTGGTTTGAGAAGCATCATAATATGGAATAATAGCCGATATATGGAGACAGACGGGATGAAGGGAGGTGGGGGGGGGGGGGGATCAGAGGCTTGGGTTTCGTCTGGTTTTGCGGGACCAGTGGAATTGGAGCTAAAAAGGCAAGCGTGCCATTCGTTTATTGCACTTATCCAATGAGCATGACGGTGCATAATTTTACGCCTAAAAGGCGTGGTTGTAATGCTTTGGGCTGCATCTAGCGCCAGCACGACGATATCAAGTGCGCCTGTCCACGCCCACTGCTTTGATCTGCGCCTGCCGCTCGGCCTAGAAACTGCGCCGATGCAACGATAGGGGCCCTTATCTCTCCAACTAGCCCTGGGTCTGCCCCGTGGTCTCCTCCCAATTGGACATGCCTGGAAGACCTCCCTAGGGAGGCGCCCAGGTGGCATCCTTACCAGATGCCCAAACCACCTCAAACAAATCAATTTATGGAAAATTAAGGTCCTGAAAAAGCATTAAAGAGTCTTAATTGCCAGTTTACGAGGTATTAAAGTTTGTAGCTATTGTGCTGATGGTGTTAAATGGGCATATATCACCTCATATCGTTCGCAGACCCCTGATTTGAAATGAAATCGTATTGTGGCAGACTTTGTGATATCAGCAAATATCGTATCCTAGTCCAAAGAATCTATAATATTGTATCCTGATCAAACTTGGGATTTACACTCCTATCGCTAATGTGATGAAAGTTATGGAATTATTAGCTAAGCTACACTGCTATAACATTGGGTGCTCACCTGACTCAAACTACTTCTACTAACCTGTCCTCCGAAGGCTATTTGTCCTTTAACATTTAGAATAGCAGACCAGAGGAGGCACTACTGCAGTGACCAGGGCATATACCCCTAATCCAGCTTTCCACCCGCAGACACGGCCAACCGTGCCTGTATGGACGTGTTACCTCCAGCTTGGAGGTTTGAACCTGCAACCCTCGTGTTGGTAGGCAGGGAATCTTACCGCTACTATCCAGATGCCCAGTTATAGTTAGGTTGTCTTTGACACAAACAAATTTAGATATGTACAGGGTAGTTATTTGTTTGATAAATGGAGCTATTTATTTAAAATTGAGTGGACAATGTATCCTCCCCCCACACACACAAACGGGTCTATGTTCAGTTGGCATACAGATAATAAAAAAAAAACACTAAATAGACATTGAAGGGATAGTTCACATTTTTTAAAGTCTAGCCCTCTACTTAGCAATGATGATGTTGATTGGTTAGTGTTATTTCTCAGCATAATCCATGCTGTTCCTCATAATACTCTGGAAAGTTCAATGGGGTATGTACTGACTGAGGCTCACTAAAATGTCATCCACAAAATAAATTTCAGTGAGCCTCAGTCAGCTTCTACATACAGGAGCGTGACCCCATTGACCTTGCTTTAGTTTTTGCCCAACTTTCCAGAGCTACTATGAGGAACAGCACCATTGCTAAGTAGCAAAAAGGGCTAGATTAGACTTTTTTTAAGTGAACTATCCCTTTAACACATGCTTCTGTAGAGTTCGAGGGGATGCAGTGACCATCATATGACTGGATATGATAGTGATGGTTATGACAGTGAGTAACATTGGGTCATCTGGATCCTTGGCTATGAGCATCAGTTTGCAGTTTAGTTTTTATTCCTCTGGGTTTTCACAATGTTTCCTGTAGCAACACTCAGCCTTCTTGAGGCGTCCTCTCTGCCCCTGGTAGGATTGACTTTTCCCCAGGAGGGTCTGGTGAGACGTAGGAGGAGCCCGGCCTGGAGTCACCCACACAGGGCCTAGACCAGTGATACTCAACATGCGGGCCGCGTGGCCTGCGATGGAATTGCAATTTTTTATTATTATTATTTTTTAACAGTGCACCTGAACGCAACATGCAAGATACCCGCTGAATAAGTGTCTAAATGTTCATGTCATTCTGGCCAATTCTCCACTTCTGTTATAGCATTTCAGTCTGGAATATGGAATATCTTTCAATAATCTATGATTTAGCTGCTAAATTGTCAAATACCGCCGTCTGCTTGCTACCCAGGCACTTATGTATGTACTTAACCTAACTAACTTAACCTAACTAACTGCACAACATTGTCAGACTAAACTCTGGCTGACACCCCAAAAACCTACAATCTGCTACAGAAAAATTTATATTGTTTGTTTATTAACTGGCCCCTGGCCTTCCATCATGTCACGAAAGTGGCCCCCGGGCAAAGCAAGTTGAGTATCCCTGGCCTAGACCCTCCATGCACCGAAGGGTCTTGCAATACTGCGGTGTAGCACTAACTCTATTGCAGCGGATTGGGCATGATCAACCCTTCAGCAGGCAACGTTGCAGACAGAGTAGGAAGGCTGATCCGTGAGCGGCTGCTTCTGGGACGCGGGTCGGGGTCTTAATCGGCCTCGGCTCGGTCTACTGGGCGAGGGTGTATGATGTTGAGAGACCCGAAATGTACAAACTCCATTCTTCCATTATTTGCATTCCTCCATTATTCACCAAGCCAGCTCATGATTTAACGTATATTATGGGTATTGTTATAATTCCTGTTGTCTTTTTTGAATGTCATGGATATTGTTGTCTTTTGTGAATGTCTAATTATTTGTTATTGTTCTGTTCCACAGATGCTGTTGTAAACCACTTTCCAGGGGCCAAGAAATCGGATATCAGAAAATCCATCAACACTCGAATCTGCGAGCTAAGGCACCAGGTGAAGCGCAAAAGCGTCAAGGTTAAATAAGATAAGTCTCTGTTCTTTTTTTTTTTTTTTTTTCCACACCTTTTACACACTGTTTAAATAAGTGAAGACACAAGATGGACTGTTAACCAGGATAACAGACTGTTCTTTTGGGCCGTTTATTTCTTTGCTTTTTCATGGTTCACACAGGTCCTTGAAAGTTTGTATTTGAAAAAAGCAAGGCCTTGGATGTTTTGAAAATAGACATTGTTCATTGAAAGTGCTTGAAATGTATATTTTGTGTAAATATTATTTTACATAATGGATAAGTTCACCCAACAGTGAAAATTCTGTCATTCACCCCCATGCCAGTAGAAGGTCAGGTAACGTTTTTTAGTCTACAAAACATTTATGGTGTGGAGACCAACTTCACCCATGGAATTAACTGTAAAACATGTAATATTGCAGAATTTTTCCATAATTGATACAAGTATATATAATTATCAAAATTAAAAGTAGACAATTATTGTATGAACCTAAATTATGTCATCATTGTAAAATAGGCCTATAGAGAAATTATTCCATTTTCGATTGAGGTATTTTGAGAGGTGGGTCGGTCTTGCGTGGGACCCTTACGTCACCTCACAACTTGGTTTTCACTTTGAGAAAGATGCCAGGTCACCCAAAAAAAACCAAGAATGATCCTATCCCCTAAATAAAAATGGAACAAACCGAATTTGGAACAAAATCAAACCGAATTTGGAAAAAATAAAATTCATTTCATATGGCCCTACATGGGGGTGACCAGATAATGACAGAATTTTCATTTTTGGGTGAACTTATCCATTATCCATTAGTAAAACAGCACAGTTTGTTTTATTATAGACAAAGACATTGGTCATTGAAAGTACTTATTTATTATTTATTTATTATTATTTGTATATTAAGTCTTTATATATATTTTACTTTAGTAAAAGTTTTAGCACAGCACTGCTGAACTTTATAGACAAAGACATTGTCCATTGAAAGTGCTTGAATTTATTATTTATTTATTATTTGTATGTTTTGTGTTTAACACAGCACTGTTTAGAAATGTTCACACATTGAAACCTTTCATTTTAATTGTTGTCTGATCTTCTAAGTCTCAGAAATTCTCAAGGTTTTAATAGGCCTGTGTCTGTGCCAGCTTGCTCTCTACCTCAGATTCTCAGGGTTGTAATAGGTCTGTGTCTGTGCCTGGGTCCTAATTAAAAAAATAAAGGTGGCTTTTGATAGATTTACCCATTAGTCTGTGTTAATACATGGTATAAGAGTGTGTACATATATTGCTCATACATGTACCGGTACATATATTCCACATACATGTATATATTCATATATTTGTACATATATGTTACAATGTACATGTCCATATATTTCACATAATGTTACATACATATTCACATACGTATCCATATATTGCACATACATGTTTCCATATATGTGCATATATTTCATAAATATATGTTACCATATATATGTACATATATTGCACATACATGTTCCCATATATTTCACAAATATATGTTACCATATATATGTACATATATACATATATTTCATAAATGTATGTTACCATATATATGCATATATTGCGCATACATGTTCTCATATACATGTGCATACATTGCACATACATGTTACAATATATAGGTACATATATTTCACATGCATGTTTCCATATACTTGTAGATATATTTCCGATACATGTTCCCATATAAATGTAGTCATATATCATATATGTTTACATATATGTACCCAGTATTTATCACATATAAATCTAAATACATTATGGAGGGTATTTTTAAATATAAAATTACATATATTATGAGACATAAACACATATATTATATATTCATATTCAATATATTGCCATATCTGAAAACGGTAATTCCTTATATATTATTCACTATATTGAGATATATTGAAATATATTGATGCAATATATATATATATTACATAATATATATATCAACATTATATTATTCTATATATAGCTCATACATTTTCAAATATATAATATCTTGCAATATATTGCAATTTAATATATGACATATAATATATTGTAATATATTGTAATATATTTCATGTAATATATTGGGAAATATATTTTCTTTGCATAAGGGCTGGGTTCATACAATGTCCTTTAAAGTAGGCTACCTATACTTTTCATACCTGGAGAAATTCAACAAATGTTCAATAAATACATTTTATATTGATTGTTTAGGCCTAATTATTTGTAAAGTCACAAGACATTAGAGATGTGTGTAGTTCATTTTGCTCTCAAATGCACCAGGTTGATGAATTTTACTTTAAAATGTAAAAAAAAAATCTTAGGGGGGAGAATCCCCCCGGACCCCCCTTGAGGGGCAAGCCCATCCCATAGCCAGCTACTTTTTCTATCTGGCTGGCTACTCAGAAATGTGGGGGAACCCCCTGATATACCTTATAGGGCTATATGATTCAGATTAAGTTGTTCTATATACTCTCATATTTTGTCTTGTATATCAGTCACGGAAGCTTTTTTATCCGCCGTTATAACACTGCCGGTGCCGCGTGAGAAAGCTGCCTCGAGTCAAAAGTATAGTTTACCCACTTTTTTTTTTACCACTACAGCACTGGCCGAGTGGGCTTGTCCTGGCTGAGATGGTTGGTGGGCACTCTGTCTTCTACAGCCATGTGGTGGGTCCAGTGGATTGATTGGTTTGCTTGGCTGATAGACTGGTGGTGTGTGCGAATGAAGAAGTCCACATTGTCAAATACAATTGAATAGGTGGGTGGTGGAGTTGACTGGGTTGATGGTGCTGCTACAGGCAAGAAGCTGATGCCCAGATCTGCCATTTCAGCATCTGTTAATGAACTGAAGGTTAACTCAGCTGTGCCATCACCTGTTCCCAGCTCAGTCTGCGGACATGTCTGTAAAGTGGCACTGGGGATGCCAGCAGCTCCCTGTGTGGAGATGGTGTTCTCCGACGCACTTTGTGTTTCCTCTGTATAAAAACAAACAAACATTTAAAAATCTTTACACATAAATGGACACATAAAAGTAGCATCGCACATCGAAAAAGATACCATTGCAGTCACAATACAAACCATGAACACCAAAACTAATGTCTGGCCTTTCTCACCTGACAAGATTAACTGCTCCATGCTTTGGGCAGCCCTGCCAAGGTCCATCGCACCCGCAGTGTCACTTAGTGGGCTTGTTCCAGTAGTTCCAGCTGCATCCACTGTCCTGCAAGTGTCTTCTACTGCTTGGCCAGCAGCGTCTGTGTCTCTGTCTTCCTCAACTCGGTTGGAGGTTAGGAAGATTTCGTTGGCTACTTTCAGGAGGTGAAAATCCTCGCCGCACGTTTTTGACAATTGGTGTTGTTTTAATACAGCGTTTGTATGCGCTGTTGTTATGCCCAGTTTGCATAGCCTTTTAAAAACGGCTTTCTTTGCCCCGCCATACTGTAGGACACTATTCACGTAGTATGCAAAAGCTGATAATCTGGGTTGCCTTCCTCTCAAAGCTATAGCAGCAGCTGCAGCAGTGGAATGGGGAGACTGGTTTGTGATTTTGTCAAAAATGGAAAAAAGGAATGGTGACATACGCTGGAGATCTGACAACAAGTTCTCAAATGAAAACGCCTTCATATCATCTGCTGATGACCGCCACAGCATAAAACCGTTAATTTGGCTACAGAGTATTTTGGTCTCATCCTCTATGACTTGAAGGACATTTTCCTTGAGTTCTCCAAAAAGCTCTTGGTGTCTAACTATCAGATTAGCTGCCGACCAATTTCCCCTTGTAATGTGTTCCACGATCCCTGCTGTGTTGTTGTCGCACACTGTCTTCCTACCCCTGATAGTAACCTGAAAGACAAAGCAGAGGGTTCATTAGTAAGTAACCATTACTGCCACTATGCTTATTTCATATGCATCATAATCTGAATCAGTTTTATTGACCAAGTATTTGTTCACATAAAAGGATTTTTACTCTGTTTTGAGTGGCTCTCAATGTACTGACACCGGATACAGCTCCAAACAAGGACAACAAAGCTGAACAGAGTCAAACATAAATATTTGCTATGTACAGACATAAATATACAGTACACCGTATACATAAAAAGCTGGATATAGCTGGATGTAAACAACACTGAAATTAGCAAAGACAGCAATGGTGCAGCATGCAAAGTTGCTGGAATAAATTCTGCAATTATTCATGTTAGATTAGGTTAAATTAGGTGTTATTTGGGGTAAGTAGTTAACTGTTAAACTCCAAATTATAATCTCGATTTTGTAGGTAAAGTGGATGATAGGTTTGAAAGGTTTATTGCACATTGACTTGCACAGGGCAATCACATGAGAATCGAGTCTGCTCTAAAGTTTACACTCCCTACCCCCCACCTCACTAGGTAGGTAGCATTGGGGGATGGGCTGTGGGGCATGGTGAGAAGAAAGGGAAGTGTATCTCCATCCTAACTCCATCTATAGAGAGGAATGCATGGCAATAACAAGCAATAACAGTCTAGAAGAAATAACAAATTAAAAAAATCAAAGGCCACAGGTTTGGCGCAAGATCATTAGATCAGACTAACAATTAGACAGCAAACAATTGGCAGCGCCAGGTACAGGTTAAACAGGAGGCGACCATTTTCAACGTTATGTTTCACAATACAAACTTACCTCTGTCAGACTTCGCCGTGCAGGCATCGCAGTTGTTGGCTTTGCCAACCTGTGGGTTGGGGTCGTACTAGGGGTGTGGGCTGGTGTCTGGATTGGTGTTTTGGGACGCATTTTCTTTTTGTCTCTTGGTGTTTTGGAAGGTGTTGGCTCCCTGTCCCGTTTCTCTGACCTGACTGATCCAGCTGGCTCGCCACTGTCGTCGGGGATCGGTCGTGTTTCGATGGTTGAAGTAGTTGGTTCTGGAGCTGGTCTTGCTTCTTTCTCAGCTTCTTCCCATCGTCTGAAATTGGAAAAGGAATCTTCCATTCTACTCAGCAAGCGATAGCACAACCTACAGATCCTACTGGGTCGTGAGGCGTCGTTCGATAGCGTTAACCCTAACGCTATCAGACGTTCATTGACATTTTTTCTGCTGGCGTCCTTTTTATCAAATATATTTGTGGTCTTCGATAATATGCCATTTATGCGCATATTTACCTTGCACAAACGGCACAAATCGCCTAACTCCATGATAACTGCTATGCTAAAGCTGTTCTGTAGTTCTTTTGTGTCCTCCGGGTCGCAAACGTGACGTCAGAGGCATGGTGATCTGATTGGTTGAAGTTAACAGTAACACCCACCAGTGGTGATAGACAGGTCATCCAATCACCTGCCAAGTAGCTTGGAAAAAGTGCCCGCCTCCGTCAGCGGGTCTGGTTACTGCATTCCCAGATCGACTGGTTTAGTGAAACGTATGTGGAGCTATACCGTCCATCTGGCAGCGTCAGGTTATAGCCAGCCCACATGGCTATCTAAAGCACAACACTAGCAAACAAAACCAAATTAAACGGTAGGTGGTTGGTTCGTTGGTTGTGAGTCAGGCTGAGGGTAGACTCAGCCCTCAGTCTTAATCCGTTTCACTCCTGTAAGACTGAGAATATTACTATTTAAATCTTTGCATAACGTTAGGTGGCGCTGTTGGAAGCCTTGCATCGGAGAACCAATCATGAGTGTTGTGGGCGGGCCTGCTTTCTGGGGGCAGTGACGCTCATGCAGAACCAGTGTCTCGCAAAACATCGCCGCGTTTGCGGAGAAACATATTAATCACTTAGAAACAAACATAACCTGTTAATAGGGCGTGTTTCATCCGGCCCCGGCGGCTAGAGGTCTTTTCCCCAGCGATAAACCCGACTCCCGAGGCTAACGTTACAGAGCCTGCTGATGACTCACAGTAGCAAGCGGACCACTTCCGGGTAGGAAAAATTATTGTAAAATAAACAACAGGTATAAACTCTCTTTGCAGCACATCGGTGTCTTGCTCTATATTGGAACTATGATAAATGGCATTGCCGCTACCAAATAAAATTCTAATAATAAATGTAGGCGTGTCTGCTGCCGGCCGTTCTCGCCGGGCTCTGACAGACAGTTTCTGACAGTGAAATTCCCAGACGTTTGGTGGCGCAGCTCACCAAACGTCTGGGAGCCGATACTAGGCTGAGGGAGGCTCTGCTAACGCTAGTTAGCTGGTGGTGACGCTAATGCTAGCAAACACAGTTGAATTGGGTTTGAGCCAGGCTAACCGCGGCAACGTTAGAAACAGAACCAAATTGGCAGTAACGTTAGTTTGTTATGACTCACATACTTCCAATGTAATCCAGGAATTTAAATATAGTGTTCTTACCTCAAGAAGGGCGCGCATAATCCTGCAAATTGTGCAAACAAAACTATCTTTCCCGAGTCCAGCAGAACCAACCACTCTGACTGACGAGTGTGTGTTGATTGTTGCCAGATCTCGAGAGAGAAACAAGCAACCAAGTATGGAAACAAGCCCAAGCTACTATACAGAAAACACAAGCCAAAAGTCGCTTACAATAAGTAGATTTGGCAACAACGCGAAGCATGTAGCACACGATGATTGACGACAATAAGAGCCAATGAATTGAATGAGAATTGGGGGGGCACACGGGGTGGCCAATCAGATTACAGTGGCCAGTGCCCCCTGTGCAACCCTGTAAGCCCCGCCCCTGGGTACAAGTAGTACGAGCGAAATTCTGCTTGGTTCGCTCTCAGAGTCGGAGAGCAAAACCGGGTCGCCATTGAACAGCGCCAGCAATTTGGATTGGACAAAGCATTTAAATAAAATACACTCAGAATTCACATTATTACTAATTTGAAAAGTAATAAAGGCACACTTCAATATTATACAATACAAATACATTTGTTGTAAATGTACAGGATTACCAGCAAAGACAACCCACACCACGACACCAAAGAGGCGGCCATTTCAGCGCCAGTTTGGTTCGTGGGAGGGGGGGGTTTGCAAAAGCGGGGGGAAGTTGCTGAAGGCGAGGGGTGGGGTTTAGGGGAGGGGGGCGGGAGGGGGGGGGGGGGGGGTTTGGGGGAGTGCGTGCCTGACCATGTGTGTTGGCCTATGAGTCCTTAAGCTTCTGGCATACTCTTCGCGCACGCGCTGGAGGCGGGGCTCCGAGGAGGGCGCGCGCACTCTGCGTGGGCCAAAACAGAACATACTCAGTGCGCAGCTCCAGGCTCCAGGCAGTCTGAATGAAATTGAATGTAACGTTCCCAATTCTATGTATTAAATTATAAAAAACGACCCTCAACATTTGGGAAGGCTAAGCCACACAACTAGTTCGTTATAATCGAACGCCATGGTTCAAAGGCAACTTTAGACGGTGAGGACTCAATCACAGCAGATATCCACTGATAGCCTACCACAGAGATCTCACAGGCACAGGCAGCAAAACCCAAAGCGCTGATAGAAAAATCTCCATGGACGCGCCGCGCTGCGCTCAGGCCTCGCCCCCCGACACGCCCCGTGCGATGACGTCATAATCGCCGTGCGCCCTATGCCCTTGGCTGGGCGCGAAGAGTATGCCACAAGCTTTAGGGTCCATGTGTGTATATGTGTGTGTAAGTCTGAGCCCCCTCCTGGCTGAAACACAGCGGTTGCTGTAGAGATGGCCTCGGTTTTACCAGTCCAAAAGTCAGGCATCAGATGTCAGGGTGGGGGGGGGGGGGGGGGGTGAATGTTGGAAGCGCAGGTTGCAGTCAAAGCTTCTGGAGAGTTTTGCTGCTAGTGTCCTTGACGGCTGATAGCAGGTGGGGGGGGGGGCAGATTAAATCAGATGTTTGGGTTTCCCCGGTGGGTGCAGCGATCAACAACATTCCTCACACGAGTCAGTCCTGGTCCTCAATTTTAAACACTTCGGCGCAGCGGCAGTGATATCTCCAAGAGGTAATCCATTTTTACGATTCAGATCAGAAATCGCAACAGTCCAAGGACTCACTGCCCCGCTCATCTCGTTTATCATGACGTGCAGCCTAGGGTCAATGACTGCTGTCTTCCCGTATCCCGCGACGAAGGTCCCATCTGGGCAGAGAGAGAGAGGGGGGGGGGGGGGGGGTTCCCCGGACCCCACAATAATTTTGTCGATTGCGTTGAGAGACCAGCCATATAATCCATATTTGTAGTTTCGAAGAGACAAATGCAAGATTGGCTCCGGGTAGCAAAAGCAGAGGGATAGGGAGACGGAGAGGGGAAGGGAGTAGGAGAGGCAGACGAGGAGAAATGCGACCGCCTCGGTTGAAAGCTTGTCCTGTTCTCGCACACGTGTGTGTGTGTGTGTGTGTGTGTGTGTGTGTGTGTGTGTGTGTGTGTGTGTGTGTATGCATGAATGACAGATGACTGGATTGGCACTGGAAGTGTTTATCACAGCATCTCTTCGATGATGATGTGTCTGTGTGAAATGTTGATAAGTACTTAGTCAGTTTCAGAGGTGAATGAAAGTGTGAGGATGGAGAAAGCCAGATATGTGTTTCTTAATTCCTGAAAAGCTGACTGAAGTGTTTCATTCTGCAGCAGCACAGAACTGTACTGTCATCCCCAGAGCAACATTCTCCCTCTTTGTATTCACACAATAGGACACATATGGGTGATAATGTCACGGGTCGAGACTGATTTGTGACGTTGGTGTTATGCTGTGTGTAACTGTTTGGACCCAAGAGCAAAGACGACAGAGCCAGGAGTCAAATAAACGTCTTTACTTGAAGACTTTGAACACAGGAACAAATAAACAATAAACAGCATTGAAGCTTAAAGCTAATTCTAGCCTATGTAGTCGGAGGGCCGACGAATAAACTAATTATCTTTAGACAGAGGAATCATGAGAATAGTCCAGCACAAAGTTCACTGAGGTCCTTCCATAGAGTCTCGAACAGGAGTAGCCAGAGCACAGCGGCAGCTTGGCAACGATCAGCACTGGAGTCTGCAAGCAGAAGAGGTTGTAAAGGCTGCCAACCAGGTGCAAAATATCACAGTAATCAAGATAATTATGTCATGGCCTTTCCTATAGGCTAGTCTCTCCCGCCGCTGTTATGAGCGCGGGATCTCTGTTCAGCACCCTGGACAGCGACGGCCCTGCGCGTCCGGGTTGCCGGCGCTCCGTCTGCTTCAGCAACCCAGATAGTTCCTTGACCACGGCCTGATGCCGACTCCCTGAGTCGTGCTCCCAAGGGTGTGTCAGTTGGGTTGGGAAGGGACTATGTAGCCAGAGACAATGGGCCCTATTCTCCCACAGGCCTTCGGCACAAAAACTGGCCTTACACGAAAAAAAACGTGCCTTGCGCCTGCCTCGGGAAGATAGCAACATGGCTTTAGGCCCCCAAATGCGCTTTAGGCGAACTGGGCGTAGCGCAGTCCCAGAATGGGCGAGAATGGGCCTATTCAGTGCGCTAGTTGCGCGGAGCGCTCCTCTGCCCTTTCCTCTGTCCCTTCTCTCTGTGTCACTCCCTCTCTCTTACTCATCAGTCTGACAGGCACAATACGGACTGCTTGAAAAAAAGTTCGCCGGTTCTCTCTCTCTCTCAGAAAAAGTAAGTTGTTCTACCGTACATAGTATAACAACATGACAGTTTTTTCTAACATGACAGTTTTGAGCCTGTGACATTCAGAGGCTATTACATCATCCTACCTTTGCAGTGAAGGAACGAGATCATTCTGGGCAAACATTCACTGCCTGCCTTCCCTGCAACAGCCAGACATGTGAAATCTCCCAGCATGCATTGGGCTAATCCATTTCGATAATAAATTGCATCGAAATTAGCCTAAATTGATAGAAAGGTACATCGAAATAGATCTAAATAATGTGTAATGTTCCCACAACATGCTATTGTAGAACATTTCAATATTGGACAAAATAAAATCGCGAAATCCAAACACAACCCTATGTGAAACATGAAACATATATGTCATCCTGGGCCTATATATATCCCTCGTCGATTTAACGTGATTTAGATAAGTGACAGCGTAACGCGGTTCTACTGTCATGTGCTATACTGTGATGTCTGCTCCAATAAATTGGCCCTACTTCACATTTAGTTTTACAATAAAAACACATTTCTGCAATGACTTTACATAATGTAGGCTATATTTATGTGCATCATCCTACCTGTGCAGCAGGGGAGAGAAAACGATATCATTCTGGACAAACTTTCACCAATCTAATTAATCTCATCATATAGGGATAGGCTATATTTTTCTAGCTGATGCATTTAGAACATTCTTTTCACTTTGATCTTGCTATAGTGTAGCGTATTTACATGCTTGCAGTATTTAAACTGCAGTTAGATTGATTTGAGAATAATATGGAATAATAGCCAGACAGACAGAGGGGATAAAAGGGGGGGGGGGATCAGAGCCCTCGGCTTTTCTGAAGCCGGACTGGATCGCTCCGTGGAATTGGAGCTGAAAAGTGAAGCATGTGATTTGTGTACTGCACTTACCCAATGAGCAGATTTTTTACGCTCATTTTATGCTTAAAAGGCGTGGTTGTAATGCTTAATGCTGCGTGTAGCGCCGATACCAAAATATCAAGTGCGCTGGTCACTGATCTGCGCTGCATCTGGCGTTGAGCGCAGTTCATAGGCCGATGCAACGATAGAGCCCAATAGGTGGTGTATGGTGTACTGTGTCTGGGGGGGCGCTGTATTTGACTAACCTTGACTCCTAGGTGATCCTCCCTTCCCCTCGTAGGAGAGATGCCGCCATGCCCATAAAAGGAGAACGCCGAGATGGCCCAGCAGACCGGGGGAGAAGCAGACGTGACGGTGGGAACAACAGAGCCTGCGAGACGCTACACTCAACGCTTGCTATGCTGCCAGAAAGGGACGGTCGTATCCTGGATCATAGTGACAGTGGCGTGTTTGTTACGCAGCTACATTTTTTATTACTTTCCTGCTCTGTGTCTCTAAAGCCCGATGCCGATCACTGCTGGTGCCGCTGTGGGTTTCCTCCTGTGTGCCGCTGTGGGTTTCCTCCTGTGTGCCGGCCGCTCCCGCCAGCCGCCCACCATGGCGGACCTGTGGCTGTGACCTGCTGTCCCGGGACTGACGTTCTCCGCCTCGGATCCTGGTATCACGTGACCGGGTCCCTGCACCTGGCCACCGCTGCTGCGGCCTCCTGCCCCGTCCTCGCGCCGCCGTGGGGGATTGGATAGCCCAAGCCTGCGGATAAAGCATGACTGAGTTGTGACGGACATTTTAATCAATGACTTTCTTTTGTTTGTTGTTAGTGATTGTCGCCATGTAAATGCAGCTTGCACTCATTATAGCCTATTACAGGACATTGTATTTAATCTGGATTGCTCTTCCTAAACCCACCTCCTCTTGTCACCTGTTTGCTGTGCCCGCCATAATTGATGTTTGCAGTGATTTCTTTTGCAGCGTGGCTGCCGTAACCTAGCAGTGTGAATTGATTTCCTGTGCACTGTGTCTGCCGTAATTATCCTGGTTGTAGTGGTTATTTTGCAGTGTGCCTGCCTTATTGCAGTGGAGTGGAAATACGAGTGACTTATAATGATAAATCTTTCTGGATCTAAAACCGAGTTGTGGAGTGTGCTGTGCTAAAACCACTTTGTAACAAGTTGCTGTGGGAGGGTTAATACAGCTGCAATTCCCCTACTGACGGTTCCTACACACCGCCGACGAGTCTAAGCGATAAACTCGCATGTACTCGCACTCGCCCTGCAGCGTGGTTGGCTGCCTTGCTGTATTTCCCTCTTCAATTGGTCGATTTCGAAATGCCCCTCCTTCCCTCGTTGCCATCTTGTCGCTCACCAGCTTGCAAAGCATGCTGGGATACCTGGCGTCAAGACATCGCAGGCGACAAGACAAGAGGAGGGGCCAAAACCGAAATAGACCAATTGAAGACGGGAATACAGCAAGGCAGCCAACCAAGCTGCAGGGCGAGTTGCGAGTACATGCGAGTGCCTGCGAGTTTATCGCTTAGACTCGTCGGTGGTGTGTAGGAACCTTGACTTTGAAACTGTTCATGTGATGACTTAACCCTTGTGTGGTGTTCGGGTCTGTGGGACCCGTTTTCATTTTTTATTAAAAGAAAAATGATACAATTAATTAATTTTTCAAACTGAGACTCACTGACTTTGGCTCATTTTCTGTGAAGAACATATATCAGAATACATATTTAATGACCACACACCATACACCCCCCCTACACATTTCTATTACATATAAGATGTTCGGGTCCACTGGACCCGGGGCTAATAGAAGTGTGGAAATTGATGTTCTGTGTACCACACACACACACACACACGCACACGCACACGCACCCGCACACGCGCACACACACACACACACACACACACACACACACACACACACACACACACACACACACACACACACACACACACACACACACACACACACACACAGCAGGCCTAGACAGTAGACAGGAGGAGGACAGAGTGTAGGTACACTGTCAACACTGTCTGCTCTCATTTTCTC
Source organism: Poromitra crassiceps (assembly GCF_964638095.1). Lineage (NCBI taxonomy): Eukaryota > Metazoa > Chordata > Actinopteri > Beryciformes > Melamphaidae > Poromitra > Poromitra crassiceps. Next base: position 5,487,032 of record NC_139634.1, read on the forward strand.
GCACATTTGACCCTCTGTCTTGCGGGAATCTTTATTTTCTCACACTCTATCTGCTACAAATTGGAGGCGGGACACTATAATTATAGCTTTGCTTGTGTGTGTGTGTGTGTGTGTGTGTGTGTGTGTGTGTGTGTGTGTGTGTGTGCGTGCGTGCGTGCGTGCGTGCGTGCGTGTATGCTTGTGTCTGTGTGTGTCTGTGTGTGAATTTGAGATATTCACGGACAAGGTTGCAACATTGTTACATTTCAAGGACGGACACCTGTCTGCTCCCATATTCATTCCATATTCATATACATTTTACTGTTTTGCGGGAACCATTCTGTATTTTCTCGCGCTGCCTTCATTGCTTTGTCTGTGTGGCTCTGCATCTCAAGATGGCGGAAAGATTCTCTGCTCAGAGGGCCTTAGAGATCATTTTTGAAGAGAGAGAAGCTTTTTTCCCATTTTATCCTAAAAAATGGATAGCACTTTGATAAATGTGATCTAACAGAGGTAAATTATCAATATTAACCATATGCTCTCTTCATTGCTAGTAATTGGGATAAATTAAACATCTGGTAAGTATCTTTACATAAATTGTTATGGCTGTATTGATTTAAAAACCCAATAATGCGGCGGGTCCACCAGACCCGCAAACATTGGCTGAGTAACAAAAACATGAACAACACACAAGGGTTAATGAAGTGCTGTGCTCACCTAAACTTGATCTTTTAATTAGTTAAATAAAACATTGTATATTTTTGTATTTTACCACTTGTTCTTGTGTCCTTTGGGGTCCAGATTTTAAACTGTTTAGTCGCTTAGGCGACAATAATAGAAAGAAGAAGTGATAAAGCAGCTGAATATAGAAGAAACAAAGTCAACGTGAACACAGAGAGGCAGCAGGAGAAACGCCCGAGCTGGATGACATGTTGCACCCTGCAAATAGACGTGAAATAGGCGTGTGGATCCATTCTATTTGTGACTTTGCATTGACTTTGTGTTTGTGTTCGCCAGCGAGAATCTTAGAAATTATGACTCAATTAAGTCTGGCTGTAACCTACTAAATATGAAGAATTAGTCCTTCTGCAGCAAACAGCCATTAAGGAAGGTTGTAGCATTGGAGCCTTTCCAGCTGTCCTGGATGACAAATTCATCCATCTTGCCGTAAATATTTGCCTCTGCAACTGCTATTTTCACCTCAACACTTTTTTTTTTAAATATATTTTCCCCCCAGATTTTTTATCCCCCATTAGTGCTCATTTTAATTTATTCATCCTGGTTGCTGCTCCACCCTCTGCCAATCTGGGGAGAGCCGAAACTGGCTCCATGCTTCCTCCGAGACATGGGCAGTAGCCAGCCGCTTCTTTTCACCTGACAGAGGAAGCTTCACCGGTAGGACATAGCACGTGGGAGGATCACGCTATTCCAACGAGTTCCCCTCCCTCCGAACAGGCGCCCCGAACGACCAGAGGAGGCACCACTTCAGCGACCAGGATATTGCATGTTTTGGTGTGGGGTTCCTATATAAAGGAAACCCCCAGGGGGCACGGGGAGAACATGCAAACTCCACACAGAAAGGCCCTTTTGACGACCCCACCCAGGCGGTGGGCACTCGAGGACATGCGGACGGGCACGCACTCCTTCAGCGCTCACAGCGTCCCAGGTGGGAATTGAAACAACCCAGGACCTTCTAGCTGTGAGGCGACAGCTCTACCACTGAGCCACCGTGCCCCCACCTCAACCCTTTTAGCATAGCGACAAGAGGTAGCCCCAGCACTCTACAGTAATACACAAAGAGTATATTATAGCTATATTATACTGTAGCCTATATTGTATATATGATATATATATATATATATATATATATATATATGATATATATGTATACAGTATATGCGGGATGCGGCCCGCGGGCACCACCTGTGTGGCCCGCGATGGAATTGCATTTTTTTTTTTTTTTAACACAGTGCACCTGAACGCAACATGCAAGATACCCGCTGAATAAGTGTCCAAATGTTCATGTCATTCTGGCCAATACTCCACTTCTGTTATAGCATTTCAGTCTGGAATATGGAATATCTTTCAATAATCTTTATGACTAAAAGGCTACATTGAATTAGAAATTTAAATAATTAACTCATTGGTTTTGGATTTATTTAGCTTCAAGACTGCATTTTTGTTCGTGTGACCCTCAACACAGGCTTTGATCATCCCGGAAGAGGCATATATACACATATATGGACATACATCCGACACAAGGTCCACATATATGTCACCATACATGTACATGTATGCACTTTGCATACAAACCCACCTGAGATATATGCATATATATGTGAGGATCATATATGTGATCCAAATATAAATTGACATGTATGATCATATAGGCAATTAACATATATGAGTACTCCCATACATGTGATCATATATGCTCATGTAAGTAATGGACATATAGGATTATTCTAGCATATGTTTAGATATATGTACATATAAGCAATTAACATATAAGAATATTTCTACATATTTCCGCATATATGCAAATACAAGCAACACACATATATGTTATTCTCTTGCATATCAATATATGTGTGCATATGAGCATTAAACATATATGATTATTATTACGTATGTCAACATATATGCTCATATAATCAATTAACATATGCGGATGTTCGCATACATGTAATCATATATGTTTGTGTAAGCATTGAACATATAGGGTTAAACTTACATATGTCTACACATATGTGCATATCAGCAATTAACATATAAGAATGTACTTACATATGTAAGCATGTATGCTCATATAAGCAATTAACATATGTGAGTATTCTCATACATGTGATCATATATGTTCATGCAAGTAATGGACATACAGGGTTATTCTTGCATATGTTTAGATATATGTACATATAAGCAATTAACATATAAGAATATTTCTACATATTTCCGCATATATGCAAATGCAAGCAACACACATATATGTTATTCTCTTGCATATCAAAATATGTGTGCATATGAGCATTCAACATATATGATTATTATTACGTATGTCAACATATATGCTCATATAATCAATTAACATATGCGGATGTTCGCATACATGTAATCATATATGTTTGTGTAAGCATTGAACATATAGGGTTAAACTTACATATGTCTACACATATGTGCATATCAGCAATTAACATATAAGAATTTACTTACATATGTAAGCATGTATGCTCATATAAGCAATTAACATATATGAGTATTCTCATACATGTGATCATATATGTTCATACAAGTAATGGACATACAGGGTTATTCTCGCATATGTTTAGATATATGTACCTATAAGCAATTAACATATAAGAATATTTCTACATATTTCCGCATATATGCAAATACAAGCAACACACATATATGTTATTCTCTTGCATATCAACATATGTGTGCATATAAGCATTAAACATATATGATTATTATTACGTATGTCAACATATATGCTCATATAATCAATTAACATATGCGGATGTTCGCATACATGTAATCATATATGTTTGTGTAAGCATTGAACATATAGGGTTAAACTTACATATGTCTACATATATGTGCATATCAGCAATTACCATATAAGAATTTACTTACATATGTAAGCATGTATGCTCATATAAGCAATTAACATATATGAGTATTGTCATACATGTGATCATATATGTTCATGCAAGTAATGGACATACAGGGTTATTCTATTATGTTTAGATATATGTACATATAAGCAATTAACATATAAGAATGTTTCTACATATTTCTGCGTATATGCAAATACAAGCAACACACATATATGTTATTCTCTTGCATATCAAAATATGTGTGCATTTAAGCATTAAACATATATGATTATTATTACGTATGTCAACATATATGCTCATATAATCAATTAACATATGCGGATGTTCGCATACATGTAATCATATATGTTTGTGTAAGCATTAAACATATATGGTTAAACTTACATATGTCTACACATATGTGCATATCAGCAATTAACATATAAGAATGTACTTACATATGTAAGCATGTATGCTCATATAAGCAATTAACATATGAGTATTCTCATACAAGTGATCATATATGTCCATGCAAGTAATGGACATACAGGGTTATTCTTGCATATGTTTATATATATGTACATATAAGCAATTAACATATAAGAATATTTCTACATATTTCCGCATATATGCAAATACAAGCAACACACATATCTGTTATTCTCTTGCATATCAAAATATGTGTGCATATAAGCATTAAACATATATGATCATTATTACGTATGTCAACATATATGCTCATATAATCAATTAACATATGCGGATGTTCGCATACATGTAATCATATATGTTTGTGTAAGCATTGAACATATAGGGTTAAACTTACATATGTCTACATATATGTGCATATCAGCAATTAACATATAAGAATTTACTTACATATGTAAGCATGTATGCTCATATAAGCAATTAACAAATATGAGTATTCTCATACATGTGATCATATATGTTCATACAAGTAATGGACATACAGGGTTATTCTCGCATATGTTTAGATATATGTACATATACGCAATTAACATATACGAATATTTCTACATATTTCTGCATATATGCAAATACAAGCAACACACATATATGTTATTCTCTTGCATATCAAAATATGTGTGCATATAAGCATTAAACATATATGATCATTATTACGTATGTCAACATATATGCTCATATAATCAATTAGCATATGCGGATGTTCGCATACATGTAATCATATATGTTCGTGTAAGCATTGAACATATAGGGTTAAACTTACATATGTCTACATATATGTGCATATCAGCAATTAACATATAAGAATTTACTTACATATGCAAGCATGTTTGCTCATATAAGCAATTAACATATGAGTATTCTCATACATGTGATCATATATGTTCATACAAGTAATGGACATACAGGGTTATTCTCGCATATGTTTAGATATATGTACATATAAGCAATTAACATATAAGAATATTTCTACATATTTCCGCATATATGCAAATACAAGCAACACACATATATGTTATTCTCTTCCATATCAAAATATGTGTTCGTATAAGCATTAAACATATATGATTACTATTATGTATGTCAACATATATGCTCATATAATCAGTTAACATATGCGGATATTCTCATACGTGTAATCATATATGTTTGTCTACGCATTGAACATATAGGGTTAAACTTACATATGTCTACATATATGTGTAAATCAGCAATTAACATAGAAGACTTTACTTACATGTCAGCAGGTATGCTCATATAAGCAATTAACATTGAGTATTCTCATACATGTGATCATCTATGTTCATGTAAGTAATCCAGGGTGCAGCAGAGAGACTGGTTGGAGGGGGCGTGAACATTTCTCCAGAATTTGCATGGAAGTCCCATGATGCATTTGGGGCAGAGATTAGGGATCTAATATGGTTAATAACTCCACAGGATTTAATTTATGAAGCTTTTAAATTATATATTTGGAATCAGCTTTACGATGAGCTTCTAAATCATATATAATATATAATGTTTACACTAAAACCATAATATAGACTATGGGGCATTTTAATGACTCCACTGTCAAAAAACCCTTATTTTTCAATCTCATGCACACTGGACAAACCTTGAAAATATCCAGTAGTGCTGGAAGTCTTGCACAAAACTAACCATTTTTATGGTGGGTTTCACTTCTGAGATGTTGTTCAATCAAAAATAATTTGGAAAATTATATTTCTTTTAATTAAGAGATATGTGTTTTGATTCCATACATGTTCATATATTGTGATATATATGCACATATATCCTGGATATACAAAATAAAACATATATCTATGTATAGTTATTATTCATATATAGTTTTATATGTATTAACCATATATGCCCGTATAGTGTCAATGCATACAAATGTACATATAATTAATTGCCATATGTGTCCATATACAATCTATACATGTATGCACATATATAATTATATAGGACAAACATATATGGACCATATATGAAACGTTCCAATTCCATACATGTTCATATATTGTGATATATATGCACATATATGCACATCTATCCTGGATATATAGGTGGATATATGTCGAATACAGATAAATACATACAGTTATACACAGGTAATAGTCATATATGTTCATATAAAATAAAACATATGTATGTATAGTTATTATTCATATATAGTTATATATGTATTAACCATATATGCCCGTATACTGTCAATGCATACAAATGTACATATAATTAATTGCCATATGTGTCCATATACAATCTATACATCTATGCACATATATAATTATAAAGGACAAACATATATGGACCATATATGAAACGTTCCAATTCCATACATGTTCATATATTGTGATATATATGCACATATATGCACGCATATCCTGGATATATAGGTGGATATATGTCGAATACAGGTAAATACATACAGTTATACACAGGTAATAGTCATATGTGTTCATATAAAATAAAACATATATGTATGTATAGTTATTATTCATATATAGTTTTATATGTATTAAGCATATATGTCCGTATAGTGTCAATGCATACAAATGTACATATAATTAATTACCATATGTGTCCATATACAATCTATACATGTATGCACATATATAATTATATAGGACTAACATATATGGACCATATATGAAACGTTCCAATTCCATACATGTTCATATATTGTGATACATATGCACATATATGCACATATATCCTGGATATATATGTGGATATATGTCGAATACTTATATGAACATATACTACATGTATGTTTACTACATATATGTGTATATATGCCTCTTCCGTATGGGGCGCCACTTACTGATACTTATGCTTAAATTAACCCACTAATATTCTGATTTATTTCAAGAAAAACATTTTGGCTAGTGGAAATTCTAATTGGCTGGTAACTTTAAAATCTAGCAGCCATATTGGCAGGTGGTCAAAAAAGTTAATTTCAAGCCCTGAGAGCAGGTGGTGACATAGGAGTGAGTGAGAAAAGGATGAAATATTGGTGGTTAAGACTGAATAATGACACCACAACTGTTAATTTAAAATGAGTTATTCCTCTAAACGTGGCTTCAAATGCACCAAATTTTTCACGCTGGCGCCGTTCGGCCCTCAGCAAAACCTGGTAGCGAGGACATTTTTTGTGGCCCTCTCTATCATCAAAGTTACCCATCCATGGGTTACGGCATGACAATATTTGTTCGGCCCCCGGCAACAATCTGGGTTTATCATGTGGCCCCCCATGAAAAATAATTGCCCACCCCTGGTATATACTGTATTATAAAATGGCTCTCTCAAATCAAGCAATCTGATTGGTTCACAGCCATTGTATAATTCCAGTAACCGAGTTCAATAACCCATGGCCATGGGTTATTGGTTGCCATGGCAACTCTCTTACTAAGAGAGTAATAATAAGGCTTACCTCAAATGACAACGTAGAAAAAAAAATGGTGGAGACAGCTGTCAGATCCTTGTGAATCGATCTTCGCTTATAACTTTACTAATACTTCGCAGAAAATGATGTTTTGTACAAGAATAGATGCGGGCTAATGTCTTCTTTGCAAAAGAAAGGCTGTTAACTCCGCATTTAACCCCGCATTTAACCCCGTAACGTTAGTTGGTGTCGGGCAAGCCCTGAGAATGCAACGCTGCGCTCACGCTGCCTGGGTTTCCAGAAAGCTCTCAGCCAAGCGTCAGGATTGGCCAATGTCGACTTCAGTCTCCAGAACGATCCAATCAAATCACCCGCAGGTCTATCTTCTTGCTAGAGGTCCCGCCTTACAGTAGTGTTTCAACTGACTCTCAGAATACCATGCCAGTCGGACTTATAGTGTTATTATTATTATTATTATATTATTATACTTGGAACCCTTTTATAAAAGCAATATAGCACTCGAGCAGGGTGTGTTGTGGAATATATCCCCCTGCTCAGTTGTTATCCCACTCGGCCTGCGGCCTCGTGGGATAACAACTGATCAGGGGGATATATTCACCACAACACACTTGCTCTCGTGATATATTGCTTAAATATAATGTATTGTATATTATGACGACGATGAGCCGAGCTGAAGAACCCCTTCGTGTGTCATATCTTCTGAAACACTGTGCTGAGAGACTGGCTTTAGCCCTCTCCTGGGCTGTTGCTTTCCTTTGTCTCTCGCCCCCTCTCTCTTCCACTGCTCTGATCCTGCCTGTTATTAATTCGTAGTTCAGTGTAAACGCTCTGGACACTCAGATAACCCTCCTCCACCGCTGCTGCTCATCTGACGCTGTGTGTGTGACAAACTTCTGACAAACACACAACGCAAGAGCACACACTGGTGATCACTCACACACACACACACACACACACACACACACACACACACACACACACACACACACACACATAATGTAAATGCACAAATTCAGCGTGTATTATGAGAGTGGAATAGCTATAATCTAAAGACAATTATGATTCTTTGGCGTTTGCAACTGAATGAAGACGCCCTGCACAGCTGTGATGGCTCATATCTGTTGGATACTTGGCAGAATGAATGCTAAATATGGCTGCTGCACTTGATGCACATAGTTTAGATAGCATCTCCAACACACGACGACAAGCACTTCTGTGAACAAACTGTCATGTGGCCCGATGCTAACTCAACTACATCTGTACACTGCTCCACACTCCCTGCTCCTGTGTGTGTGGGTGTGCGCGCGCGCCCGAGTGGGTGCAAGTGCATGTGTTCACTGCCCTCTGTGGATGCGGAAGTGAATTGAAAAGCTGTAGTTCCTCGAATGGCCAGTAGGCGTCGGGGGCAGTAGGCATTCCCCCATGTTAAAATGCCCGACTTTGTAACATGATTAAACATATTTCCAGTATAGGGGCGAAACACGGGTTTGGTCTAAACAGCTAATTTCACATTTTCATAACAACTGTGGGGGGGTCCATTTTTATATAACTTGCCCGTTTGGAGTCAAATATGATAGAAAAGGGGGTGATTGATAGATCGCCTGTCCAGTGTCCAGTACAAAAGTTTCTCCTCATTTGGGCGCACATTTCGGTGAAAGTTGCAAAGCCGTAGCACGTATGCCTGATTTTTTATGAATTTTCAAAGTTTGAAACTTTAGACGGTCGCTGTAGTGCCACCGTTAGGACTATTGGCCCCAAATTTGCGTCAAAGACGTTTGGCATGGGACTGGACCTTTGTGCAAAGTTTGGTTAGTTTTTATGCATGGGAAGTCGAACTTCCCGTTTAGTACAAGGTACTAAACCTGATCAAATTTGATTGATTTGTTGATTTATGCTTAGGACCATTTGTAGTTTGTAAAGGCATGCAGATTTGATCAATTTTAGCAATAGTCAATGCTGCAACGTTGCTAAAGAAGTACTCGTATGCGGACAACAGGACAAAATACTTCACTTTTTACCAGATTTTTAGGACACACCCCATTGAGTAAACACGGGAGAAATTGCTCAATATTGTTGAGGGATGATGATGATGAGGATGAAATGGGACAGTTTACAGCAGGGGTTCCTAAACTTTTTTAGCTTGTGACCCTATTTTGACGTCACAAAAATCTAGGGACCCGAGACATTTCAAATTCCAGTAGACCATCGATAATATCATCAGTGACATTGTCAGTGATGTCACATATTTCTTTCCCCCTGCAGAATTCTGACTTTAATCTAAAAATTCAGACTTTTTTCCTCAAAATTCTGACAGTAACTCTTGGTCCACAGATGGATGGGAATCATACAGGGTAAAGATAAAGCTCTGTCATCTAGCTCTTTGAGTTGCGAGATAAAGCTCTGTCATCTACTGTAGCTCTTTGAGCTAATTCTGTGTTAAGCCATGTCAAGTGACAAATGAGGAACTCAAAGTTCACTGGTGTATCCAGTGTCTTTCACTATGTGTGAGGTCATTTATGTGTTTATAGCACATATACTTACACATGACACGTGGCAGTTGAAGGCTTAAAAGTGATAGGACCAAAGTAGAAATGGATACCACCTTGATTTTGAATAGTAATAATATCAAGGTTGTGATTACAGTATTAAGGCCATTTAAAGTTGATCTTATATCTCTCTCTCTTAAATCTTATATTTTATGTAGAATATGTTCTGCATTGTTCTGCTCCATTTAGTTTCTTATAAAAATAAAATCAATGGCAAAATTGTTCTTTTACAACACACATAACCATTTTGTTGTCTACCAATTTAACATCAAAACAGACAGGTCCATATTGCTTTTCACACTAAGGGCCCCATCGTCGTACGGCGCTATCGTTTGCGCAGCCGTTTGCGGACCTCTTATGCTATCTTCCCTGCATCTTAAGCTATCGTCTGCTTCCACCATCCAGTTTTGCGCTGGAAGCTATGCGCAGACACAGGTGTAGGCGTGTCCCAGGCGTGTCCGTGTGCCTCTTAGCCTATCATCTGCCTCTCTCATTTTGCGCTCTGGCGAAGATACCATCATCACGCAGTAGCCCCCTCACATCTCTCTTTCTCTTTCTCTCTCTCTCTCTCTCTCTCTCTCTCTCTCTCTCTCTCTTGCTCTCCCCATCTCTCTCTCGCCCTCTCTCTTTCTCTCTCTCTCACTCTGTCCCTGCTTGCCCACGGCACTCAGCAAGAAAGAAGCTGCTGCCTCTACAGACGTGACGCTGTGGCTTTTAGGGGGAGTGGACATGTCATGATCTCACACTTGGGAATACTGTTTTGGGCATAAACACGCCTATATGGAGGTTTGCACGAGATGACGCGAAGCGCAGCGGCCCGACACGCCCACAATTAGGGCTTTGCGCTGCGCTATTCCAGTGCAAAATTACCGCCTTTGCGACGAGCCCTAAAAAGCTAAATGTAGGAAACACTAATCTCTGACTTCTTGCATTTGTCCACCAGGGGCACTCTATCCAGATGGGACATCATCCAAGTTGAAGCAGGATGACTCCGTTCCCCCAGGAGGAAACTACACCTAGCGCTGGGAGGTCAGGCCAGAATTTGCACCCACAGATGGTCTACCACTCTCACCTTGAAGCTCCTAAGGATATTTCCTCTGGACTCATAGGTGCACTGCTCACCTGTAAAAAAAGGTATGAAGATATGTGACCAAATGCCATGAACCCATGCTCACACAACAATATTAATTTAAAATCGGAAAGTGTTTGCTCAGAATGTGTTTTTTATTCAGTAATTAATAATCCCCTCATGTAATATCTGAAATGTAGGCTACACCACAGAATGACAGAACCATCACTATTTTGGGGGAAAGGCCACACCGATGGACCGATGGAAAAAAAAGTAGTTATACTGTAGTTTTGAGCCCCTGTCATTCAAAGGCTGTTGCATCATCCTACCTGTCTAGCCGTGTAGAGGGGGAGAAGAAAAGTCAGGGAGAGAAAACAATGCGATATCATGTTGTCCAAACTTTCACCAATCTAATCTCATCATGACATCCAGGGATAGGCTATATTTTTCTAGCCGATGCTTTTAGAACATTATTCTCAGTTTGCTCTTGCTATAGTGTAGCGTATTTACATGCTTGCTGTATTTAAACTGTCGTGAGATTTGTTTGAGGAGCATATGTATGTATGTAATGTATGTAATGGAAACAGATGGGGATGAAAGAGGGAGGGGGGGAGCTCACAGCGCTTTGGTCGGGCTTTTCTGACCGGACTGGATCGCTCCGTGGAATCGGAGCTTGAAAGGGAAGAATGCTTTCCCCATGCCAAAATGTGGCCAAACCCTGGAGTATTTACCCACCTTGCAGACAAGCTAGTTTGACATGGTTGATAGCAATGGATTCATTCACTCCTAGTTTCAGATGATATAAGTATAATTTTGTTAGCTTTAAAAAAAATAGCCCACTAGAGCCTTTGGAATACAGTCATCAAGCCACATTTTTCTTTGATCATAAAAGCCCAATGCCCAGGCCCATATCAGCTAAATCTAATAGCAATACAACTCACATGTGGCTACAGTTTGTATGTTCACGTTTCAAAAGAATACTAATGAAATTAGAATGTCCCACCCTGTGGTGAAAACTCGCCAACAGTCTTAACATTAGGTGCCTATTGTGTAGCTAACATGTAGGTTAGCTCAATGGCTAACTACAATGTTGCTATCAGACTGGTCTGGCGCCGTTTGTTGAACTAAAGTTACGTTAGCTAACAGGTTGACTAACGTTAATTTGTAACGCTAAGCCACATTAAAATCACATTTCGTTATATATATATCTTACCTCAGCGGATTTATCAGTGAAGTGAGGCAGATATACTAGCTACTGCCTCGCGCTAGCCCAATAGCGAACTAGCTAGCTGCAGGGAGCTACCATGCCAAAATACAATGCAACATTATGCTATCAGACTGGTCTGGCGCCGTTTGTTGAACTAAACTTACGTTAGCTAACAGGTTTACTAACGTTAATTTGTATCGCTAAGTCACATTAAAATCACATCTCGTTATATATCTTACCTGTTTATCAGTGAGGCGGATAACTGCTGCTGGCTGCTCCCAGTCTGAAGAGACGGGATGCGGGTTGTGGGCCGCAAACAAGATGGAGGACATTCTAAAAATCAACTCCGCTGTGATTGGTTAAACGTCAGTAGTCACGTGACTTTGCCAAATACTGCGTGAGAGCAGAAATAGTATTTCATAGAAAGTTAGTGATGTACTTTACAGCAAGGGGGGCCTGATGTACTTTTGATAAAAGTATACACTGTACCTTAGACCAAAGAAAAGACAGAAACATAGTTATATTGGGTCAGATCAAATATAAATTACTCCTTGCATGAATGGAAGCCCATGTTCAATTATTACAGTGTGTGATTGCTTCACTGCAGATCACCAATGGCCACAGTTGTGAATAATTATACGCTTAAAAAGGCGTGGTTAAAATTTGGTTAGCGCCAGCTTTAATGACGAGGAAAAATTAGGGAATGCGCCTGACCATGCCCACTAATAGCGCTGCGCCAGGCCATAAATGCTAATTTAAGGCCAGGGGGAAGATAGAGGCCATAGGCCTTTGAAGGCATCGCGATTTGACTTTCCGTTTCCCAGAAAATGTCAACATTTCTCTCATTGGATAAAAATTTGACATCGACCTCCCACTATCCACTGGATGTCTGCCCACCACCTCAGGCTCAACCTTGGTAAGACCGAGCTACTCTTCCTCCCAGGAAAAGACTGCCCTCTTACAGATCTCTCCATCTCCATTGACAACACCACTGTACTTCCCTCCCAAACAGCCAAGAACCTTGGGGTGATCCTTGACAACCAGCTGTCTTGCTCTGCCAACATAGCTGCTACAGCGCGCTCCTGTAGGTTCTCTCTCTACAACATCCGCAAAATCCGTCCCTTTCTCACAAGAGAAGCGACTCAACTCCTGGTCCAGTCTCTCCTCCCGCCTGGACTACTGCAACGTGCTTCTGGCCGGCTTACCTGCCACCGACATCCGACCGCTTCAGCTCATTCAGAACGCTGCAGCCCGTCTGATATTCAACCAACCCAAATTCTCTCACGTCACTCCCCTCTTCCAGGAGCTCCACTGGCTTCCCATCTTGGCCCGCATCAAATTCAAGACACTGGTACTGGCCTACAGGGCAGTACACCAGTCAGCTCCCCGGTACCTGCAATCCATGGTCAGGTTCCAAACCTCTCACCGCTCCCTTCGCTCCTCCACCAGTGCAGGTCGCCTCGCCCCTCCTTCGCTACGGGGGCTCAAAAGTCGCTCATCCCGATCTCGACTCTTCTCGTCCCTGGCACCTCAATGGTGGAACGAGCTTCCACCTTCGGTCAGGACTGCTGAATCACTGCCGATCTTTCGGAAAAGACTAAAGACACACCTTTTCAGGCTCCATCTGGGCCCTCCTTGATCTAACTTCGTCTCTCTCTTTCCTTATATTAAAAAAAAAAAAAAAAAAAAAAACCTAACCAACCTTGTACCACTAACCTAAACTTGTACCACTGTTCCTTCAGAAGTTGTAGTTGTCACAGACTGTGCTCCATAGTTGATTGTTCTATTGCTGACAAAAAATGTGTTATTGTAAGTCGCTTTGGATAAAAGCGTCTGCCAAATGACGTAATGTAATGTAATGTAATGTATCCAATGGTTACGGTTGCGGAGATACGTTCGCCCTGGATGCAGGGCTTGGGGGGTTCCAAGTTACTGACCAAACACTCTATTTCAGTGATTGCTGTCAGAATATAGAACCATTTAACATGTATTTTAACAAAAACATTGCTGAATGCAGCTTTAAAAGAAGGAAGGGGGCTTAGGGGAAGGGTTAATGGTCAAATAAAGTGCGTGTGATTGTGTGGGATGAGGGGGCAGGTGGTTAGTGGATTTATTTAAACAGGCTCTTATTGAGGATAGTCACAGCTGATGGGATGAAGGATTTATTTTAGCTGTTCTTCCGGGCCATTTGGACTTTCAGTCTGCAGCCTGAGGGTAGTAACTGAAAAGTTGGGTGGTGTGGTGGTTGGGGTTGTTGTAGATCTGAATTGCCTAATCAGTAGGCCTCTCTGCTCCACTGTCTGGCTTTCTTTTCCTAATCCTCTTCTTTTCTTTTTTTACTTCTAGATAACTTCTTCATTGTTCTTCTTTCACTTTCAATTCAAGAGAAAGTAGATGAATCATGCAAGTTTGATGGGAATGACATGGGGCCCCTTTAGGTAGTTTTCAATGTCATTGCAAATCATCCATTGGTTGGAAATGGGGAGGGATTTGCGGTCACTGATGTGGAGTAAAGTTTCTCAGCCCCCTCATCCCACACAATCACACGCACTTTATTTTACCATTAACCCTTCCCCTAAGCCCCCTTTGTTCTTTTCTCCTGGCCCCGCCTAATGGCCTGGGGCCCCAAGCAATTGCCTGTATCGCCTCTGGCCGCAGACACGGCCAATTGTGTCTGTAGGAACATCTGATAAAGCCGGAAATACTGCTGCCGGGATATTGAACCCGGGTTTCCGCGGTGGTAGGCGAGTGCAATTAGATCTACATAGTGATGGGCAAGCTACTTGGAAAATGTAGTAAGCTAAGCTGCCAGTTACTATAGAATAAATATAGCTTCACTACATTGAAGCTATCCCCAGAGAACTGTAGCAAGCTAAGCTACGAGCAACATGGCAAAAGCATGTTGCTGCATGTATCGAAGCTACCTTTTTTCTTTTTCTTTTTTACATTGAATCAACTTCATGCCAAATGAATGTTATCTCGTGATCAAGAAAAACTTTCCACCAAACAAATAGGCAGGCAAAAATTTAAAAGAAATCCCAATTCAATTGGTTAATATAAAACAAACTAAAACTCTCACTGCCACAATATTCAAAAACAGGATTCCAAAATAAACCCATAAAAGACAGTGATAGAAACAATAAAAAATAATCTATTGGCGACTTCAACACAGTTATCCTGTGTTGAACTGAATTCTACTCTCCTCTCCTCTCCCTTCTCCTCTCCCTTCTCCCCTTGTGCTGTGTATGTTCCTTTCCCGACAGCATGACCCGCCCTATTCTGCCTCTGATTGGCTTACCAACCTAAACCAACTACTATGTCACTACTCATGCCTAAACCCAACCCAGAGCAATTTAGTAAGAGAGTGGCACCAGCGGAGGTCCAAAATGCGTGACATGTAGCCAGTGAATAGCCAGGAAGGGGGCTCGCGCTACGTTTGAATGCAAAAAATAAAGCTGATAATATACAATTTGATTCTTTAAATGTCTGATCCTTTCAAAGTACATCACAAACGGTCCATTTTGCTGCAACTCGACAGCACTGCTTAATCCAGAACCTTACTTCCGGGAACTTTTGTGAGGTAAAAAACTGGTCCATTGGAGTGAATGGAGATGTCGCAACCCAATTGGAGGAAGAGTAGGGCGGGTTTAGCAGTGCAAGGATGGTAAAAACAAGGATAAGAGAACACTTGTCCCTTATATGGAAGTGCTTGCTGCTATCGGCTACACTTGACCAAGCATTGTCTCCTCCTCTTCTATTGACCGCAGCAGAATCTCTGCGCTGCCTGGGAGCTTTGCTCATGTGTTTTCTCTGGGAAATAACTTTTAGTGTTTGTGGGACGCTACCGTGTTACTTGGTCTATAAATAGCTTCGCTGCTGAAAACGCGAATTGATTCAAAAGGAGCTACGCTACCACCAAGCTACTGAGAAATTTTCGCTACTTGTAGGAAGTTAGTGCCCAACACTGGATCTACACTACCCAGACATCCCATATTTTTCCCCTGTTTGCTCACGTCTGTATCTGTCACTATGTGACTTCAAAAGGCATCATCACCATCAATGGACATCATATCAGTGTGTCATTGTTATATAACCTCTTAGACCTGCTCATAACTTAGAGACATCAGATATGTTTTAATCCTGCTTTTAAAATGTTCCACAAAGTTAGCATCATTACTGGGAGACTATTCCAGAGATATGGTGATCAGTAACAGAAAGCCCCACTGCCTACCTTTATCCTTGGAACAGACAGGAGACCTGTATCCTGGGATTGCAGAGGTCTCATTTGTATGGGATAATAAATTGGTTACTCAGCTATATTCAGCAGATGAAAAGGGCAGTTTAGGTATTTCAAATTAAAGGTCAGGATCAAACAGGACACTAAGATTCTTAATGAAGAGACTCTGTGATACTCTAAAAAGGCATCAAAATTAAAAGAAAAAATTGTTGCGCCAAGAATCAGCATCTTTGTTTTGTTCAGTAGAAGGAAATTTGATGTCATCCTGCCTTCGACTGAGATAAGCATGTCTCTGCATTTTGTATTTGCAGGTCATTTTTAGGTTAGATGGAGATGTAAAGTTGACTATGATTTGCATAAGAATGAATTCCTAAACTGTATTTATGAACTAGGTAGGCTACCTACGAGGCAACATGTACATGGAAAATATAATTGGGCCAATGACGGAACCCTGTGGCACACCGTAGGTTACCATAGGTCCTCAATGAGAACATGAAAGAACTCCCACCGGGCCCGGCGCCACGAGGGGGCCTAAGGGGGCTTAGCCCCCTCAGTTCAATTTTCTGCCCCCTCACTTAATTTTTTTTTTTTTTTTTTTTTTTATAGAATAGTTCATCTATAAAGGCCAGTTAGGCAATGTTTGTACCTGACATGTATCGGCTGCTCTTTCTGCAGTCTTCATCAAATTTGATCAGTTAGGCTACCCCCTGTAAACATAGCTCTGTTGTTTCAGAATTGGCAGGGAAGCACTATTTGCTGTGCTTTGGTTGTCACAAGGTGTCAGAGATGTAGCTATTTATTAAATTTGAACCTCACTGCATGTTGTAGTGATCATGATGTGATTAAAACAGACACACACACACACACACACACACACACACACACACACACACACACACAGAGAGAGAGAGAGAGAGAAATCAGCTGCACCCAAGCACACAGCATGCCATGAGCAGAAAGATGGAGACAACGCATCTGATCACTTTATTTCTTTAATTTAATTAACCTGGCACTGACTGGCTATTATTTTGTTTATTTTTTTGTCGATTTTTGCAGCAATTGTTTATTCTATGACTTTTCATATAGACATATATGTTCAGAGTGCTCCAGACAGGTCCCGCATTTCACGTTATGCAAAGCTCAGCTCTATTAATGCCTTAATCTGCTGCTGTGAAATAAATGTTTTATTTGATTTTGAGTCTTTCTTGTGTTGTTATTGCGCTTTTCAGAGGTTATTATGGTTAAAAAGTCCAGAAATAGGCATAGCGGGTATATAACCTATGTTTTACGATATAAAAATATCATAAAAAAAAAAAAAAAAAAAAAAAAAAAAATCAGCCCCCTCCCCAGTTATAACTGCCCCATGAGTCATTTCATCCTGGCGCCGGCCCTGACTCCCACAAACACCTTAATTAGAAAAAAAAGAGAGAAAATGGGAGAAAGACGACACAGAGAGGGAGCCCCTCTCTGAGTGGGCAAACAAAGCTGAAGTTTATGATTGTAAGTATTTAGAGTATTCACCCACAGTTTATCTCATGTTTCTGTGTGCACACAGGCATCCTGAAGGAGATTTCTAAAACAGTCCGGGGTCAGACAACACCAGAGCCTGTGCTAGAATCAGAGCGTAATGATGTGGACCAGGATGTGTTCCTAATGTTCAACGTGGTGGATGAAGGCCTGAGTTGGTACCTGGAGGACAACATTCAGACCTTCTGCTCTGATCCAGACGTAGTCAACCGGACAGATCCTGATTTTGAGGAGTCAAACCTGATGCATGGTGCGTGATGACATTTTAAAACATCGTATTCATTGTTTAGATCTTAACAGGGCGTTCACACCATACGCCGAAGCAATGCTCAAGCCACACTGAAGCTGCGCTGAAGCGATCGTTCAGGATTCAGTTCTATTTTCCAAGCATCAAGCATGAAGCTGCCAGGCAGGAAGTCAATGGAAGTTGTGGGCGGGGTCAAGGCACGCTGAGCAAGGCGCTGAGGAAAAGAGAGTGCTTCTTGTGTGACCGGTTTAGCGCGAGCTCAGCTTCAGCGTGGCTTTAGCTTAAGCTCTGCTTCTGTTAAGCGCCTAGTGTGAACAAACTACTGTACATGGATTAAGTTGGTTAACCACAAGGATATTATTCATTATGCTATGGAATATTGTTTTTTTTTAAATCTGAATTGCAAATTTAGAATACAAATTTAAAATACTTATCCCAATTTTCTTCCTTTCCCATTTTCTATCCCCTGCCCCCAATGACCCTATATTTTCAATCTCTGTTATCCTAGTACATTGCTATGAATTATATGATTAATTTGCAGCAATGCTGTCTGTATCTTTAAATTATTTTGAAATTTCCGCAGAATGCAGTTACATCACATCAGGTTTCACATCACTAGCCAGAATAGCCTTCCTCTTTCGCAATAACGCCTCTTTCACTCAAACTGCCAAACACACCCTTGTCAAAATGACAGTACTCCCAATTCTTGACTATGGCCATATCATCTATAGAACGGCTTCAGAAACGGCCCTCAATAAACTGGACACTCGCCATCATTCGGCCATCTGCTTTGCCACCAACGCACCCTTCCACACTCACCACTGTAAACTTTATGATCTGGTAGACTGGCCCTCCCTCAAAACCCGGCGATCCCTCCACTGGCATCACTTTATATACAAGACAATAGTAGGCAAGACACCACGCTACCTCACCTCTCTCCTCCATATAGCCTGCAATGCATACAACACTAGGTCAAGTGAGCACATCAAGCTCACCATCCCCAGCTCAGTCAGATACAGATCTGATTTCGGCCGCACCTCCTTCCGCTTTGCAGCAGCAAACAATTGGAACGCACTCCAAAGCACCCTCAAACTCACAACCCTCATATCACTTTCCATCTTCAAACAGAAACTCAATCAACTCTTTGTTGACCGCTGTACCTGCTGATTAGCTCCGGATCTCTCTCTCTCACACACACACACACACACACACACACACACACACACACACACACACACACACACACACACACACACACACACACACACACACACACACACACTCATATATTGTATTTATAATGTTTATTATTTTGTGTCAGTGTGTTGGCACTGGAAACAATTGTTGTATTTAAAATGTGTCTGAATAATCCCGTAAGGGATGGGCTAGCCAGACACAAAAATAAAATATTCATTCATTCATTCATTCATTCATTCATTCACACACACACATACACACACACACACACACACACACACACACACACACACACACACACACACACACACACACACACACAAGCCCTCTATATGTTTATATGTTTATGTCTCTGTCTATATTTGTACATATGCTGTTACTTGTCTATATGTTTATATATTTATTTGTCTTTTTGTTAGTAGACTTTGACAATGTAGCTATTCCTACTGGGCCCTCTTGGCCAGGTCATGTTTGCAAATGAGAACTGGTTCTGAAACAATTCACCTGATTAAATAAAGGTCAAAAAAAATAAAAAAAATAAACTAGTTCTCTCCACAGACTATAAAAGAAAGATTAAGATGAAATATGTTCACCGTTTGTCCTGTCGTCTAACTTCATAAACCAAATAACCTTTATTCCCTGTTATTTGTTACATGTTTTTGTACTGATCAGCTTTCAGCCACACCCCCCCTTTCAGTCTATCATTCATTATATTCATTATATTTGTCCAAGAGTTATTTCCATACTGTTTTCTTTTATAAATGACTATTATAGCCCACTTGTATTGTACAAAGACAAACTATATTTCTTTTTCATATTGATGAATTTCTTTAGACTGATGCCTGATAATCTATGCATATCTATAAAGATGATTGGCCTGCCACACGGCTGATCTCCATTCTCCATTAGTCCCCTCCTGCGAGTGATTGGCTGTGATCAGTGTCTACCCCTGTATATAATGTTGGTAACACTTTACAATACTGGTGCAAACATGTGCATGAATGCATGCTTAACTCATGATGAATTAAACCATTAATTGATGCTTACCGCATCATCAACTAATGAAAGGTATGTTTGATGAACACACCGAGTCATATACTGTATCTCACAGCACTGATACCAGGATTGGTCAGCAGCATGTCAAAGGAGTTCTGAGAAACATTCAGACGACAAATACATTTATACATCAAATTTCTTAAGAGTGCCTGAAAAGTGCTGACACCTTCATTACAAAACATTCACATCATCACTGATGACATCATCACTGTACAGAAAGATGACATCACTGATGACATCACATCGGGGCAATCACCCAATTAAAAAATCCGGCTCCGTCAGGCCACCCTGTGCTCTTTACACCGTGCTCTTTACACACCTTGAAAGTTTCAGCCCGATCGCACGTAAAACGGCATAGCTGTGGCCGGCCGAAATTGTGCTCACACACGCGTGCACAATAAACAAACAACAAAGACAATTAAAAAAATAAACAAAAATAAAATAAAATAAATCATGTACAACTATTAAATATGCATTATAAAGTATGAGCAGGAAGCATGTTCTTCTTTGTTTTTCTCCTTTTTTGTTTTCTTTTCTTATAAAGATTCACACTTGTTTTTCTGTCTTTGTCATGTGCTGTATGTGAATAGGGTGGGCAAAATAAGCTTTTAGCTTCAGCCCATACCTTTTTTTGGTCAAGATCTATGTAAAATGTGTTATGTCTATTGTTTTTGATTATATGAACATAGAGGGTATTGTACATAGTGTTTGGATGACCAAAAATAAAAATCTGCAAAATCAATCAAATCACACACACACACACACACACACACACACACACACACACACACACACACACACACACACACACACACACACACACACACACACACACACACACACACACACACACACACACACACACACTTATCTTATTAAAATCCTGTTGATGCAGGTGAATGTGTCTTAGTTATTATGGCCTTAATTCTACATGTGCACTGTAGGGGGGGGGTTCCAGTTACCAGCTTGTGAAGTGAACCACGCCTAAAGTAAATTACATTTTAGATGCTGGTGCATTTCCTGGGTTAGGCACATGGTGAGGGCTTTTTCAACGTCGTATAATATTGTGTTGGACCTATTTTAAAGGGAACATTTGTAGCTTTTATTTAAGGGCAGTAGTGATTTTTTTCTGACAAATACATTATAGAGGTCACTTGAGCTCTTCACATCAGAAACACAAAACACAAAAACTGGAATGCTCACAGGACTAAGGATTCCGGAAGTGTATAATACTAGGCCTAGGCTCGCCTGCTAGGCGGGCTCGCTATCGCCTGCCCTGCAGCTAGCCGAGCTGGCCGAGCTGGCCCCCTCGCATACACACACTGCCTTGCCCGCAGCTCGGCTGCTGCGTGGCCTCGCCTGCCCTATTGGCATGTGCAATGTCTCCCTCTCTCTCTCCCTCAGTCCCTCTCTCTCTCCCTGTCTCTCCCCCTCTCTCTCCCTCTCCCCTCCTCTCTCTCCCTCTCCCTCAGTCTCTCTCTCGTGTGTGTGTGTATACGTATACAGTATGTGTGTCACTGATGACATCATTAGTGATGTCACAATGCCTATGTATGTCATCAGTGATGAATGACATCATCACTGAACTATAGCCTCGGCTATTAGCTGAGGCTATAGATTCAAATGTTATTTTCTAATGTTAGAAGTAACTGGTCAAGATGAGCTCTGATAATAAGAGTGCTGGTAGCTGGACTTATCTCTGTGTTATGAGGAGCAGGGCGATTTTGTTCCAGACCTCTAGGGGGCTGAGCCCCTAATCACAATGTGACATGCATACAGTGCCTCACAGAAGTGGTTGAACACACCCCACCACCAGCAGCAGCAGCTACACGAATAATATAGCCAGTCCAGTAGTAAATATTTTTTAGAAAATGAAAATTTTAATATTTGCTGTTTGAAGTATCCAACTCCTTTCACTTTGGCAAACCTCAACTCAAAAACACAATGGAGTCAGTCCACTAGAATGAATGTGCAAGGGCAAAACAGGAGCTGCCCTGGCAGTATAGCTACACTCACTGAGCACTTTACTGGAACACCATAATTATGCTGGGTAGGTATCAGCTTTCAGCTCGATGTTAACCGACGTGTTGCATTCTGAGATACTTTTCCGCTGACCAAAGTTGTTGTTTTTGCACCATTCTGTGTAAATTCTTGAGACTGTTGTGAGATCAGCAGTTTCAGAAGGGTTGCACCACCAACCATGCCGTGCCGCGGTCAAAGTCGCTTATGGTGTGAATTGCATAATGTCAGTTATTTTGTTCAGCCACACACTAAAATAGCTGTTGAATTCAACAATTTGATTAGAGTGAAATAAATGATAAACAATAAACACATGTTGCATGCAGGTGTAATCACACCTTAACGAGTTCAACAACAGACACGTTTGATGTTAAATCCAACAAACCAGAGCTCTGAAATGAAACCCACCACGTCTCCTGGCCAGGACAAAACGATCCCTTATTTTGACAAAATGTTCCATAAGTTTATGGACAATTAGAGGGTTATTGTGCTGTTGGCTTTAATTGAGTTTACCTGTGCTGTAAATCCTGTGTTATTGAGACAGCAAAATTAGCACCAGCCACCAGCCAAATGCTGGTAAAATATGCAAGTGGTTATAAGTTATAATATAACTAAAGTTTGGGAACAAGGCAACGCCACAACCAAACACTCATTCAATCATTCAATTATTCAATCCCTCGCTCCGCTATCATTCAATCACTCACTCCACCCTACTTATATGCCTCAAACCATCATTCTGTCTCGCTCTCGTCTCAGTTCAACTCATTCCTCCCACCCAACCCCTTCATCTTGCATCTCAGCAAAGGAACCACAGGGGATAAGATGGAGCCATGAAGACCATGAAGAGCATCCATCGCCGAGGCAGTTCCCCATCCAGAGTCTCATTCCCCGGTTCCTTGAGACACCTACTCATACTTCCTTTCGAGTCATCTCAACCCCTTCATCCCTTCCCTTCATCCCTTCCCCTTTGACCCCTTCTCATAAACCATTAATCCATTGTGGTGTGGTCGTAGTTAGTGAAGAACACAATGGTAATCTATTGAGTGGCCGGTAAAATTTTAACATCAATCAATCAATCAATCAATTTATTGTGAAGGGACAGTGTACAAATTCTGGTTTAGGGATACAATTGGATGATGTTGTTTTAGGATGTTTACTTTATGCGGACGATATAATCCTCCTGGCAGAGTCAGGAAACACCCTGCAGAAGATGTTGAATATTGTTAATCTTTGGTGCTCTAAATGGAGGCTTATGATCAACCAGAGTAAAACTCAGATCATGCACTTCAGAAAAAAGGGTATTGTAAGATCTCTGCAGAATTTCTTATTTGGAACACTGCCTCTGGAATATACAGATTTTTATAAATACTTGGGCTTTACTCTGGATGAATTTATGTCCTATGATTCCAGGATTGGAATTTTGGCAGACTCTGCAGGAAGAGCTGTTGGCTCAATAATAGGTAAAGTGAAATTCTGTAAAGACATTGGCTATTCCACATACTCACAGCTTTATGAAGCATGTGTTTGTCCCATTTTTAGTTATGCAGCTGGAGTATGGGGTTGCAAGGATGCCAAAAAAGTAAATTCCATCCAGAATAGAGCCATAAGATGCTTCCTTGGGGTACATGCATTTGCCCCTATTCTTGCCATACGGTATGGGTTGGGAACCGGTGGAGATTAGACTAAAGGGAGAAATGATACGGCTATGGAACCGCTTCATTAATATGCCAGAGATTAGGTTAACAAAGAAGGTCTTCAACTGGGACAAGGCTCATAGTCACCCCTGGATAAAGGAAATTTGTTCTATTCTTAGAGAGGCAGACCTGGCATATATTTTTCACAACATGCTTTGCTGTAATGTTATTATGTTGAAACAAAAGTTATCTCTTAATTACAGAGAGGGATGGGCAAACGACATATGGTCTAAACCTAAGCTTAGATCATGTTCAGATGAAGCAGCGTTTTGGTCCTGAGCCCTATGTCACTTCCTTTCTAACCAGAAACCAGAGGTCTTTATGTGCTCAGCTGAGAATTGGTATTCTGCCTCTTGCCATTGAAGTAGGGCGGTTCACAGCTATACCAGAAGAGAACAGGATATGCAATGTCTGTGATCTAAAGGATGTTGAAAATGAGTTTAATTTCATGTTTTATTGTACTTTATATGATGATTTGAGGATTTCCTTATTTGACGAAATGCAAAAGCAAAGACCTGAGCTCTTCTGGGCAGATGATGGCCAGAAGTTGGAGTGGTTGTTTAAGACTGAGGTATTTAAGACTGCTAACTTTATCTCTAGGGCCTGGAATAAAAGGCAAGCACAGCTCTTTAAGTAGGTTCAGGTGGTGGTTTTCATGCTGTACAACTTTACTGTATGTATTTTGGGTGTTTTCTGTTGGTTTTATGTTTTGATCATTGTTTGTTTAAATGATGAACAGTAAAAGTGTCCTGTAAGCCCATGTGGGCTGGGCTTCATTCGAAGCATGACACTTAAATAAAGAAAATCAATCAATCAATCATGTACATTAATCAACATTTGACAATCAGTCATGTAAATATACCCGAGTTAGCCAGAAGGCTAATTTTCGTCGGCAGTCCCTTTGCCTGGTGTTGATTGGCATCCTAGAAAGAAAAACTTGCAATAGTTAAAAACAAAAGGCAAAGACAAAAAAATAAAAATAAAAAAATAACAGCAACAACAAAAAAACACCATTGTTAGGAAAAAAGAAGGAAGCGCACATACAGTACAGGTAAAACAGGATAAAAACAAGAAAAAACACATAGGTATCATAAGCGGACAGGATAGACAAGGTATGGAAATGGGTCAGTGAGGAGCTATGAAGGTGGTTGAGCAGCAGACATCAGTTGACATGTTTGGTTATTAGTTAGCCATTTCTTAGCGTTGTGTTTAAGTGAGCAGAACATTCACTAGCCATTTGACTGGTGGACAAAAAAGTTAATTTTGGACCCTGTAGGCCTATTGTATCCAGGTGAATGTATTTCTTGTTATTGTGCTGTTGGCTTTTGAGTGTTCAGGTGGCTGTGCTGTAAATCCTGTTGAGAGTCAGGTGAATGTGTCTTAGTTATTCTGGCTTTAACTCTGCATACCGGTATGTGTGATGTGAGGGGGGGGCCCTTTATGCGACCATGCCCAGGGGCCCATCATGTCATATTCCGACTATGGTCAAAAATGGAGAGAATGCACACCATAAAATCTCAGCGAGGTGCCGGTGACGGACAAGAATCTATAAAAAGAGTAGAAACCGCACACTCTGGCTCCGATGCAATGAATTTAATAAAAGATGACTTGACAAAGGCCACCAGGCCGAAACGTTGTCTTTTTATTATATTCCGACTATGAGCATAAGATGTTGGGAGAAGTACATTCCTCTATACCGGTGGAGAGGAGTGGAACAACATCCCTAATGGAATTAAATCTGCAAATTCTTCTGAAAACATTCTTGCTGAGTAAACTAGAGTAATGTGCAAGCCCTCCGTTGTCATGGTTTTTGAACCTGTGTGTTTTTGTTGATTGTTCTATTTGGTTTATTTGATGTTATCTATGTCCTGTTCTTATAAGACCAGGGACCATGTTGGAAATAAGTGTTCACACTTTTACATGTCTATCCCTTGGATTTTGTTCTGCTATATCCATAAAATCAATCAATCAATCAATCAATCAATCAATCAATCAATCAATCAGATACTCTGGTACCATAGACCTATGAGCATCCTTATGCTTGACCATGGTGTTTGTTATGGCCAATCCATGTCTAAAGCACAGAAGTCCAATAACAGAACACTCAGGTTCAGATCAGGGAAGCCATCCCAATCACAACCCTCCGAGTGCTTCGTGTGTTTGGTGTCTCTGATGTTCCTTGATGCCACAGGGCTAAAAGAAATGATACAATTTAGGCGAAAATGGTTGAAAAATGTGTGTCATTGATGGTTAGAAGAGCTCAAGGCACCTCTATTTGTCAGAAAAATTCACACCTGGCCTTAAATGAAAGCTAAGAAGGTCCCCTTTAAAATAGGACCAAAAACAATAGTACAAAAGATTGAAAAATGTCCCAACCATGTGCCTAAACCAGGATATGCACCAGCATCTAAAATGCAATTTACTTTAGGGGTGGTTCACTTCACGAGCTGCTAACTGTGTCACAGCTACCACTAAGGAATAGCTATCATACCAAAATATCATCTACAGACATGTGTCTTATCAAGTGAAATTTTGAGCTCTGGCCCATGGACTAACAGCAGACCAGCAGGTCATCACAACAGAACAACATAGTTTTGTTGTTTTAAGACTTGACTGTGTTAGTGTTAGTGGTTAGTTAGTTAGTTAGTTAATTAGGTAGTTAGGTAGTAGTAGTAGTAGTATTTTCTTAGTAGTAATAGTCTTTTTTTTGCACAACAGCATAGTGCAGACCAGTCTTCCAACGTAGTTTTGTTGTTTTTGTGCAGACTGTTAGTGTTAGTGGTTAGTTAGTTAGTAGTAGTAGTTAGTGGTTTTTTTCACTTTCACCATGGTGAAGAAGTACAGGGACATTCTTGATGAGGTTCAGAGGGTTTCTGATACTGAAATACAGGATTCGGCCGACACAGAAAGCTCGGGCAGTGTTGATTCTGTGGAGGAAATGTTTTTGATGAACATGGATCCTGTTTACGAGTAAGTTATTGTTCATTGTGGACAATTTTGTAGTAGACAGTATATGTTTTCTGAATCTACCACACAGAAATGGGCGTGGCCTAGTAGGTTAGATGCATGATGCTCCAGGGAAACCAGTAGATGTGGAATTTTGATTCTACAGCTCGTGGTTCAGAAGTTATGGACCGACAAACGTGAAATTGGCTGTTATATTCTGCCCTGCAAAGCTAAAAGGGGGTAACTCAATTTTTGTCAAAAATTAGTTTTTGTCATTTCTGGAACATTGAAGATCTGCTTTATCATGTGGAAAAATATCTTGAGTCAATTGTGTTGTTTTTTGGTGAAAATAGGCGGTCATATTTACAGTAACTTCCAAAAGCCCTAGAAAAGCCAAGCAAGACTGAGGTAACATCAGTTACGGTTGTTTGGTTTGGTTTGACTGCACTCTGAATGCTCTGCCCTGCAACGCAAAAAGGGGGTAACTCACCAGAATGCTCAGGTTGAGTTGAGGTATGAGTTACATTACTGGGCAGGCCTAATGTCATGATTGTGACATCGGACCAATACCACCCCCACCCCCACCCACACAGACACCCACACCACCCACATTAACTCCCAAGGTTGCCAGCTCATATGGCATTAACCCCCGAACCCGCGAGCAGAGTTGGGAGTAAGTACCGCAGAGCCTCTATCTGGATTAGACTGCATGGATTATCTTTAATACTCAACCAAACCTCTTTTCAAAGAGCTTTATCTGCCATTTAAATGGATCCAAAGTCAGATTATATTCCAATCTATATGTCAATCAAATGTAGGTCACTTTAAACAATATACCGTACAAACACTAGATTTAATGGGTCGCCTGTAGCCTGAAAAACCGTCACTGGTGTTGGACTCCTGGTTCCGGGACGCGGTTCAATTCCGTGCAGTGACCACTTCTGACGGCTTGCCGGCGACTCAAATTAATTTTTGCATTTCAAATTGCATCGATTTTTAAACGGTTCAATAGGGAAACATTTAGGCCACATTACCTAGCCCTTCACACACAAACAAACCAATGAATGAGGATAGGCGAAAGACAGCATAAAACAGCACTGAGCTCTTTCCATCTATGATGACTAACTGTTCAAAATAGTGTTTCCACTAGTTAAGTGAGTACAATATAGTACTGTACAATATTTACAGGGAGTGCATTTAGAAATTCAAGGTGCTTCAGAATTGACTGTGTGAACACTAATCAACTCTGCTGTTGCACATCAAATCAAAACAAACTCAACCTCAGCCCGTTGCAAAATAAAGAAATGAAATCACTTTCACTGAGCCATGTCTAATTTCAAGAACTTTGCAGGCCCAATTTGCTCAAATTCAAGGACCAAACATGATTGAGAGATGGATGACAGGCTGGTTCCCTCGTGGACCGCATGGATTCCAGGCACAATATTGCTTACAACCATATAAGCATCTTATGCGGCTGGTTGTAAGATTGAATGTTGACAATACATGTTTGTTTTTCTGTGTTTTCCCATTTGTGTGTCTGTCTGGAATAATAATAATCATCATATGTATATCTAATATACATTTAGCGATAAATGGACCTTTACCCTTTAAATCAGGGTAAAGGTCACAGGCTAGATTGGTTTGTTTTGATGATGTCAGGATGTTCCTGGTCTGTCACACCTGGGGGAAGGCATATGCAAAACAGTGTTAGGGTCAGTGACATCACAGGTGTCTTTTTTTATCAACATAGACATTTTAGCCAATGCCGTGCAAGATCAATTGCACTTCTATACAGTCCATCGCCTACCGCAAGGCACTACTGTACCTAAGTGCAGTAATCACATTACAGTTACTAATCAAACGCTTACCTCGTTACATGCATACTAGCAAGATAAGTGTAGAGAGAAAAGATCTCCGTTTTAATAGCAGATCCTGTGTCCCATCAGACGGGTCATTTAACTGCACAGCAGAATCAATCATGGTGCCAATATTTAAACTTTGTATTAGCATGAAGAACAGCACTATTAGTCAACACATAGCTTATCAGATAACTAACATCATGCATATAGAACAAGACATCATTTTAACCTCCAAAACACATTGACAAACAAACAATTGACACAAAAACACAGTACCCCCCAGGGCATGCTGGGAACTCCGCCCACTTTCCTCTTCCACGGGTTAAATTTCCCAGAAGGCTTTGCATAACTTTTTACACTCTGTTTTACAATTAAATCAGGCTAAAGAGTGTTAGATATAAATAATATGTATTTTAACACAACATGCAATTCTGGAATATCTGAATATTGGACAAAATTAAATTAAATTAAATGTAAACATAAACCATAAGAGAAACCCACATATAGCGATGGGGTCTATAAATACCCCTTGTAAATACAACGTGTTCTAGTGAAGTGGGCGCAGTGCGTATGTTCGTAATACTGCCCTACAAATCATGACCGCAGTAACTACGCCAACACTGAAACTGAGAAAAATGGCTTTAAAGTTTTTTGACTGTCCAGCCAAATTAGATATAGGTTGAAAAGTGGCAATGCGCTTATTAAATATGTATATGTTAAAGTATTTTTTGGGGGCAAAACAATTATCAATTACTTGACCTATGACCCCAGAAATGCAGATACGGCACTCTGTCTGTGTATTACCTTAAACAGATGTGTAGGTAGTACAAGGGAAAAGCGCAGTAACTACAATCTAATGTGCTTCTCCTGTCTTGTTTTTCATGAGACAATTGTAATCGGTTTTGATTTCGATACCACATCATATCTGTATTTAATTGTTTTATTGTTTACATGTTTAAAAAATTTAAATGGATAAGTAACAGATAAATTCAGGGAATCCTGAAGTCAGTTGATGTAATCTTCACCACTGGTGTTGCTTTTTGGTCATCATTCTGACACAATTAATTAATGAGCACAGTTGTTTTACTATCTTAATTTAGAACAGGTTTTCTTTACAAATCAGATTAGCTTTTCGGATTGATACTTCATACAAGAACATACAGTATATTACGTAGCATATTACAATTATTTTGAATAAAATTAATTACAGACTGAGTCTGAATGCTGATAATTTATGCAGCAATGAAAAAGATTGTCCTGATGAGGTAGGTAGTGATACCAAACAATTATCACTATCTACAGCCAGATTAACACTTCCCAGTGGAGTGGATGATCTCTTCTGGATTATTAGCTAGAAATACAGCATTTACAATTTTAAAGACACTGAAGACTCATTCATTAACAATTTGGACAGCTGTCAGTGCGCTCTCATATTGGGAATTGACTGGATTAACTAAACAGATTGTGCCATTATGAGTGATTGATATGTTGGGCTTTGTTATGGAAAGAGCGGGAAAATTGCAGTAACTACAAAATCCAACCAAAAACCAGTCTGAACCGCAGTAACTACACCTCAAAGTGTAGTTACTGCGTTTATCTCTGTTTAAGTCCAGCTGAAGCTCTGTGAAAGCAAATCAAAGTGCAGTAAGTGTAGTTACTGCAGTTTTGTCTGGTTTTTGGTTGGATTTCGTAGTTACTGCAACTTTTATACTCTGTTTTCTCAAATATAGAGCAAGACTGAACTTAGAAAATTTGTCACATGATAAAACAGATATCTAAAAGTTCAATTTCAATAATAACTCAATTTTGACCAAAATTGTAGTTACTGCGGTTTTGATTTGGAGGGCAGAATAGTCTGCCAGCAATCTGCCAAAAAGCCCCGTCTTCTACAACAAGTTTTTGTTGCGCGGAAGGACAAGAATGTGAAACTGCAAACGCCCTGGACAGAAGCAGCTAGCTACGGTAGCCTAGGACATAAACCTCTCAAAGCATCTGCTGTGGAAACATGCTAACACAAAGCTGGATGCAGACCCAAGCTGAGTCGCCTGCCTCGACCCCAAGCAAGCAGCAAAAGCTTTCTTTTGACCAGGTAACATCAAAATCAGAGATGGACAGGCGTGTTGCCTCCTCCTACATGGTAGAGGAAATGTTGCCAGTTTCAACAGTAGAATGAAATCGCCATTTTTCAGAAACATATTGAGCAAAATACAGATGGCAGGGAATGGACAGCCACCATCAGACAGGAAAAGTTTTGCAACCTACCTTATTAAGATAGAGATTTGTGCTAATATATGGGCATATATGTAAGGATTAATGTTGTATTGTTAACTGGCAAATTACGTGACAATGCATCTCAGGCGATGTTACGGAGTAACGCAAAAGTAATGTAACGAGTAGTGTAACGAATTACTTTCTCCAGGGAGTAATCAAGTAAAGTAAGGCATTACTTTTTTTGAAAGTAATGTGTAATGTGTAATATATTACTTTTTTGAGTAACGGACCCCAACTCTGCCTGCGAGGCAACTCATATGACATTAACCCCCGAGGCACCAGCTCATACCACATTTACCCCCGAGGCTCCAGCTTGTACAACATTATTAGTCTAGCAGCAAGTCCTCAAAAAAGGCTTTAGTTTTTGAGATACCCCTACCCGAGGTAGAACAAATGACAACAATGATTTTTCTTATCTTTAGGGTCTCCCATTAATGAAATTGATTGTTGTCAAAAAAAAATTGGGGGAAAAGATGTTTTTTTGGCTGTTCTTTAGAACTACCCCAATCCCTGAAAAAGAGCCAAATTAGGCCAGTCCGAATAGGGGAAAGGTGACAAAAAAGCCAATAACTTGAGAATGCTCACTCTTTTCCTCATCAGATTTGCTGAGGTATGAACCAGGTGGCTGCCCTACATCACCAAATAGTCAAAAAATGATTTACCTAAAAAGATAATGAATTATAGTCCTGTAAATATAGCTTTAGTTTAGGCGGAAATTGTAATTTGTGGTGATAGGAACATAGGACTCCATCACTTTTCTCTCATTTATCAGAAAAACTGAAATCCCTGAAAAATATACCATTACTGAATTGTCTAGGGTGCTATTGAACACTGACCAGTAGTTGTATGGAGATATCTGGTACAGTTCTATTGCAAATGAGATTTCTTTAGACATAGGCCTACTACCTCTTCACTGAAACAGTCAAATTAGGTCACTGGCATAATAGTCTATAAGTTAAGAATGCTCACTCTGATGGTCATCATATTTGGAGAGGGAAATACCAGGTGGCTGAACTACATCACCAAATAGTCAGAATGTGAGTAACCCAATAAAATAAAGATTATCTAAATTACAAGCCACCTGGAGCGGCTGTAGCTCAGGAGGTAGAGCGGGTCGTCCACTAATCGTTTTGGATCAAAGAGGTCGGTGGTTCAATTCCCACCTCCTCCAGTCTGCATGTCCTTGGTCAAGATACTGAACCCCAAATTCCTCCTGATGGTGTGCCAGCACCCTAACCTGCCGCCATCGGTGGTAAATGGCAAATGGCCTGCATTTATATAGCGCTTTTATCCAAAGCGCTTTACAATCAGTAGATAGTCTACATTCACCCATTCATACACCGATGGCGGCAGGCTGCCACGCAGGCCGGGAGCAAGGAGGGTTAAAGGTGTCTTGCCCAAGGACACATCGACAGCAGCTGGGAGGGAGCGGGGATCGAACCGCCAACCCTTGCGTCATTGGCCGACCCACTCTACCTCCTGAGCTAAAGCCGCCCCGGTGCATGAATAGGTGAATGTACCTACTGATTGTAAAGCGCTTTAAATAAAAGCGCTATATAAATGCAAGCCATTTACCATTACCATAAAACAGAAATAACAAGCTGTAAATATTGGAAGTTTGATTGAAACTGGAACATTAATCCAGTATAATAGTAATCATAATACATAATACACAATCACAAAAACAGACTAGAAAAACGGACTAGAAAACAAAATAACCAAGGCAAAAATAAAACAGAACAGAGAAATAAAAAGTGGCTGCTTATTTGTCCAGGTATATGGACACTTTTTTCACAGCCAAAGTCCAAATATCCAAATATGAAATACAGTATCAGGCCTTTGTTGAACGTATTATGACCCTACCAGATTATTGTGCCAGTGTTTGGGAGTCTGGGGCACATTCACAACCTTATACTCCATTTACTGCAATTGTAAGGATTGCAAAATACTGATGCAAACAAAACTGTCTAAATATTGTTCAGTCTGGAGGCAGCCTGTCTATCTGGAGACGATCATGTTTAATATACTGCATCCTTAGTATCATTGTCCATTTGTCAGATTAAGCTATCACAATGTTAAATTCTTTCCTCTTCTGTGTATCATATTGTAAGCTTTTTCCGAAGTATTTGGATCTTTCATTGTTGCTGCGCATAAGATGTTGGAAGGCCAACAGAGAAGCACTGGCACTTTCCACTCTCTCCACAGTTTGGATCTTTGCAATACAAGTGAGTAATGTCTCTCACTTCTGTAGGTGCTGGGGGTTTCCTAAATAGGACTGGTTGGCTCCATCTCTGGCAATCCATCCCTTGACGATAGGACTCCATAACAGGGGTTTGGGCATGTGACTGTGACACCATATCAGTGTCTGATACATTGCTCTTGCTGTCTACCAGCATGTCATGCACTCACTGGCTGTGACACAACAAGTAGTTTGTACAGAATAGGAAAGACAACAGCATTCACCAAACTCAAGACCCATCTCAGTGAGCTCAAAGATCTGGCCCATTTTGGACTCTGCCAGCTTGGAAGAGTCTTTGCCAGTCGCAAGAGAATTTGCACTTCTGCTTTACGGAAAAAATAAAAAGGAAAATGGACTGATGTGCACAAACTTGGATGAACTGAGGTTCATAATTGCATCAACAACATATGCAGCCTATGCAAATTTGCCACCAACAGAGGATGCATTTGCACAACATGTGCAAAGAGCAATGTATCAGACAGCGATATGGTGTCACAGTCACATGCCCAAACCAATGTTATGGAGTCCTATCGGCAAGGGATGGATTGTCAGAGATGGAGCCATTAAACCAGTCCTATTTAGAAAACCCCCAGCACCTACAGAAGTGAGAGAGATTACTTACTTTTATTGCAAAGATCCAAACTGTTAAAAGAGTGGAAAGTGCCAGTGCCTCTCTGTTGGCCTCCCCTGTACGGAGTTCGGCACCTGCTGTGCAGAATGTCAAAATGTGTCCCCAAACATCTGAGGAACCTGACATTTGACATTCTAGTATCTATATACTTGACCTCTCACTGAAACACATCTTATGTACGCGCAGCAACAATGAAACATCCAAATACTTCGGAAAAAGGTTACAATATGATACACAGAAGAGGATTTTTTTTTACATTGTGATAGCTTAATCTGACAAATGGACAATGATACTAAGGATATATTAAACATGATTGTCTCCAGATAGACAGGCTGCCTACAGACTGAGCAATATTTAGACAGTTTGTTTGCATCAGTCGTTTGCAAGCCTTACAATTGCAGTCCATGGAGTATAAGCTTGTGAATGTGCCCCAGACTCCCAAACACTGGCACAATAATCTGGTACGGTCATAATACGTTCAACAAAGGGCTGATACTGTATTTCATATTTGGATATTTGGACTTTGGCTGTGAAACAAGTGTCCATATGCCAGGTCAAATGAGCAGTTTTTTTTCTAGTCTGTTCTCCTGTTTTTGTTCATGAAATGAAATGAAGCACTGAGATTTGGGGCTACTATAAAACAAATGTATTATGATTAATGTTCCAGTTTCAATAAAACTTCCAATATTTACACCTTGTATTTCTATGTTTTAGAGGCTTGTAATTTAGATCAACTTTATTTTATTGGGTTCCCCACATTCTGACTATTTGGTGATGTAGTTCAGCCACCTCGTATTTCCCTCTCCAAATATGATGATTATCAGAGTGAGCATTCTTAACTTATAGGCCACAGTACCCATCTGACCTCAAACACTATACCGTCCCAACTCCAACATCCCCTTCATCTCCAAAACTCTTGAGAGGGTGGTTGCCGCCCAACTCCAGTCCCACCTCGACTCAAACAACCTCCACAAACCATTTCAATATGATTTCCGCCCTAATCACAGCACTGAAACAGCCCTGTTAAAAATAAATAATGACTTCCTCCGTGCAGCTGACTCTGGAATCCTCACCATCCTCATCCTCCTTGACCTCTGCACTGCTTTCCATACCATCTCCCACCCACTACTTGTGGAGCACCTGGCGAACATTGGAATCACTGGTGTTGCACTTTCCTGGTTTGCATCCTACCTCCCGACAGACAACAGTTTGTCCAACTAGGGAACCACTCGTCCGGGTGTTCTGCCATTTGACCCAGGGGTCAGTATTGGGTCCACTCCTATTCATCACCTACCTCCTCCCCCTGGGTAAAATCCTCCGACACTATGGTGTCCGGTTTCACTGCTACGCCGATGATACCCAGGTCTATATCTCCACCAAACCCACCACCGCTCTTCCTCCCACCTCCCTCACCGCCTGCCTCCAGGACATCAGGAGCTGGATGAGCAGTAACTTCCTGAAGTTAAACGCCAGTAAAACCGAGGCCCTCCTCATCGGCTCCAAAAACATCCTCTCCAAAGCTCAAAACACCACTGCCCCAAACATCATCATTGACGGCTTCCCTGTTCCCTTCTCCACCCAAGTCAAGAGCCTCCACGTCATTCTGGACAGCACCCTTTCCTTTGCACCCCACATAAAAACATCACCCGGTCTGCTTTCTTCCACATCCGCAACATCTCCAGACTCCGCCCATCCCTGTCCCAACACAGCACCAAAGTCCTCATCCTGATCCACGTTACATCCCAGATTAATTACTGCAGCTCTCTTCTCTCTGGCCTACCCACCAAATTGCTCAACAGACTCCAAATGCCTGGATCATCACCCGCACTAAATTATCTGACCACCTCACCCCTGTCCTCATTCAACTCCACTGGCTTCCCATTCACTACCGGATTGACTTCAAAAACCTTCTGCTCACTTACAAAGCCCTACACAACCTAGCACCCACCCATCTCTCTGACCTCCTCCAGGAATACACCCCTTCCCGCTCCCTACGCTCTTCCTCAGCTGGCCTCCTGACTGTCCCGCCTCCCTCGCCTCAGTACCATGGGTGCTAGGGCCTTCAGCTGCTCTGCACCCAGACTCTGGAACTCGTTGCCATCACACATCCAACAGTCTGACTCCATCACCACATTCAAATCCCACCTCAAAACCCACCTGTTCAAATTGGCCTACTACCTTTAATCATATACAGTACTCAATCTGTCATTCGCCTGCCGTGTGTATCTCCTGTCTTTTCTTATATCTACGCTCGTCATATTTTAATGATGCTGGTGTTTGCAATGCTTGTTTTTATGTATGATATTTTAGAATGTCATGTCTCTTTTATGCACTGTACAATGACCTTGGGTGTTTTGAAAGGTGTCACCAAATAAAATGTATTATTATTATGTTTACAGGACTATAATTCATTATCTTTTTAGGTAAATCATTTTTTGACTATTTGGTGATGTAGGGCAGCCACCTGGTTCATACCTCAGCAAATCTGACGAGGAAAAGAGTGAGCATTCCCAAGTTATAGGCTTTTATGCCACTTATTCCCCATTCAGAATAACATACAATAATTTGACTGTTTCAGTGAAGAGGTAGTAGGCCTATGTCTAAAGAAATCTCATTTGCAATAGAACTGTACCAGATATCTCCATACAACTACTGGTCAGTGTTCAATAGCACCCTAGACAATTCAGTAATGGTATATTTTTCAGGGATTTCAGTTTTTCTGATAAATGAGAGAAAAGTGATGGAGTCCCATGTTCCTATCACCACAAAGTACAATTTCCGCCTAAACTAAAGCTATATTTACAGGACTATAAGTCATTATCTTTTTAGGTAAATCATTTTTTGACTATTTGGTGATGTAGGGCAGCCACCTGGTTCATACCTCAGCAAATCTGATGAGGAAAAGAGTGAGCATTCTCAAGTTATTGGCTTTTTTGTCACCTTTCCCCTATTCGGACTGGCCTAATTTGGCTCTTTTTCAGGGATTGGGGTAGTTCTAAAGAACAGCCAAAAAAACATCTTTTCCCGCAATTTTTTTTTTGACAACAATCAATTTCATTAATGGGAGACCCTAAAGATGAGAAAAATCATTGTTGTCATTTGTTCTACCTCGGGTAGGGGTATCTCAAAATCTGAGGGCCCATTCTGCTAGACTATATCCCCAGAGACGCCAACTTATATGACATTAACCCCCGAGGCGCCAGCTCATACCACATTAACCCCCGAGATGCCAGCTCCTACCACATTAACCCTGATGCGCCAGCTCATACAAATTTAACCCCCGAGGCACCAGCTCATACCACATTAACCCCAGAGGCACCACTCATATGAAATTAACCCCGGAGGTGCCAGCTCATACAACATTAACCCCCGAGGCGTCGCTCATATGTAATTAACCCCAGAGGTACCAGCTGATACAACATTATCCCCCGAGGTGCCAGCTCATACAACATTAACCCTCCAGGTACCAGCTCATACAACATTAACCCCCGAGGCGCCGCACATATGAAATTAACCCCAGAGGTGCCAGCTCATATGACATTAACCCCCGAGGCACCAGCTCATATGACATTAACCACTGAGCTACCAGGTCATACAACATTAACCCCCGAGGCGCCAGCTCATATGACATTAACCCCTGAGGTACCAGCTCATACAACATTAACCCCCGAGGTGCCGCTCATATGAAATTAACCCCAGATGTGCCAGCTCATACGACATCAACCCCCGAGGAGCCAGCTCATACGACATTAACCCCCAAGGCGCCAACACACAAACACACAACGGGCCAACAAGAGTCCCACCAAACTAGGCTTGAAGGATGTGTAGCGGCCTGATAATCTAGTTATATTATATTTATACGTATATTATATTAAGCGTAATTGTGCCATGAAAATGAGACTTCATGTCTATGTTATCATTATTATCATATATACTGGTTTTATATAGTGATAAGCAACCAAGTGAAGGATCAAATTGAAGTTACTGTCTTTTTGCTTGGTATGACCCCTTATTATTTTGCAGACAATGCAAAGCCAGAGTAAGGTAACTTCCAAATAAGGGTCAATGGTCAAGTTTGAACTAAAAAAAAGTATGTAGATAAATAACTACATTAAATAAACAAATAATTAACACATTTCCAGTTTTCTTCCTACAATACATTTGGCTGGACAACAACAAAACTTTAAAGTCATTTTTCTCAGTTCTACACTCTGGGGAGTTACCCCCTTTTAGCTTTGCAGGGCAGTATTATAGCGCCACCATCTGGTGGATTGGTGTAATTTTTTTAATCTGAGTAGTGGGTGATGTCGTGAACCTGTGTGGAAAGTTTGGGTGATGGGGAGTGTATGGTTTCCGAGATCCACACACTTTTAGGGCAGGAAAAGAACAAAAGCAAATACACAAAAGTTTAGACATTTATAATTTCAAAACGGTTTCACGTATCCAAAATCCTTTGATAACTTTAGGTCGGGGTAGTCCATAGATGACCCAGAAGAATTTCCGTGTGATTTGGCCAAACGGTCTAGGAGGAGTTTGCAAAAGTAGGTTTTTGATCAAATTCAAAATGGGGGAAAATCTAGGCACACGCAAAGGGGCGGGGCCTATATGGATAGATGCGTATTGATCCAAGGAATCCCTGAGAGGTGAAATTTTGAGTATAGGACACACGGTTCAGAAGATATGGACCATAACGCGAAATGGACTGTTATAGCGCCACCATCTGGCCGATATGGGTCATTTTTTGTTTCCGAGTAGTGAGGCACATTTACAATCTATGTGCCCAGTCTGGGTACGCTGAGCATTACCGTTTCTGCTGTACATACAGTTTTACCGGAGAAGAAGAATAAAAATAAATAAATAAAATAAAATAATCAGAACAGATACAATAGGGATCCACGCATTTCGTGCTTGGACCCCTAAATATAGCCACAAGCGGCGATGACGGGGTCCAAGCATGGTCAGTAAGTGTGTAGTGGTCAGTAAGGGTTTTGGGCTCAGTCAGGGTCTTGTGGCGTTGGGGTCACTCATGGCGTTGGGGTTAGTAAGGGCGTTGTGGTCAGTAGGGCATTGTGGTCAGTAAGGGTGTTGTGGTCAGTCAGGGTGTTGTGGTCAGAAATAGCGTTGTGATCAGTACGGCGTTGTGGTCAGTAAGGGCATTGCGGTCAGTAAGGGTGTAGTCGTCAGGGCATTGTGGTCAGTCAGGGTGTTGTGGTCAGTAAGGGTGTTGTGGTCAGTAAGGTCGTTGTGGTCAGTAAGGGCATTGCGGTCAGTAAGGGTGTAGTCGTCAGGGCATTGTGGTCAGTCAGGGCGTTGTGGTCAGTCAGGGTGTTGTGGTCAGTCAGGGCATTGTGGTCAGTCAGGGCGTTGTGGTCAGTAAGGGTGTTGTGGTCAGTCAGGGCGTTGTGGTCAGTCAGGGTGTTGTGGTCAGTAAGGGCGTTGTGGTCAGTCAGTGCATTGTGGTCAGTAAGGGCATTGGGGTCAGTCATGGCATTGGGGTTAGTAAGGGCGTTGTGGTCAGTAAGGTCGTTGTGGTCAGTAAGGGCGTAGTCGTCAGTCAGGGCCTTCTGGTCAGTCAGGGTGTTGTGGTCAGAAATAGTGTTGTGGTCAGTAGGGCGTTGTGGTCAGTAAGGGCATTGTGATCAGTCAGGGTGTTGTGGTCAGTCAGTGCATTGTGGTCAGTCAGGGTGTTGTGGTCAGTAAGGGTGTTGTGGTCAGTAAGGTCGTTGTGGTCAGTAAGGGCATTGCGGTTAGTAAGGGTGTAGTCGTCAGGGCATTGTGGTCAGTCAGGGCGTTGTGGTCAGTCAGGGTGTTGTGGTCAGTCAGGGCATTGTGGTCAGTCAGGGCATTGTGGTCAGTAAGGGCATTGGGGTCAGTCATGGCATTGGGGTTAGTAAGGGCGTAGTGGTCAGTCAGGGCCTTCTGGTCAGTCAGGGTGTTGTGGTCAGAAATAATGTTGTGGTCAGTAGGGCGTTGTGGTCAGTAAGGGCATTGTTATCAGTCAGGGTGTTGTGGTCAGTCAGGGCATTGTGGTCAGTAAGGGTGTTGTGGTCAGTAAGGGCATTGCGGTCAGTAAGGGTGTAGTCGTCAGGGCATTGTGGTCAGTCAGGGCGTTGTGGTCAGTCAGGGTGTTGTGGTCAGTCAGGGCGTTGTGGTCAGTAAGGGCGTTGTGGTCAGTCAGTGCATTGTGGTCAGTAAGGGCATTGGGGTCAGTCATGGCATTGGGGTTAGTAAGGGCGTTGTGGTCAGTAAGGGCGTAGTCGTCAGGGTGTTGTGGTCAGAAATAGCGTTGTGGTCAGTAGGGCGTTGTGGTCAGTAAGGGCATTGCGGTCAGTAAGGATGTTGTCGTCAGTAAGGGCGTAGTCGTCAGTCAGGGTGTTGTGGTCAGTCAGGGTGTTGTGGTCAGTCAGGGCATTGTGGTCAGTCAGGGTGTTGTGGTCAGTCAGGGCATTGTGGTCAGTCAGGGTGTTGTGGTCAGTCAGGGCATTGTGGTCAGTCAGGGTGTTGTGGTCAGTAAGGCCGTTGTGGTCAGTCAGGGTGTTGTGGTCAGTCAGGGCATTGTGGTCAGTCAGTGCATTGTGGTCAGTAAGGCCGTTGTGGTCAGTCAGGGTGTTGTGGTCAGTAAGGCCGTTGTGTTCAGTCAGGGTGTTGTGGTCAGTAAGGCCGTTGTGGTCAGTCAGGGTGTTGTGGTCAGTCAGGGTGTTGTGGTCAGTAAGGGCATTGTGGTCAGTAAGGCCGTTGTGGTCAGTCAGGGTGTTGTGGTCAGTAAGGCCGTTGTGGTCAGTAAGGCCGTTGTGGTCAGTCAGGGTGTTGTGGTCAGTAAGGGCATTGTGGCCAGTAAGGCCGTTGTGGTCAGTCAGGGTGTTGTGGTCAGTAAGGGCATTGTGGCCAGTAAGGCCGTTGTGGTAAGTCAGGGTGTTGTGGTCAGTAAGGGCATTGTGGTCAGTAAGGCCGTTGTGGTCAGTCAGTGCATTGTGGTCAGTAAGGCCGTTGTGGTCAGTCAGGGTGTTGTGGTCAGTAAGGGCATTGTGGCCAGTAAGGCCGTTGTGGTCAGTCAGTGCATTGTGGTCAGTAAGGCCGTTGTGGTCAGTCAGGGTGTTGTGGTCAGTAAGGGCATTGTGGCCAGTAAGGCCGTTGTGGTCAGTCAGGGTGTTGTGGTCAGTAAGGGCATTGGGGTCAGGTTTCATTCCTCGTTTCACCTAGATTTATTTTCCAGGCCTGGATACCCACGAAAAAAGATGCACCGATCCACTTTTTCAGTTCTGATCTGATTCTGATACCTGAATTTGGATATCTACCGATACCAAAGCTCTTTTCTCTTGTTCTTGAATATACAGGGGGTTACAGTCTATATTTTCTCTGACTAAACAGAGGCTCGTACCAGCACAGCATGAACAACATAGATTTATAAACATACCCTTAATTGCCAAGACTATAAATCTCGTCTTTCTATTTCCACTTAAATGTTCTGTGTGTAAAACTATGACGGTGTCGCTATGTCACTTGAGCAATGGTGAGAACATCTGGTGACATCACTGATGACATCACTCACTGATGACATAATTACTGAGTGCTCCCAGGTCCACTAGTTATTAACTAAATTTAGTTATATACATTTTTTCAGTAGTGCAAACATTTTTGATATCAGTAACAATAACTTGTTTATATAGGCTACCATCACTAGCAGTTTGTTAAAGTTAGAATTAAACATGATTTACTTATTTCGTATTATTTATAGATGTTAGAATCTGATTAGTCCATAATTAGTACTCATATTAGTTCAATATTTATCATTAACTTTTGCTGTCTAAATATGCAGGATTACTAAAATTCTGAATGTTAAATAAGCGTATAGCTCCTACCTGCATAATATTATGAGATCTGAGCTGTATGAGATGAGATGTTGAACAAATGATTGACACCAATCATCAACAAGGAGTGTTCTCACTGATGCACACCCTGTTTTTTCTAACTTCATGAAAACATGTTTTATTACTTTAGTATAATGGAGAATATTGTAGCGGTGTCAGATTAAGAAAAGGCCTGTCAGAAAGAAATTGAAAATGCAGAAGGAAAGGTTAAAGGTTAAGGTTAAGGTTACTTTATTTTGTCTCCCAAGGGAGAAATTTGTCTTGGACACAGACCAGCAGCAAACATACACAGTACAGTGCACTACAAAACATTAACAATATGGCACACAGTGACACGTAAATCCCGTCACTCACCGACGTGATAAATAAGACACCTTAACTCCACCTCAGAGCCTTCTACCCCTCTGTCTGCCTTCCGCAAGGAGTCCATTGAGGAGTGTAATTGACAGAGGGACAAAAGAATACTTGTACCTATTATATTTCCACTTATGGACCCCATACCTCCTGCCTGACGGCAGTAACCTATACTCTGGATGAAGTACATGAGAGGGGTCAGACACAATTTTCTTAGCCTGCCCAATGGTAGACTGCTCAAAAATGACCTGGGGAGTAATGGGAGGTGTAGGCATCCCCATAATCTTCCCTGCCATTTTGACCAATCTAAGAATCTCAGTTTTATACTTTACCGTCAGGTTTCCAAACCAGCTTGTGATACCATACCTTAACATGGACTCTATGCTGGCTCTATAAAAGATTAGCATTATATTTCTGCATACACCAAAGAGTCTAAGCCTACGTAAAAAATGAAGGCGCTGGTGTATTCTTGCACATAGATTTGTCACATGCGGGTGCCAGCTCATTTCACCATCAATCTGGACTCCTAGATATTTGTAGGAGGTGACCTGTTTTATGTCATGACCATGTATACCAATCAGGGTGTGGACCAAAACGGGAAGCCGTTTCCCATCATCTTAAAAGCTGTTCCTCTTTTTATGTTTCAACATGATTATATTGTTCAAGACTGTCTACATCTCCCTGCTGAGGTACCACAAAAGGTTGCCAAAGACTGCACAATAGGTAAACATCATAACCCCCATTAGCACAGCGGATAACCACAACAATTGTGCACGTTTTGAGAAAAGCAGGACACTTCTAACATACGTCGTGAATACCATGAGGTTTATTTTCAGGTGTGGAGGGAATTCAGATTTGACTTCAAATCCCAGATGGCCACCAGTCCCCTGTGTCTATTGTTCATAACGTGCCTCATTTTGGTACCAAATGGTGTGGCAAACTGTGCGTAATGACATATCCAAAAGGAATCTTACTCTGCACTGCACAGCACAGAGATTATGGTGCGCTCAAGTGCAGCGGGGTATTTAGCGCATAAGAGGTGCTTTTTTTTTTTTTTTTTTTCCCCCCGATTTTTTTATCCCATTTTATTAGTGCTCATTTGATTTCTCAATCCTGGTTGCTACTCCATCCTCTGCCGATCTGGGGAGAGCCGAGACTGGCTCCATGCTTCCTCCGAGACATGGGCAGTCAGTCAGCCGCTTCTTTTCACCTGACAGAGGAAGCTTCACCGGTAGGACATAGCACATGGGAGGTTCACGCTATTCCAACCAGTTCCCCTCCCTCTGAACAGGCACCCTTAACGACCAGAGGAGGAACCACACTAGCAACCAGGATATTGCATGTTTTTGTGAAGGGGGTTCCTATATGAAGGAAACCCCCGGGAGGCACGGGGAGAACATGCAAACTCCACACAGAAAGGCCCTTTTGCCGACCCCACCCGGGCGGTGGGCACTCGAGGACATGCGGACGGGCACGCATTCCTTCAGCGTTCACCTCGTCCCCAGGTGGGAATCGAACCCACGACCTTCGAGCTGTGAGGCGATAGTGCTTACCACTGCACCACCGTACCTCCATAAGAGGTGCTTTTAAAATACTTTTTACAGTTACAATTAAGGTTACCTATCATCAATGCAGAGTTGCAGTGAGGAAGTGCGTTACGTTAGAATGGGAGTGTGGAAGCGCGAGCGACTGATTAAAGCTGCCCTCTCCCCTCAAGTTACTGGCTGTGACTTCAGGCATTTCCAGTGGGGAAACTGGGCTTTGTCATCATTGAAATAGATCACAAGATTGTGAACTTTATGCAGCTTAATACAGCGCGATACTGCCACTCACGTTTGACTTCCCTTTGAAAAACAGCTCTGCTTCATTTCGGCCAAGTCGAGTTGGAAATATATTGACAGATTCGCACTTCCTGGATCAATAAAATAGCTCATAAGCGCGCGCGCGCGCGCACAC
Organism: Poromitra crassiceps; assembly: GCF_964638095.1. Taxonomy (NCBI): domain Eukaryota; kingdom Metazoa; phylum Chordata; class Actinopteri; order Beryciformes; family Melamphaidae; genus Poromitra; species Poromitra crassiceps. Next base: position 5,531,422 of record NC_139634.1, read on the forward strand.
ACACACACACACACACACACACACACACACACACACACACACACACACACACACACACACACACACACACACACACACACACACACACACACACACACACACACACACACACACACACACACACACTCTTTGCAAATACTGAGTTTTGAAATGTGTGTTTCAACATGTCCGACCCAGTGATCCTTTGTATCGACATTAAAGCAAGACAGTCACATAGTTTGGTAAGTTGTGGTTCGGTATGTTGTCACTAATTTAACATAGACGGTATGGTGGCACTCCCAACCTGAGAGTAGAGTCGCAGAAGCGACAGCCACAAGCAGGTCTGTGTACAAAGCATTTCACACTGAAGCGTCACTATGGAGCGATAAAATATATATTATTTTTGGACACCCGACAAAAATGTCTGAAAACCAGAATATGTAGGCTACAATTACAATGTACATTTTCATCTTAAAGTAGCCTATAATGTTAGAATCATTTTTTCCTGTGACTCCTGAGCAAACCAGGCAAGTCATAAAATACAGTCAGTAGTATAATTAAAATATTAATACGAATTTAATTATTGAATTTGTGGAAATATGCAATATGATGACAAAATAGTCTATGAATCTGCAGACTTAATTCAATCTGTTTGAACCACTGACCTAAAAAATATGATCAGATCTACAGATCGAGCTCAGAGCAGTGTAGATCGACTGCTCTGAGCTCGAACTCTGCCCTGCAAGGCAGATTTCAGAGCCCAGAGCAGTAGATCTGTAGCATGCTAGACACCGCTGGCTGTGATATCTGATCTCCAGATTATGGACGATGAATTCAATGGCCGTGTGTATTTATTTTAGCCGGTCTGGTATAATGTCTGGATGACACAAGGAGTGAGAGGGTGAGGAGATGTTATCTATGTGACGGACACAAACAGAGCAGGCTGTCAGCAGCACGGAGGTTCGTTACATAGCTAATTCATTTTCTCATAATGATATAACAACCATAATAAACCGCAGGGTGACAGAAAATATGTTGTTTACAGAGTGCATTACGCATCACCAGTAGCGGAGCGTACGCCGGGGCAGAGGGTGCGGCCGCCACGGGCCCACTCGTCAGGGGGGGCCCATCAAAAAAAATTTTTTTTTTTTTTGCAGGCCAGGCTACCGGGCCCGGCTGGGAACCTGTGCTTTTATTTTTCTTCTTCAGAACAAGCTTGTCTGTAAAGTGGCTTCACTGTAGTCTTTCTTGGACATAATATTACTTGGCTCAATGAGTGACAAATTGTGTTTTCGGATATAGGGGCTATCAGCTATTTTACAGTTGTGACTTAAAATGACTTTATTTAATAAAGTCAGTGGTGTGAGTGTGAGAGGAATTCAATCAATAGACAATAACATTGGTGTGTTTAAAATGAGATATTCCACTAAATATGGCTAAAACTGATTCTAAAAAGCAAAAAAGGCCAATTTTTCTTCGCCGCCGGCCGCAAGGCCTGGTGGCGGGGGCCCCCCTGAAATGTTCGCCCCCTCTGGGCTGCTAGGGTAGCTACCGCCCCTGCGCATCACACCAGTGTGTCATTAATTGATGCTGTGTAAAACATCAACATATCATAGCTGTGTGTTTTGTTTTGGTGGAAATAATCTGTTTTGAGAAGAGACAACATGGTTTTGAGTGTTGTGTCACTTTATAAGAGATTTGTGGAGTTTTGACAAACTCTTTTCACTTTAGTTTTGACAAACTGAGCCACAGTTATTGGAAATGTGTTTAAACGTTTGGAGAAAAACTGTAAAGACACAACACATGTAGACATTTTCAACACGTTTAATTCCTCAATGTACAGCAGTAAAATACATTGAAACTGAGTGAAAAAAGTAGTAATTTTAATTTAAAAAGATATATGATAAAGAACGTAGAATACAGTAAAAATAATTTCCATTTATTTACAACCAATGAAGAAAACAACAGTTTGTACATAAGAAATAATGTGTTTATGGTGCCTCAGCATCCTGTCTGTGTTCTGACTCAGACATGAGTTTATGGTGCCTCAGCATCATGTCTGTGCTCTGACTCAGACATGAGATTCTGCTCAACATCACAGCAGCAACAACAAGCCTCACAAGCCTCCTCCATGACCCTTCTCTCTCTCTCTCTCTCTCTCTCTCTCTCTCTCTCTCTCTCTCTCTCTCTCTCTCTCTCTCTCTCTCTCTCTCTCTCTCTCTCTCTCTCTCTCTCTCTCTCTCTCTCTCTCTCTCTCTCTCTCTCTCTCTCTCTCTCTGTGTCTCTCTCTCTCTCTGTGTGTGTGGGGGCACGGTGGGGGGCATGGTGGCTCAGTGGTAGAGCTGTCGCCTCACAGTCAGAAGGTCCTGAGTTCGATTCTCGCCTGGGACACTGTGGGCGCTGTGGTTGTGTTCCCCCCCATATCCTCAGTGCCTACTGCCCAGGTGGGGTATCTCGTCGTAAGGGCCTTTCTCTCTGTGTGGAGTTTGCATGTTCTCCCCGTGCTCCCCCAGCTGGTTCCTCCGTATATAACCCCCCCACTAAAAACATGCAGAAGATCAGATCGTCATCGTCATCCGACCAGTGACGACAACATCCGAAGTTGGTCCCCGGGCGCTGTACGAGAAAGCGACCACTGCTCCTGGCCTGCCCCCCGGAGGAAAGGACATGCCTGGATGGGTTAAATGCAGAGGACACTTTTCACCGGCCACCGTCAGCATGAAGCTGTGTTCACACCAAGATATTTATTTTTCGCTCTGTCGCTTGATTCAACCCTTTGGAATCGCTCTGTCGCTCTGTTTAAATCGCTCATCAACAGGCACAGGAATTGACGGGCATGTGGGGGCTGTAACGTTACGCAATGTCATGATATTTGTCCACTACGAGCCACCGTCATTGTTTACAAGCTAAAGCCTATCAGCGTGCTCCTAATGCGAGCTCCATACCGGTAGTACAGACTTCACTTCATGTCAGCTGTCAGCCTGTCAATCAGCTGTCAATGCGGTTTGTTGCCACACAATAAACCAGCGGTTTGTTCCAAGCCAGTGTGATCCTTGACTCGCTCTCACACCAATCAGCGTTGAGCAGCGAGCGACTGATGCCAGCGTATTTTCGCTCGAGTTGGGATATTTCATCTCGGGCGACGAGCGCATTTTGTCTCTCTCGCTCTGTCTCTGTCGCTCAGACGCCCAGCGATTTTTCTCCCAGGCGAATATACGCTCAATCGCTCGTTTGCATTGACTTTGTATGTAAACTCGACGCCAGCGAAAAACTTTAATAGGTCGGTGTGAATGCACCTTGAGTGTCTTGTGGCCGCATGCATGTGTTGTGGTGTTCGTGTGACAATAAAAGACGGGGCTTGTCCCGTTACGAGAGTTTTTTTTTTAGTGTGTGTGTGTGTGTGTGTGTGTGTCTCTGTGTGTGTGTGTGTGTGTGTGTGTGTGTGTGTGTGTGTGTGTGTGTGTGTGTGTGTGTGTGTGTGTGTGTGTGTCTCTCTCTCTCTCTCTCTCTCTCTCTCTGTCAATTCAATTCAATTCAATTCAATTCAAAGGGGCTTTATTGGCATGAGAAACATACGTATACATTGCCAAAGCAAGTGTCAAATGAAAATAAAAACAAAAGCAAAAATATGCGTACAGTTAAAGATATAGAAGAATAAAGAAGTGTAACTTTGCACTCAAATATAATACACATAAGTTAGCTTATGAGTATGCTTACAATTAAATATATACTAAGGAGCTGTGTAAACAGCTATGTAACATTGCAATCAGATAATATGCATAAGCGTAGTTAACTTAACTCATTGAGTGCCAGCCACTTTTGGAGAACGGACGCTCCCAGTGCCAGAGTTTCAGAGCGTTTTCAGTGATTTCTCGAGGCCCACAGAATATTGTGTGATATTACTCTGTAAACACTGAACACACACAAAGAACGATGAGACTCTATTCTATCATCTGCAAAAAAAAGTTTATTGATCCCATTTTCCGTTCTTTAGTTATGAGCCGGAGAAGATAGCTTGATTCATCCAAAAACAGTAATTTTTTCCTAGAAGCTGAGATAATTGGCCTTTTGTGAAATTAAACATTTCAAGCACATCACTGACTCTGAAGCTAATCTTTTCTAATGTAGTCACACCTCAAAAATAATTTCCTTCAATAAAACAGTTTAGGCCAGGGAATTTTGTTTGGCAGAATAATATTTTTAGCTGCAACCATATATATATGGTTATTTTAGCTGGCCCCTGCGTGCGTGCTGGTTGCAGCTTCTTGCTGCTGGTGGGCATCGGATATTCTGGCTTGCGTTTGCCAACCCTGTCCTGCTGCCTGGGTCTGTCTGGGTGTTGTGTGGCTGTGTGCTGCTCTCCCCCCCCCCCCCCCCCCCCCGCCCCGCCTCGCCTCGCCTCAACTGCACACTCCTCCCTGTATGGGAGGTGGCTCTCTGCTGAGTTTGCTCTGACTGCACTGTGAAGGGTGCGCGGCGACATCCAGCTTTTTCCGCGTGTGTTTGTCACCGGCTACTACTGTATGCTTCCAGTTGAGAATAATAACGATGATCATGCGAATGGGCTGTCGCAGCAGTGGAGGACCTCAATTGTGGGAGCAGATTGGCTGCTGCCTGTTGCAGGCACATCTAACGTTAAAACGCTTCATGCATATCGATCGATATCGATGCATACGGATGCGATGTGATTTCCGTTTCCTCAATGACTTATTCTCTGTTTTTCTCTGCCTTTCTGTTAACCTGGAGAGCACTGTCGCCACCTAAGGGTTCTGTAAAATAGGTTATAGACCTCCAATAGCTATAATATTTGTACAGGAGAGGCAGAAGGCTTTGATCGACGCCCCACCGTCAAAAAACGCAATTGACGAACATGTCCGTCCTTGGCACTCTACGTTACTAATTGAAATGACGAACATGTCCGTCCATGGCATTCAATGAGTTAAGCATGGCATACAATAAAAGATCTCTCAAGTGTGTAAACAGCTGCGTACATAAGAGTATAAACATTAACTTAAAAGGTGCAAAGAGAAAATTGTGCTTGATGGTTGTTGAACAAAATATATGCAAGTAAGGGTATAGATGAAAGAAAATACAAAGTAGACACTGTAGTTCAAAATTATATATATATAGTTATACAGCAGGAGCAGGAGGCAGACCCGGGGCCTATCCTGCTCTGGGTTGAGGGTGGTTATGTTCCATTATCTTCCATCCTTTTCTTGTCACAACAGTTCACAAATCGTGCTGCTGTGTTTGCACATTGTGGTACTTCCCCCAGCAGATATGGAAGTTTTTTTGTCTCTGTGTGTCTCTGTCTCTCTCTCTGTCTCTGTGTGTGTCTCTCTCTCTGTGTCTCTCTCTCTGTCTCTGTGTGTCTCTCTCTCTCTCTCTATCTCTCTCTCTCTCTGTCTCTGTGTGCCTCTGTCTCTCTCTCTGTCTCTCTCTCTCAAATTCAAATTCAAATTCAAATGCAAATAGCTTTATTGGCATGAATGTCATAACAACAATATTGCCAAAGCATCAAGAAACTCTCTGTGTCTCTCTATCTCAATTTCAATTCAATTCAATGGGCTTTATTGGCATGATAAGGTGCATCTTACATTGCCAAAGCATACATTAGCAACACTTAGCAGTTACAAAGAATCAAAAACAGAAAACAAGACATTTTGTTACCCAGTAACATAAATCACCAAATCTGAAGATATTCAAAGAGGAAGATAAAAGAAAATACAATAGAAGACCATTGTTGACCGGGATCTATTCAGAATAATAACAGAACTGTAATAAATAGGCAGTTAAATGGTGATAGTGCAAAATAGTGAGCAATTACAGTATATTAACAAAAATTCACAGAATCTGTAAATAACCGTTGTTATTTTGAAATCTTCAGAAGAGAGTGAAAAACAAAACAAAGCAAAAAAGAATAAAATATAATAGAATAAGATAGAATAGAATAAAATATTAATATAATATAAGCAATAAGCAAAAACAAGACATTTTGTTACTCATTAATTATAGGTCACAAAACTGTGACCTAAGTAAAATACGATAAAATAAAAGATTAAATCAAAGCAATAAAAAGCAGTAAAAGCAATAAAATAAAAACAATCACTAAGCTGGCTAATTCAGCCAGATGTGGACGGCTCTCCTGTCCACTGGCTGTCCCTCAGCTGCTGGCAGCTCCACACATAATGGGCTGCTAAGACGGTGCATTCGGGTTTCTCTCCAAGGAGGTATTGGAGTGCAGATGTGTCTGTGACATTTTCGAATTCTTTGTATATCCGGTTAATTTGGGGGGTGAATGACGCTCTAATTTCTTTATATTTGTCACATTTTAGCAGGAAGTGTAGCTCTGTCTCCACCTCTCCTTGGGAGCAGAGTGAACACAGCCTCTCCTCTCTGGGTAGCCAGGTCTGTCGGTGTCTGCCTGTTTCTATTGCCAGGCTATGATCACTGAGTCTGTACCTGGTCAATGTCTTCCTCATTTTTGGGTCAGTAATAGTGGTCAGGTAGTCTGCCACCGTGTAGTCTCGATTTAGGGCCAAATAGCAATCTAGTTTACTTTGGGTTTTTGTGGTATTCTTCCAATAGGTAATATAGTTTTCTTTTTGATTTGTGATAATTTGGTTGGGCCGGGTAGACTGAGGGCTGTCCTGATGCTGGGGGGGGTTGGGAGTCAGTCTCAGGACCAGCTGGCTGAGGGGGCTCCTCTCTATGCGCTCTTCTTGGCTTTGTAAGGCTTGGTGATGGTAGGAGGAGGGGTCACTAGTTTTGAGGTGTCTGTAGAATGTAATGGCTCTTTTTTGAATGTCAATTAGAAGAGGGAATTGGCCAAGTTCCGCTCTGCATGCATTATTTGGGGTTTTTCTTTGTACTTTTAGAATTAATCTACAAAATTCAGTGTGAAGGATCTCAATTTGGTGTTTGTCCCAGTTAGAGAATTCCTGGTTTGCTAGTGGGCCCCATACCTCACTACCATATAGGGCGATTGGTTGGATTACTGTTTTGAAAATTTTGAGCCAGATTCGGATTGGGATATTAATTTGGATGGATTTCCGGATGGCGTAAAAAGCCCTTCTTGCCTTTTCCCTCAGGTCATTCACAGCCATGTTGAAGTTCCCTGTAGAGCTGAGTTTTAGTCCTAAATAAGTGTATGTGTTTGTGTGCTCTATGGTGGTGGAGCCCAGGACAAACTGGAGTCTGTTTCCCTGACACCTGGATCTTTTCTGGAACACCATGATCTTAGTCTTTTTTATGTTGACTGTCAGGGCCCAGGTCTGACAGAACTGCTGCAGATGATCTAGGAGCTGCTGTAGGCCCTCCTTGGAGTTAGACAGCAACACCAGGTCATCCGCGTACAGGAGACATTTCTCTGTGTTGTTGAGGGTGAGGCCGGGAGCAGATGAGTCCTCCAGTGTTTTTGCCAATTCATTGATATAAATATTGAATAGCGTTAGACTGAGGCTGTTTCCTTGCATCACTCCTCGGCTTTGGGAGAAGAAATCTGTTCTACTATTGTCTATTTTGACTGCACATTTATTGTTGAGGTACATTGTTTTGATGATGTCGTATGTTTTACCTCCCACCCCACTTTCTAATAGCCTGAGTAGGAGACCTTCGTGCCAAATTGAGTCGAAGGCCTTTTCAAAATCTATGAAGCAGGAGAAAAATTTTGATTTATTTTGATTTACATGTTTTTCTATGAGGGTGTGGAGGGTGTAAATGTGGTCAGTTGTTCGATGGTTCTGTAGGAATCCGATTTGGCTTTTCCTCAGGATATTGTGGTCACTGAGGAATTGTTGTAGTCTATTGTTGATAATTGAGCAGAACATCTTCCCCAGGTTGCTGCTAACACATATCCCTCTATAATTGTTGGGGTCAAATTTGTCCCCTTTTTTAAAGATGGGTGTTATTAGTCCTTGGTTCCAGATGTCAGGGAAGTAGCCTATACGCTCATCACCATGTTAAATAGTTTCAGCAGGGCCATGTGGAAGGTATTGTCAGCGTATTTAATCATTTCGTTTAATATACCATCAACACCACAGGCCTTTTTGGGTTGTAGAGCCTTGATTTTGTCTTGCAGTTCTCCTTCTGTAATTGGAAAGTCTAAGGGGTTTTGTTGATCTTTAATGATTGGTTCTAAAAGTTCTAGTTTTTTATATATATCTTTTTGGGCCGAATTGGGTGTGATTTCTCTGTATAATTTCTCAAAGTGTTTCTTCCAAGTATCTCCATTTTGGATTGCTAATTCTTCTTTGTGTGGTTTGTTTAAGTGCTTCCAATTTTCCCAGAATTTGTTAGAGTCTATAGCTTCCTCCATTACAGTGAGTTGTTTTTTGATGTGTTGTGTCTTCTTTGATCTGATGGTGTGATGGTATTGTTTTAGGGTTTGCCAGTATTGATGCCGAACCTGCTGGTTGTCTGGTTCTCTGTGTTTTTGGTTCGATAGTTTCCTGACTGCTTTTCTTAGATGTTTGCATTCAGAATCAAACCATTTGTCGTCATTAACCTTTTTGTTTTGGGGCTTTTGTGATTTCTTTAGGTTAGACAAGGTGGCCAGAGCCCTGTACTACGAAACTAGTTTAACAGATCCGCGATAAGTCCCTTTGATCTGGTTTGACTGAACAGGATCAAAGCTATCTAGTTAACTGATACTACGACGCTGGTTTTCTACTGTGTAAGTGGACCTGGGATCTGCCTGTGCACGCGCACGTTTTTCGCTCGTGCACAGGCGCGCGTCCACGCGAAAGAGGTGCGTTAGCCAATCACATTATGAACAGCTGAGTTGATCCACGCCCACACCCATTTCCACACCCATTTCCTCATTGAATGAAAAAGCGCAGCCACAGTGGGATCAGAGATTTTAGCGGATATTTAATGTAACCTATGGCAGAATGAAAATCCGCGTTGGATATAGTTGGGGGAAGGACTGTCTAAAGCTGCCGCTTGTATTCACATCAGTCATTTGATTTACTTTGATCAGCGATTTCTGTCTCCTACAGCTTTGTGCGAGTGTAAATGTACATTAAATGTGTAATCTCAGTCTATAAATTTTCACAATCTGTAAGCCTATTTAGACCATATTTAGAAAGCATGCTCAATGAATAATGATCTCTATCACTCATTATGTGTGTGTGGTTGCACTGATCGAATAATTCATATATAGGCTATAATAATGATATCCTAATATAAAAGAGAAAACTGCTGGACTGAATTGAGACGATGCGGGCATACTTTTCATTGATAAAAACTAGCCTATTTTTGCTCATATATTGGCATACAGCCTACAGGACACAGTTCCAGCTGAAACATGCAAGAAGCCTGCATATTTAGTATTGGGGCTATCCCATATTTATCCCATCTATATTATATGTATAGGCTTTTCTGGCATGTAGGAGAATATCACCCTCACTCCATTTGAGGCTCCGTTTAGCCTATGATATGCGCTGCGGTGATTAATAGTGATCATATTTCTCCACGCATAGTTGAGCTGTTAAGACATAAAGTGGTAAGTAGGCTTAATTTAATTATGTAGCCTACAGAGCCACAAATGTTTTTCTTGTTATATTCTCAGTTGACTGCAATCTATTTTTCATATGGCGATCTTATATGAACGGTGAGTGACTCCAGAGAGCCGATTATATGGGTCTGTCATGGATTTTGATCTTATCCTCTGAAGCTAACCTGGTCGCGACCAGGTTAGCTTTGCAGCGTCAGTTGCCATGGTGATTGAAAGTTAACTTGCTTTGTAGTACGGCTAAACCAGGTTTAAACTCAAACTTACTCGGATAAGGCATTAAACTAGCTTCGTAGTACAGGCTACAGGTTGTAGAAGGTGGAGTTTATATCCCTCACTGCCAAATTTACTCCATCTTTGTTTTGGGGATATGTTTGAGTGAGGAATTTGTTTAGTGATGCTTGAATTTTGTTGTTGCCAATTGCCTGCTGGTAATGATCTTTGCTTTTTTCAGACCATTTGTAAGGTTGTTCAGCTCTGTGTAGTTTACTGCCCTTCTCTGCTATGTGGTGAGTTTGAGTCTGTTTTAGATACAGGGTGATTTTGCTGTGGTCCGATAGGGGGGTTAAGGGACTGACTGTGAATGCCCTAAGGTGCACTGGATCTATGTCTGTTAGCATGTAGTCAACAGTGCTACTGCCAAGATGAGAGCAATGTGTGTATCTCCCATACGAGTCCCCTCGTAGCCTTCCATTGGCTATGTACAGACCCAGTGATCGACAGAGCTGCAATAGTTGTCTTCCATTTTGATTGGTTGTTTTGTCATAATTGTTTCTGGGGGGGTATGAGGGCAGGGGGATGCTGATGTCTGGCACATGTTTGTCCCCCTGGTTGCTGATGTTGTCAGGCGCTGTGCCTGTTCTGGCATTGAGGTCTCCACAGATCAACACCTTACCCTGGGCCTGGTAATGACTGATGTCATCCTCTAGCATGGAGAAACTCTCTTCCTTATAGTATGGGGATTCTGATGGAGGGATGTATGTTGCACATAGGAATACATTTTCTTCGACCGAAATAATTTCTTTTTTTTCTCTCTCTCTCTCTCTCTCTCTCTCTCTATCTCTCTCTCTCTCTCTCTCTCTCTCTCTCTCTCTCTGTGTCAATTCAATTCAATTCAATTGGCTTTATTGGCATGATGTAACACTGTACATATTGCCAAGGCAAGCATTTAGACATGAAGAGCTATACATTAATTAGAAAACTTACTATATCAAACATACTACAAGATAAATGAATGATCTGTTGTCAGACATAGCAGCAACATCAAATAACAAACTTTGAATAGTAAAGAAACTACAAGAGAAATTATCTGTTGTCATAAAGGCTATCGCAGCAATAAAAGAAACTACAAGACAAACAAATGATTTGTTGTCATATAGGCGAGAGTAGCAATCAAAAGAACAAAGAACATTAAAGATGGTCTGTTGTCACATATGAAACGTGTGTCAGGTGACTGTCACTCACTGTCCCTCAGTCTATGGCAGGCAGCAACATAGACTGCTGCTAATGCACAGATGTATGTTTTGCATTGTGTCTCTCTCTGTGTCTCTCTGTGTGTGTGTGTGTCTCTCTCTCTCTCTCTCTCTCTCTCTCTCTGTCTGTCTCTCTGTGTCTCTCTCTCTGTGTGTCTCTCTCTCTCTTTTTTGTGTCTCTCTCTCTCTCTCTCTCTCTCTGTCTCTCTCTCTCTCTCTCTGTCTCTGTCTCTGTGTGTCTCTGTCTCTCTCTCTCTCTCTGTCTCTGTGTGTCTCTGTCTCTCTCTCTCTCTCTCTCTCTCTCTCTCTCTGTCTCTGTGTGTGTGTCTCTCTCTGTCTCTCTCTCTCTCTCTCTCTGTCTCTCTCTCTCTCTCTCTCTCCCTCTCTGTGTCAATTCAATTCAATTCAATTGGCTTTATTGGCATGACGTAACACTGTACATATTGCCAAAGCAAGCATTTAGACATGAAGAGCTAAACATTAATTAGACAACTTACTATATCAAACATACTACAAGATAAATGAATGATCTGTTGTCAGACATAGCAGCAACATCAAATAAACTTTGAATAGTAAAGAAACTACAAGACAAAATATAGCCGCAAGCGGCAATGCGGGGTCCAAGCTTCCGGTGACTTGGGGGGTATATGTCAGATAGTGCACATTTATTCAGACTTGGTATGTGCACAAGTAAACGAAGTTTGGTTGGGATCCGGTGACCTGACGGTTTCCAAGCAGTACTAGTAGTAGTAGTAGTAGCAGTAGTAGTAATAGTACTAGTAGTAGTGTTGGTAGTAGCGGGAGTGGTAGCAGTAGTAGCAGCAGAAGTACTAAGAATAGTAGTAGTAGTAGTAGCAGCAGCAGCAGTAGTAGTGGTGGTTGGCTGTTATAGCACCACCATCTGGTGGATTGGTGTAGTTTTTTCCTCTGAGTAGTGGGTGATGTCTTGAAACTATGTGGAAAGGTGGGTGATGTGGGGCGTATGGTTTCTGAGATCCACACACTTTTAGGGCAGGAAAAGAACAAAAGCAAATACACACAAGTTTAGACATTTATCATTTCAAAACGGTTTCACGTATCCAAAATCCTTTAATAACTTTAGGTTGGGGTAGTCCATAGATGGCCCAGAAAAAGTTTTGTGTGATTTGGCCAAACGGTCTAGGAGGAGCTCGCAAAAGTAGGTTTTTGATCAAATTCAAAATGGCGGAAAATCTACCACACAGAAATGGGCGTGGCCTAGTAGGTTAGATGCATGATGCTCCAGGGAAACCAGTAGATGTGGAATTTTGATTCTACAGCTCGTGGTTAAGAAGTTATGGACCGACAAACGTGAAATTGGCTGTTATAGCGCCACCATCTGGTGGATTGGTGTAATTTTTTTACTCTGAGTAGTGGGTGATGTCGTGAACGTGTGTGGAAAGTTTGGGTGATGGGGGGTGTATGGTTTCTGAGATCCACACACTTTTAGGGCAGGAAAAGAACAAAAGCAAATACACAAAAGTTTAGACATTTATAATTTCAAAACGGTTTCACGTATCCAAAATCCTTTAACAACTTTAGGTCGGGGTAGTCCATAGATGACCCAGAAGAATTTCCGTGTGATTTGGCCAAACAGTCTAGGAGGAGTTTGCAAAAGTAGGTTTTTGATCAAATTCAAAATGGCGGAAAATCTAGGCACATGCAAAGGGGCGGGGCCTAGATGGATAGATGCGTATTGATCCAAGGAATCCCTGAGAAGTGAAATTTTGAGTATAGGACACACGGTTCAGAAGATATGGACCATAACGCGAAATGGACTGTTATAGCGCCACCATCTGGCCGATATGGGTCATTTTTTGTTTCTGAGTAATGAGACACATTTACAATCTATGTGCCCAGTCTGGCTACGCTGAGCATTACCGTTTCTGCTGTACATACAGTTTTACCTGGAGAAGAATAATTAAAAAAAAAAAAAAAAAAAAATCAGAACAGATACGGGTCCAAGCACGAAGTGCGTGGATCCCTATTGTATCTGTTCTGATTTTTTTTTTCTTTTCTAAATATAGCCACAAGCGGCGATGACGGGGTCCAAGCATGGTCAGTAAGTGTGTAGTGGTCAGTAAGGGTTTTGGGCTCAGTCAGGGTCTTGTGGTCAGTCAGGGCGTTGGGGTCAGTCATGGCGTTGGGGTTAGTAAGGGCGTTGTGGTCAGTAGGGCATTGTGGTCAGTAAGGGTGTTGTGGTCAGTCAGGGTGTTGTGGTCAGAAATAGCATTGTGATCAGTACGGCGTTGTGGTCAGTAAGGGCATTGCGGTCAGTAAGGGTGTAGTCGTCAGGGCATTGTGGTCAGTCAGGGTGTTGTGGTCAGTCAGGGCATTGTGGTCAGTCAGGGCATTGTGGTCAGTAAGGGTGTTGTGGTCAGTAAGGTCGTTGTGGTCAGTAAGGGCATTGCGGTCAGTAAGGGTGTAGTCGTCAGGGCATTGTGGTCAGTCAGGGCGTTGTGGTCAGTCAGGGTGTTGTGGTCAGTCAGGGCATTGTGGTCAGTCAGGGCATTGTGGTCAGTAAGGGTGTTGTGGTCAGTAAGGGTGTTGTGGTCAGTAAGGGCGTTGTGGTCAGTCAGTGCATTGTGGTCAGTAAGGGCATTGGGGTCAGTCATGGCATTGGGGTTAGTAAGGGCGTTGTGGTCAGTAAGGGCGTAGTCGTCAGTCAGGGCCTTCTGGTCAGTCAGGGTGTTGTGGTCAGAAATAGTGTTGTGGTCAGTAGGGCGTTGTGGTCAGAAATAGTGTTGTGGTCAGTAGGGCATTGTGGTCAGTAAGGGCATTGTGATCAGTCAGGGTGTTGTGGTCAGTCAGGGCATTGTGGTCAGTCAGGGCGTTGTGGTCAGTAAGGGTGTTGTGGTCAGTAAGGGCGTTGTGGTCAGTCAGTGCATTGTGGTCAGTAAGGGCATTGGGGTCAGTCATGGCATTGGGGTTAGTAAGGGCGTTGTGGTCAGTAAGGGCGTAGTCGTCAGTCAGGGCCTTCTGGTCAGTCAGGGTGTTGTGGTCAGAAATAGCGTTGTGGTCAGTAGGGCGTTGTGGTCAGTAAGGGCATTGCGGTCAGTAAGGGTGTTGTCGTCAGTAAGGGCGTAGTCGTCAGTCAGGGTGTTGTGGTCAGTCAGGGTGTTGTGGTCAGTCAGGGCATGGTGGTCAGTCAGGGTGTTGTGGTCAGTCAGGGTGTTGTGGTCAGTCAGGGTGTTATGGTCAATAAGGGTTAGAGATGCTGCGATCCGATCATGTGATCGGATATCGGCGCGATATCAGCCAAAAAACATGGATCGGATCGGATCGGATTCCAGCGAAAATGACCGATCCAAGGCTCCGATATAAGCACTCCATTCCATGACTCCGCTCCAGGATTTCTATCCAGCATGCAGCAGCAGCAGCAGCAGCACACAGAGGCCGCGTTGAGCCTAGGATGGCCAGAGCCAAAACGTTGTCTTGCTTCAACATACATCGCATCGCATAAACCATTTCCACCCGCAGGTTTGAGGAGTAGCTAACAGAAACGTCAGATAAATACTCTATAGGCTAACGTTACCCACTGAGGCAGCTAACATGGCTAATTAGCTAGCTAACAGCAGCTATCTTTCTCCTCTAACTCACATTAACGACACGTTAGTTGACTGAGCGAACGGCGCTGTACAGCAGGTCGTTATCAAAACGTATTACACTGAAGAGAAGTAACATTCCAATCTGGCAGTGGAAATGTATGCACAAACTTTGTGTGTAACTTTGCGAGACTCAACCGAATGACGGATGAGTCTCGCGTTGAGCCTAGGATGGCCAGGGCTTAGATCTGCGTGAGCACGACCCGTCGTAATTTGTCCAATTCAAGGTACATTAAAACGTTGTCTTGCTTCAACATACATCGCATCGCATAAACCATTTCCACCCGCAGGTTTGAGGAGTAGCTAACATAAACGTCAGATAAATACTCTCTATAGGCTAACGTTACCTACTGAGGCAGCTAACATGGCTAATTAGCTAGCTAACAGCAGCTATATCTTTCTCCACTAACTCACGTTAACGACACGTTAGTTGACTGAGCGAACGGCGCTGTACAGCAGGTCGTTATCAAAACGTATTGCACTGAAGAGAATTAACATTAGAAAATGACAAAAGACTCCTCCAATCTGGCAGTGGAAATGTATGCACAAACAGGGACAGGGCTGTGTGTGTGAGAGAGAGACACAGGGACATGGCTGTGTGTGTATGTGTCCTGTGTGAGACAGAGTGGGGGTGTATGTGTGAGGAAACAATAATTATTTGTGTCCAGTGTTCACCCATTACAAAAGAAGTGTGTATTTGATTGTTATGTTTTAGTTTTACATCAAATTAATTAGATGAACTAAATCGTTTACATACTATATTACCAAAGCACACACATACATACCTAACCCTAAAAATGTTTGTTGCCTGCTAGCTATCAGACAGCATAGAGAGACTTAAATATGTGCTGTATCGGTATCGGATCGAAATCGGTATCGAATCGGGTATCAAAATTTGATCGGAATCGGATAGGTTTTGAGCTAAAATATCGAAATCGGATCGGAATTGAAAAATCTTGATCGCAGCATCTCTAATAAGGGTGTTGTGGTCAATCAGGGTGTTGTGGTGAGTCAGGGCGTTGTGGTCTGTAAGGGTGTTGTGGTCAGTAAGGGAGTTGTGGTCAGTCAGTGCATTGTGGTCAGTAAGGCCGTTGTGGTCAGTCAGGGTGTTGTGGTCAGTAAGGGCATTGTGGTCAGTAAGGCCGTTGTGGTCAGTCAGGGTGTTGTGGTCAGTGAGGCCGTTGTGGTCAGTCAGTGCATTGTGGTCAGTAAGGCCGTTGTGGTCAGTCAGGGTGTTGTGGTCAGTAAGGGCATTGTGGTCAGTAAGGCCGTTGTGGTCAGTCAGTGCATTGTGGTCAGTAAGGCCGTTGTGGTCAGTCAGGGTGTTGTGGTCAGTAAGGGCATTGTGGTCAGTAAGGCCGTTGTGGTCAGTCAGGGTGTTGTGGTCAGTAAGGCCGTTGTGGTCAGTAAGGGAGTTGTGGTCAGTCAGTGCATTGTGGTCAGTAAGGCCGTTGTGGTCAGTCAGGGTGTTGTGGTCAGTAAGGGCATTGTGGCCAGTAAGGCCGTTGTGGTCAGTCAGGGTGTTGTGGTCAGTAAGGGCATTGGGGTCAGGTTTCATTCCTCGTTTCGCCTAGATTTATTTTCCAGGCCTGGATACCCACGAAAAAAGATGCACCGATCCACTTTTTCAGTTCTGATCTGATTCTGATACCTGAATTTGGATATCTACCGATACCAAAGCTCTTTTCTCTTGTTCTTGAATATACAGGGGGTTACAGTCTATATTTTCTCTGACTAAACAGAGGCTCGTACCAGCACAGCATGAACAACATAGATTTATAAACATACCCTTAATTGCCAAGACTATAAATCTCGTCTTTCTATTTCCACTTAAATGTTCTGTGTGTAAAACTACGACGGTGTCGCTATGTCACTTGAGCAATGGTGAGAACATCTGGTGACATCACTGTTGACATCACTCACTGATGACATAATTACTGAGTGCTCCCAGGTCCACTAGTTATTAATTAAATTTAGTTATATACATTTTTTCAGTAGTGCAAACATTTTTGATATCAGTAACAATAACTGATTTACTTATTTCGTATTATTTATAGATGTTAGAATCTGATTAGTCCATAATTAGTACTCATATTAGTTCAATATTTATCATTAACTTTTGCTGTCTAAATATGCAGGATTACTAAAATTCTGAATGTTAAATAAGCGTATAGCTCCTACCTGCATAATATTATGAGATCTGAGCTGTACAAGATGAGATGTTGAACAAATGATTGACACCAATCATCAACAAGGAGTGTTCTCACTGATGCACACCCTGTTTTTTCTAACTTCATGAAAACATGTTTTACTTCGTTTCGAACTCAAGCTCTCACTAGTGCCTAGTTCGCTGCGTACGCAGCATTATGGAAGACTGTCATTTTTTCTCCAAAAATTACTTTACATTAAAACCTGACCACGCCCCTTTAGGTGACGTGGTACCCCCTGGGACTGACTGGGCCTCCCACCTCGCCCCCGTGACTACGTCACGGCCAGTCAGCCCAGGGGCCGCCACTCTTCGCTTCTTCCAGCCAGTGTGAGGACGTCGTTTTCTTAAGCTCCGCGGTTAGCTCTAAAGTCAGCGCTCTTCATAGCTTGGACAAATAGACTCGCTCCGGTTAATTTGCCCACCTTCAAGAGGTTCGCGTGGACGAGATAAATCAGGATTCGGGGACCCGTTCCTGTTCTCTTCACCAGCGGCATCGGATCAAGTCATCCAAGCTAAGAGTATCTTCTTTGCTAACTGTTGTATTGCTGCCGCCGTGCAGCGCATGATAATAACGTTTCCCCGGCTGGGTTAACGTTTGTTAGGCTTGAGCGCAAGACTCAGGTCTGCACTCATAACTTTTAGCTAGGTTGCACACGTGCAGAATAGCTTGTACCGTTAAGCACTAGAACAACAGGCTAATTTAGCACAGTTGTCACAGTTAGCTAGCTTGCATCCGTGCGGTTGCTTCTGTTGCTAGGTACTGTAGGCGCCAGCTACTAGCGTTAGCGCGCGCACGTTTCTCCGGCTGGAGTAACGTTAGATAGATAGCTAGCTAGTCGTCTCGTGCAGCTAGCAGCTAGCTTAGCACTCCAGCATCTTCACCGTTGCAAGCGACTGTAGACAGTCAGCTTACACGGTTAACTCCTGCTAATTCTGGTACAGTCGGCGGGGCTTGTTGGCGGGTTAGCTACTGCTTACTCGCACAATGAACCGGGCGGCTGACATGAGACAGAGGGAGACAGCCAAGAGCTGTGTTAGCTGTGAGGCTACATTGGCGATCCAGGACCGCCACAGCCAGTGTGTGTTTTGCCTCGGGCACAACCATGCTAGCGACGCCCTGTTGAAGTCAGATTTCTGCCGGGCATGCGAAGGCTTTACCCTGGCCGTTTTACGGGAGAGAGCGATGCTCTTTATCCAGGTGGGCCCGCGGCTTAGCCACGCACCTCCCGAGGGAGGCGCGTCTCCCGAGGGAGGCGCGTGCGGTGGGTCTGACCGCTCGGAGGAAGAGGAGTTACCTGAAGAGCAGGGCTCCCCGGTCCCACCCGAGCGGCAGAGTTTGAACTGGGGGGACGAGCCCATCGACCCTGTGTTACAACAGGGGGGGTTTTTCCCCTATGACCCCATCATTCCCCCCCAGGACGCCCCCCAAGAGGAGTTGTCTGGCGGGGAGGAATGGGACCGCGTTACCGCGGCCACCTCTCTGTTAGGGACCCGTTCAGAGGCTAGCCTCAACGAGCCCTATCAGAAGCAGTTTATGGGGGTAATGTCTAGGGCTGCAGCTAAGCTTGGCATCGCTCGGGCCGAAACACCTCCGCCCCTCGAATCAGTGCTGCGGGGTTGCTATTACCAGCCACTCCAGGCACCACAGGCACCCCGCCCGAAGCCCCGGCTGCCGGTCTGTATAGACGTGGTTCGCGCGGTGCAGTCAGGATGGGAAAGGCCTCAGGAGGCCAAGCCGCTCTGGGCGGGCATGGCTCCGTGGTCGGCCTTAGAGGGGGCGGATAAACTCGCGTTAACCGCGATGCCTCCTCTCGAGGACATGGTGGCCAGACACCTGGCCCCTAACTCCGCGAGGCCTGCTTTGCCCTCTAAAGCGTGCCAACTTACAGCCAAGTTGGCCGAAAAGGCGTACTTGGCGGCGGGGCAGTCCGCCGCCATGACCAACAACCTGGCCATTCTGCAGGGCTACCAGGCGGTGCTCCTGCGGGACATGCAAGGTGACCCTGCCCCCGAGCTGTTTACAGAGCTCAGGATGGCCACGGATTACGCCATGCGTATGGTAGACTGCCTGGCGCAGAACAGTGGGAAGGTCATGGCCTTCTCCGTTCTCACCCACCGCCACTTGTGGCTAAATCTTACCCAGCTCCCTGAGCAGGATAAGAGGAGGCTGCTGGGGGCTCAGATCTCCCCGGGGGGCCTGTTCGGCTCCTCCGTGGAAGACTTGGCCCAGCGGTTGGAGACGCGTCAGAGGGACTCGGCGGCGGTCAGCACCTTCTTGCCCAAGCGGGCGAAGGGGGAGGACCGCCGGTTCCAGGTCCAAGCGCCGGCGAAAGCCGCACGGCTGGGGGGTTTCGCCGGTTCAACACGCTCACAGGGCACGTCAGTAGGCGGAGCCCGCGTAAGAAACCGGCAGGGGGGCTTAGCCTCGTTTGTCCCGCCCCCCCCTTTTTCTTCCCCAACCAAAGCACCGGGTCCCCCGGTGCCCAACAATATACTAAACAAAAGAGAAAGGGCTTTCGTGGAGACGGCCTTGGCCCCCCTCCGCGCGAGAGGGGTTCGCATCTTCCTTTACCTCGACGACGCTCTTATTGTGGCCGGCTCGAGGATCGATGCCATGAAACATACCAAGGTGGTGACCGATCACCTACAAACCTTAGGGTTTCTGGTGAACTGGAAAAAGAGCTGCCTCGCCCCAGAACAGACGGCGATCTTCCTGGGGCTCGAGTTGAACTCCCGGGCTATGCGAGCCCGCCTTTCGCGGGAGCGACAGGTGCGCACGGTGCGGACAGCGAGGACATTAAGTCGATGCTCCTCGGTGTCAGTGCTTCAGTGCACAGTCATGTTGGGCCTGATGGCCTCGGCACTGCATGTGCTCCCCCTGGGGAGGCTACACATGCGTCCGTTCCAGATCTGGTTCCTTGCGTTGCGCTTGGATCCAGCCAGGGACCGTCATCGCAGGGTGCCTATGACAGGTCAGGCCCGCCTGGCTTTGGCCATGTGGGCAGACCCCCGTTACCTATCGAGGGGCACTCGATTGGGCCCGGTCCCGCTCAGGCTAGTGATTCGCACCGACGCCTCCCTCTGGGGTTGGGGTGCGGTGTGCGGGTTTCTGTCGGCGAACGGCCGGTGGGAAGCTCAGGAGCATCGCCACATAAACGTCTTGGAGCTGGAGGCGATCCGCCTCGCTCTGCTTCATTTCCAGCGAGTCATACATGGACACCATGTGCTGATTCGCTCGGACAATATGGCGGCGATCGCCCACCTGAACAAACAGGGCGGTGTGCGGTCGAAGACTTTGAACCGGTTAGCGGCGGAGATTCACCTGTGGGCGTATCCCCGTCTCCTGTCAGTGTCGGCGGTCTATCTGCCGGGACAGGTTCGGTCGTGCCCGCGTCGATCTCTTCGCATCGCGGCGCGCGACGCACTGCCCATTGTGGTTCTCGATCCAGGAGGACAGCCCCCCGTTGGGACACGACGCGTTGGCGAACGCGTGGCCACGGGAGGGGCTCTATGCATTTCCACCGATCCCCCTGATCCGTCAGGTGTTGGACAGGGTGAGGGAACAGCGTCTCCGGCTCGTTCTAGTGGCCCCGTTCTGGCCCAGGCAGACGTGGTTTGCGGACCTGGTCTCCCTGGCGCAGGGCCCGCCGTGGGCATTGCCAGTGCGGGCCGATCTCCTGTCCCAGGCGGAGGGGGAGGTGTTCCACCCCTCCCCAGGCAGGTGGAAGCTAGCAGTCTGGCTCCTGAACGGGAGCAGTTGCTAGCACAGGGCTTGCCTGACAATGTGGTGCGCACTATTCAGGGTGCTAGGGCCGCTTCGACCCGCACTCAGTATGCGTACAAGTGGCGGGTTTTTTCGCGATGGTGCACAAGTAAGGGTGTGGATCCAGTGAACTGCAGCGTGCGTCCAGTTCTCTGTTTCCTTCAAAGCTTGCTTGACGCGGGGCAGTCCCCGCAGTCGCTTAAGGTGTACGTAGCCGCGATTTCGGCTTGCCACATGGGGATTGAAGGGACCCCCGTGGGGGTGTGCCCTTTGGTCTCGCGCTTCATGAAGGGGGCGCGTAAACTGTGCCCGCCGTTGCGGTGCGTTTTTCCCAAATGGGACCTGGTTACGGTGCTGGACGGGCTAACGGGTCATCCGTTTGAGCCCTTGGACTCCGCCGATTTAAAGGTTCTGTCCTTAAAGACCGCGCTGCTGCTGGCCTTATCGTCAGGGAAGAGAGTCAGTGACCTGATTGCCCTCTCGGTACAGCAGGCCTGTATGGTTTTTGGGGACGATGGGCGCAGGGTTACGTTGCGACCTAACCCGGCGTACCAGCCCAAGAATATTAATGCCAGCTATAGGTCTATGGTAATAGACTTATCGGCATTCTGTCCCCCGCCGTTCAGTTCGGGCGAGGAGAGACGTTTGCACATGCTGTGCCCCGTAAGGGCGCTCTCGGCCTATGTGGCCAGGACGCGCTCATTACGCATTACAGATCAGCTGTTGGTTTGCTTTGGGCAAAGGGCCCAGGGCGGACCCCTTTCCAAGGATCGCTTATCACACTGGATAGTGGAGGCGATCGCGTTGGCATACTCTGCCGTGGGTAAGGTTCCCCCGGAGGGTATCAAGGCGCATTCTACGCGAGGTGTTGCGACATCCTCTGCGTTGTTGCGTGGTGTGTCGATGGAGGACATGTGTGCCGCGGCCTCATGGTCCTCTCATCACACTTTCGTCAGGTACTACAGTCTCGACGTGTCCGGTTCGCAGTTTGCGCACGCGGTGCTGTCGGTGGCAAGAAAGTAGTATCGTTGCCACTCTGTCAGACGGTTAGGCATAAACGTTGCCATATGGCCGTGGTTCACCGGTGCCTTTCGGGTCGCCCTGTGGGGTGCTCCCGGCAGCAAGGTCGGTTGAATGGAGGCACTAGTGAGAGCTTGAGTTCGAAACGAAGTAAAACGTTAGGGTTGTGCTACAACCCAGGTTTTACGAGTGAGAACGAGAGCTCTCACTACCCAGCCTTGCTGCGTCGATGCGTCTCTGGGTGCGTCGGATCTCAGCTGGCTGGAAGAAATGAGTGGCGGCCCCTGGGCTGACTGGCCGTGACGTAGTCACGGGGGCAAGGTGGGAGGCCCAGTCAGTCCCAGGGGGGTCAGGTTTTAATGTAAAGTAATTTTTGGAGCAAAAATGACAGTCTTCCATAATGCTGCGTACGCAGCGAACTAGGCACTAGTGAGAGCTCTCGTTCTCACTCGTAAAACCTGGGTTGTAGCACAACCCTAACGTTTTATTACTTTAGTATAATGGAGAATATTGTAGCGGTGTCAGATTAAGAAAAGGCCTGTCAGAAAGAAATTGAAAATGCAGAAGGAAACGGGAAGCCGTTTCCCATCATCTTAAAAGCTGTTCCTCTTTTTATGTTTCAACATGATTATATTGTTCAAGACTGTGCACATCTCCCTGCTGAGGTACCACAAAAGGTTTCCAAAGACTGCACAATAGGTAAACATCATAACCCCCATTAGTACAGCGGATAACCACAACAATTGTGCACGTTTTGAGAAAAGCAGGACACTTCTAACATACGTCGTGAATACCATGAGGTTTATTTTCAGGTGTGGAGGGAATTCAGATTTGACTTCAAATCCCAGATGGCCACCAGTCCCCTGTGTCTTGTTCATAACGTGCCTCATTTTGGTACCAAATTGAAAAATATTTAAAGCCCCAATCAGTAACTTTTTCACCTTATTATAACAGCTTTTTAGGTCGCTTTCACATATAAGCTGTTTGGTCTGCTTTAAACGCGCCAGAGTTCGTTTCCTCAGATAGTCCGGTTCGTTTGGGGTGGTGTGAAAGCGTAAACGAACTCTGGGGCGCAACAAAGAAATGAACTCTGATCCGTTTGAAAACGTGGGTCTCGGTTCGCTTCAAGTGAACCCTGGCACGGTTTGTTTGTTTTGTGAAAGCATACCGGACTAAACACAAGAGCAAATAGGAAGTGCCAGTGCATCTGATGCACTCATGATGCAGTGCATCATTGATTGATGTTAACGACCAGGCCTTGGGCCCTCCGGGTTATGGAATAGGTGAAGGTGAATAGCCTATTGCAAGTCCATTGTCCAACAAGTTTTCTCAATTAATTTCCCTCTTTGCGATGTGATAAAATTTTATCAGTGAGTTATAGTTGATTGCTGAATTATCTGCTAATATCCGATTTTAGCAGCATAATTTGATGTCCTGGTGTGGCAAGGCTGTGCGTAATGACATATCCAAAAGGAATCTTACTCTGCACTGCACTGCACAGCACAGAGATTATGGTGTGCTCAAGTGCAGCGGGGTATTTAGCGCATAAGAGGTGCTTTTAAAATACTTTTTACAGTTACAATTAAGGTTACCTATCATCAATGCAGAGTTGCAGTGAGGAAGTGCGTTACGTTAGAATGGGAGTGTGGAAGCGCGAGCGACTGATTAAAGCTGCCCTCTCCCCTCAAGTTACTGGCTGTGACTTCAGGCATTTCCAGTGGGGAAACTGGGCTTTGTCATCATTGAAATAGATCACAAGATTGTGAACTTTATGCAGCTTAATACAGCGCGATACTGCCACTCACGTTTGACTTCCCTTTGAAAAACAGCTCTGCTTCATTTCGGCCAAGTCGAGTTGGAAATATATTGACAGATTCGCACTTCCTTAGCCTTAGGCGGCTCAGAGTGGAGGAGAGGGTTTCCCAGATCAAAATGTGCATGGTTTTCAGGATTTTTAAACGGGAGGCTCCTCGCTACCTCTCTGACTACTTCTGTAAAGTCAGTGATGTGCATGGCTACTCCACAAGAGGAAGCACCTCCAACATTGTTCCCCCCAAATTTAAATCTTTAAAGGGTAAATGTACCTTCTCTTACTCAGCAGCTATTTTATGGAACAAACTCCCTGAGAGTATAAAGACCCTTAATTCCAAGTTTTCTTTTAAGCTCGCCTTGAAAAAATGGCTGGTTGGTTCCCAAATGGGTTCCTAACCTTTTATTTTTTCTTTTGTCTCTTGTATGCTCGCAGTTTTTAAACCCTAGGTAGGTCTTTGATTTATTATATGAGCTGGTCTCTCTTTATTTATTGATTGGTGCATTTTTTGTTGTTATTTAAATAACCATTCAGTCAATGACTAATCAGTCACAAGTCACATACTTGAATATCCATGCTGTCTGTAGCCGGTGCGAGTGCAGCCGATGAGGTTAAATTATCCCAGTGTTTGCTTCTGAGCCTCTGTGAGCCTCCGTGTGTACCACGCTGCCCTCTCTAAACTCCGCGTAATACAATGCAACGACTGTCTGGCTTGTGAGCTAACTTACTGCTTGATAATATAAAACATAGGAAAAGAGAAAGGGTAAAATATAGGTGCTACTGTCTGTAAATCTATCTATTAGCCTGTCAGGTCTTCATTTCCTGCATTTCCAATGGAGCGGATTCAACAAGATTTTCAGACGTAGGCTATTCAGCATTGGACAATACAGAATGTCAATCGTAGCAATCTATCCAACAACAACCAATTAGGTTTCACCTGGTTTCACCAGGCTAAGGGCGTGTTCTGCTCCAGCTCAATCTGATTGGTTGCAAAACACATCACTGTGTGATGTTTCTGAGTGAAAACACATGCACTCTGTGAATTGCAAGTGTTTTTCAACCAATCATATTTTTTCATTAGATAAATTACCAAATAAATAAACGCCCACAGGGCGAATGTTTTTTTAACTACCTACCCCACGCTGGGACCAGGGCCAGAGTGACTCGTCTGCATGGAGCTCTCCTTTCCATCAGTTCAGGTCACTGTTGTTGAAGCATTTTAAGCATATAAGAATATAATGAATGAAAAAATGAGCGTCTGCACGTTAGAAAAAAACACATTTGATTGATATTTTATTATAAAAAAAAATATGAAAAATGAAAAATATAAAAAATAAAAATAAAAAATGATAATTTTTTTTTAATATAAAATCCCCAATCTAATAGAGGAGGACCATCCTCCTATGCCTCACTGGAAAAACCTCCTCGGATGGCAACTAATTCTATGGCATGGCAGAATGGCAACTGATTCTTTGGCGTAATGACTCCGTGGTAAGATGCCTCTCTTCTTGTGGAGAGAGGAGTGCATCTGCTCAGACTAGGATAGAGAATCCCCCCCGTAGGGAATTCTTCGGGAGTCAAGACATTGGTGGTGCACTGGGGAGGTGGGTGGGGCGAAACGCAGCTTCAGAGGATGTGATACGACCTGCCCAGGTACAGCGACCATGGAGGTGAAGGATCAGGGAAAGAGGATGATGACGCGCTGAGCATGGCTATATGTACTGCCACCTCATAGCCTCGGCAGTGACGTCATATTGGCATGTTGACAGGGGCTGATTGGCTATTGAGGATGGGGTGATGAGTCACACGTCATAACGGACGTCACACTAGGATTACACTTGACTTAGACTGGGAGCTGATGCCTATTGTGATGTGAGGTAACGTGACTGGTCTTCATCTTGAAACTAGGTCGAGACCAACATTTCATCTCCACTCACCTCATGTCTGTGTCTGTGCTGTAAAAGTCTGTAGATGTTTAACAGATTATCTATAGAGCAATAACATTCCATAAACATATTCTCTGAATAAATTAGTTGAACTTGAACCACTCACTCAACAAACCACGAGTGGAGTACTGCCTTGTCCATGTAGTGCATTCATAAACCTGTTGCTTTTACCACAGAATTTCAACTACATCATGTAAATGTGAAGTTGACCATCACTTGCATAACCACTAAACATCTGTAGATTTTCATTTGGACTACCCAATTAAAGTGAAAACTAGTTGACAGTCTACAGGCTATTTATATCCCTACTATTCATGAAAACGTTAACTGTACAGATGAAGCAGAAGTACAAAGTTGTACAAAATTTTATTTTTACACACACATAACTTATAAGGCACATTAGGCAAAGAGAATTGTGACACTTCATCACTGCCAAAAAAGATGGACTGATGGTGTTACTGGATTTAATCAAAACAAAATGGTATGAGGCCAGCAACACCTGCCTCTTAGACTATTAACACTGTCTTAATTTCACACACCTGCTTAAACAGTGAGGGGACACATCCTAACAATTAGCCAAGTCCCAGGGCATCACGATAGAGTACTTTTTAGTGTTAGACGAACCGGGTAGTCCACAAGGCAGGATGAAAGTAGCCATGGGCCCCGGGGCTATGAACTTTTTCAAGGGCCCTGTGGGTGAAGATTGATTGATTGATTGATTGATTGATTAAGTGATGATGAAGTATTTCTCTGCCTTCTCCTTAATCCTCTCTGGTGAAACAATTTGCATGAGAGCAGGCAGCTGTAACAGGTTTTCAAACAGGAAACCTTCTCTGAACCACAAACTGCCTGTCTTGAACACAGCAGCTGCAAAGAGTTCCCTTTTGCATGTACAATCGGCTAACACAGGAAGCTTTGATCTCAAAGAGAGATGACGGTCAAACTGCAACGAAAACAACTTGGTTAAGGCTAGGTAAGCAAAACAACCTGGTTGGGTTTAGGCAACTAAAGGGGTTACTTGCCTAACCTAATCCAGGTTGTTGGGGGTAAAAACTGTTCAAACGGGGTTAAAATCTGGACACGTCTGGCCAACTGAATATATTGCAATGCATAGGCTATCCGTTATTATGGTTGTTATAAGCATCACAAACCGCACGTCCAGTTTCAAAGTGAAAACCTTTCAAGAAGCATAATCTGACGTTCTTCACTCTTTTAAGTTGTGAAAACGATCTGAACGGACCTGAATGTATCCAGTTCAAGCATTTTGTGTGATGAGAGAAAAAGTTCACCAGAGGAACTGCTAAGAAAAGGTAGGCTGAAAACTACTTCCCCAAGTCTGACATGTTCACCACACTCAGGCTTTTATTTATATATATATATATATATATATATATATATATATATATATATATATATATATATATATATATATATATATATATATATATATATATATATATATATATATGTATCCAGTTCAAGCATTTTGTGTGATGAGAGAAAAAGTTCACCAGAGGAACTGCTAAGAAAAGGTAGGCTGAAAACTATTTCCCCAAGTCTGACATGTTCACCACACTCAGGCTTTTCTTTACCCTGCCTGTTAACTGTGGGTGAGAGCATAGGTGTAGTGCTATCTTGAGAAGTGGGGGAACGCACCTATTATGCGGAACACCCCCCTCCCCCAGCACACGCACAGGTCCCACACTACACTGACACACACGACTTAACTTATTGTGTCCTCTAGACCAGTGTTTCCCAACCGGGGGTACGGGGACCCCTAGGGGTACGCGAGCACATTGCAGGGGGTACGCGGAAAGATTGAGGATTAATACAATTTATTTTCAGATGAGAGGAGAGAGAGAGAGAAACTCCGCGCCGCAACTATTGTTCCGGGGAGCCCCGGCGGCTCCCTGGAAGGTGTTAACGGTGACACCTCTACTCTGTGAAAAACAAAAGAAGTCGTTCACGCTTGCAGGTCAAACAATAGCTCCCACTATGCGTGGCTCAAACGCCCGGCTGATCCGGATTTCGGTTCAGGCGAGCCAAGCGAAAAAAGGAAAAGGGAGGCCAGGTCTAAACCGCGGCTGTTCAATGAAAAATACATTTTGTATGGATTTACCTGTACCTCAGCGGATCCACCGCAGCCACAGTGTTTTTTCTGTGGCGAAGTCCTGGCAAATAATTAAATGAAGCCAGCTCATCTGCAACGCCACCAGAGCACCAAACACGCAGCATGTCTTGGTAAGACAAACTACTTTTTCACTCGAAAACTCTCAGAGTTCAAGTTGAGTCGGGCTACAATGAAGAAAGCGTTTCAAGCAAAGCACCGGAGGTGTCGTACGCTGTGTCACTGCTTGTGGCTAAATCAAAAAAGCCTCATTCAATCGTTGAGGATCTGATTCTTCCTGCAGCCCTGATGTTAGCTGAAACTATGATCGACAAGAAAGCAGCAGACGCTCTCAAAACGGTTCCATTGTCAAACAACACAGTCTCTCGTCGGATCGATGATATGTCAATTAATATTGTTGGACAAGTTGTGAATAAAATGAAGCAAGCATGTCAATTCGCTTTGCAGTTAGATGAAATGACCGATGTCAGTGGGGAAGCCCAGCTGCTGCATTTGCTCGTTATAAAGACATGTCGGACATAAATGAACATATTTTGTTTTGCAAGAAGCTTGTAGGAAAGACAACTGGCGAGGAAATATTTCAGATTATAGACAGCTTTTTTAAAGACAACAATCTGGAGTGGAAATCTTGTAGTCATATCTGTACCGATGGCGCAGCTGCAATGACGGGGAAAATCAAAGGACTGTGATGTGCACTGATTTGAACTTTTGCTTTTTAGATCTACTTATCTTATGTGTGATATTTTGCCTGGTAACAGCTGCCCTCAGAACTGTCAAAGCTTATGAAAGACAAACTAGCTCAGGTGTCTTTTTAAGGTGCCAAGTGACTGAATAAAAATAGTTGAAACTGTTACTGTGTGAGTCTGAATATATCTATCTCTATATAGGCTATATATAATATTTTGCTAATTCTCAATAAGTGTATAGCTATTTGTATTAAAGGGGAGTCATTCAAAATGATTTTAATTTAATATTGTTTTAATTTAATAATCAGTTGTGTTGGATAGTAAAAGTTGAATGAGATTAATGGAACAAATTTGGGAGAATCATCAACACGCTGTCAGGGGGTACACTTGGCATGGCAAAACAGCTCAAGGGGTACACGGCACAAAAAAGGTTGGGAACCACTGCTCTAGACCAGAGGTTCTCAAATGTTTTTCAGCCAAGGACCCCTTACAAGATAGAAAATATACCGGGGACCCCCTCATTCTGATTTGTGATTTTGGGCTAAGCTTAATTGTTTCCACGGTAACGTGCTTGACTTTTAATTTGATAGGTTTGTTATTAGAATGTAATCCATGAACCATTTTAGATTTAAAGCATAAACTATTTCAGTTGAACTATGAAGATTTTGCAATTTTTTTTTTTTTTTTTTTATTACATTACATTTACATTACATCATTTAGCAGACGCTTTTGTTTTGTCCAAAGCGACTTACAATATCACAATTTGTCAACAGTATAGAAAACCACTATGCAACACAATCAATGACAGCCAAGATATTTTGATAGACTAGCACCATGTAGGAAGTAGTTTGAGAAGGAATAAGTAACATGTAGCATTTTTTTTTTTTTTTTTTTTTTTACCTGAAAACTTTTTGCGGACCCCCTGGCAAAGTGCCACGGACCCCTGGGGGTCCGCGGACCCCCATTTGAGAACCACTGCTCTAGACCAGTGGTTCTCAACTGGTGTAGCCTCAGGACCCACTATTTTCCTTGTCATGAAGTCGCGACCCAAATTTCAGATTTTTTTTTAAACCATTCAAATTTATTGCACAAAAAATAGCGCATTAATTTAATACACAATGCCTTCATGCACTGTTATAAACCTCAAATGAACAAAAAAGTGCAACAGAAATGCAACTAGGGCTAAAAACCAATTGAAATAAGGCAGACTTGAATTACAGGCCTATATGTTTTTAAATTTAAACAAGTCAAACTGGTCATGCTCAGAAAGTTATATATCTAGAACCGATACTTCCGGCGGCGGCGCTGTGGAGCAGTCGAAACCCAAAATGACACAGCCGAAGAAGGCTGTGTCTGAGCTAAAAACGTTGGCATTTCCATGTGAATAATGGCTCGGTATTGGAAACTGTGTATTGAGAATGTGTATACTGTATCGCGTGAAGCCATTGGAGCCGACCTCCCAGTGGTTAGAGGACCCGCGCATCCGAGACTCTGAAGGAAGAATGAGTGATGAGTCTCGCGCTAGCTAGCTGGCCGCTAACTACTTTTAGGTGATCGCTCGCCTCAAACTCGATGGGCCCTATCGTTGCATCGGCGTAGAAACTGCGTTTAGGGCCTGGCGCAGCCCAGATTAGTGGGTGTGGACCAGCGCACTCGATATCTTGGTGTCGGCGCTACACGCGGCCTCAAGCATAACCACGCCTTTTAAGCGTAAAATTATGCACCATCTGCTCATTGGAGAAGTGCAGTAAAGAGTCACACGCTTGCCTAACCTCTTCCCCCCTAGCGGGCCCGCCGGCGGGCTGAGCCCTTGTCATCTCTCACAAATGACTCTCTACAGCAGCTTAGGAAGCAGGCAGCGAGACATACAGCACACCAAAATGTCAGGAAGAAACGTGGCTACAAGACTTTTTGTATTCAAACGAAAAATAATTCCAACCCCAAGCAACAATATCACCATGTAGCAAAAACAAGAAAACCGTGCATGCCTGCGTTTATGTGGTGATTTGTTTTTGC
Source organism: Poromitra crassiceps (assembly GCF_964638095.1). NCBI lineage: Eukaryota > Metazoa > Chordata > Actinopteri > Beryciformes > Melamphaidae > Poromitra > Poromitra crassiceps. The sequence goes on from NC_139634.1 coordinate 5,561,588, forward strand.
GAGTGAAACTTTTCTCTCCAAATGAGACGGCTTTCGATAGCTAAGGCTCTGCTCTTTCCAAAGAGGTATAGCTCGTCTCTGAGAGATGAAAACTCACTCAGTAGGCTGTCAAAGAACAGCAAAAAAGTGTTTAACGTTTTACAGATAAAACTACAAGTTATGTCTTACCTTTGCTGTTTTCAAATCAAAAGTTGTGTTTGACTTCATAAAAACGCTACTAATTGCTACTCCTAATGCCTCTTCATCATCTTAAAGCGTTGTTTTTTTACAGTCATCGTGTTTACAAAGCCATATGGAGGATTTTACATGGAGTGGTCATCTTCACAGAATAGACGAGCTTTGGGTTCAGTCGACAGCATTTCCTGGAAAACTGTCTGACGTAAATTCTTTCAGTTCACGTCGATTCTATTGGCTCTGACGCTTCCATAGAGGTGTCAATCATCGAAATCGGCCAATGGGGTCCCGAGATATCCCTCTGCGTAACGTCCCAGGCTTTGCCTGCAATTTGAAGAGGCATTTCTGATGCATTTCACAGAGTAAAAATACAGATATAACGCTTGAGGGTTATCCAAACCATAACGCATATTAACTGAGTACCTATAGTGATATGTAAGTAGGAGAAAAAAAAGGTATTTCAGTGTTCTACCATAGAAAAGTCAAATGGCACCCATGATGCCCAAAATGTGCCCAGATCAGGTCCGCCTGGGCCTACATGTAGTAAATCATCTGTAAAATTGCTCTGGTTCACTTTCTAAGGATTTGCTTTGATACAAGCACTCATAAGATATTAGTCTACTGCTCCATAGAATAATTTGGCTACCAACCCATGATTTTCAGGTGCTTTTCATCCAAAATAGTGTTGTTGTTTTTGGGCGGAGCTTGAATTTTAATTTTTTTGCCATGTTCTAACTGATTTTACTCTGATACAGTACATTTGTAATTGATTCTGACACTTCTACAGCAATCTCACAGGTGTTGGCTAGCTTTTGAATTTTTTTTTTTCAGAAAATACCCTGTAGTTGTGGAGATATACTCAATTCAGTTCAGGCATGTCATTTTCGGCAGGTGAGCTGAAAAATAGGCTTAGGGGTTATTCCACGGAGAAATCCAGTAAAACCAGACAAGCCAAGCGCTCTGCCCCCCCCCCCCCCCTCCCTTCATCCCGTCTGTCTGTCTCCATATATAGGCTATTATTCCATATTATTATGCTTCTCAAACCAATCTAACTGCAGTTTAAATACTGCAAGCATGTAAATACGCTACACTATAGCAAGATCAAAGTGAAAAGAATGTTCTAAACGCATCAGCTAGAAAAATATAGCCTATCCCTATATGATGAGATTAATTAGATTGGTGAAAGTTTGTCCAGAATGATATGTTTTCTCTCCCCTGCTGTACAGGTAGGATGATGCACATAAATATAGCCTACATTATGTAAAGTCATTGCAGAAATGTGTTTTTATTGTAAAACTAAATGTGAAGTAGGGCCAAGTTATTGGAGCAGACATCACAGTATATAGCACATGACAGTAGAAGCGCGTTACGCTGTCACTTATCTAAATCACGTTAAATCGACGAGGGATAGGCCTAGGGATGACATATATGTTTCACATAGGGTGGTGTTTGGATTTCGCATTTTATTTTGTCCAATATTGAAATGTTCTACAATAGCATGTTGTGGGAACATGACACATTATTTAGATCTATTTCCATGTACCTTTCTATCTATTTAGGCTAATTTCAATGTGATTTATTATCAAAATGGATAAGCCCAATGCATGCTGGGAGATTTCACATGTCTGGCTGTTGCAGGGAAGGCAGGCAGTGAATGTTTGCCCACAATGATCTCGTTCCTTCACTGCACAGGTAGGATGATGCAATAGCCTCTGAATGTCACCGGCTCAGTCAAAACTGTCATGTTAGAAAAAACTGTCGTGTTGTTCAAATATGTACCTAAGGTAGAACAACTTATTTTTTCTGAGAGAGAGAGAGAACCAGCAAACTTCTTTTCAAGCAGTCCGTATTGTGCTTGTCAGACTGATGAGTAAGAGAGAGGGAGTGACACAGAGAGAAGGGACAGAGGAAAGGGCAGAGGAGCACTCCGCGCAACCAGCGCACTGAATAGGCCTGGTTTTCAAAAGCGCAAAGCGCTAAATTTACGCCAGGTGGGAAGATATCATTAGGCCGATATTTAAGGCCGAAACGCCCATTCTCGCCCATTCTGGGAGTGCGCCACGCCCATTCCGCCTAAAGCGCATTTGGCGGCCTAGAGCCATGTTGATATCTTCCCGAGGCAGGCGCAAGGCACGTTTTTTTGCATTTAAGGCCCGTTTTAGCGCCGAAGGCCTGTGGGAGAATAGGGGCCGATGTACGTCGGTGATATTTTAATTCCGTTTTACACAAGGTGCAAACTACAGCTCTTGACTTGTCCACTGTGCCATTTGGGGATTTTTTTTAAAAGTAAAACGAGCCATTAAAAAGCGTATTGCTGTCATTCTCTTCCATGCCTCCTGCACAAGCAGGAGACAGGAAACCGAACGGCTTGACTACAAGTACGGGTGCGACGAAGGGACAAAATAGCGGCATGCAATTAACGCGATAATAATAATAATGCGTTATGGTCCGCACGCATTTACGCGTTAACGCTGACAGCCCTAATATATATATATTTATAAAATGGCTCTCTCAAATCAAGCAATCTGATTGGTTCACAGCCATTGTATAATTCCAGTAACCGAGTTCAATAACCCATGGCCATGGGTTATTGGTTGCCATGGCAACTCTCTTACTAAGAGAGTAATAATAAGGCTTACCTCAAATGACAACGTAGGGGAAAAAAATGGCGGAGACAGCTGTCAGATCCTTGTGAATCGATCTTCGCTTATAACTTTACTAATACTTCGCAGAAAATGATGTTTTGTACAAGAATAGATGCGGGCTAATGTCTTCTTTGCAAAAGAAAGGCTGTTAACTCCGCATTTAACCCCGCATTTAACCCCGTAACGTTAGTTGGTGTCGGGCAAGCCCTGAGAATGCAACGCTGCGCTCGAGCTGCCTGGGTTTCCAGAAAGCTCTCAGCCAAGCGCCAGGATTGGCCAATGTCAACTCCAGTCTCCAGAACGATCCAATCAAATCACCCGCAGGTCTATCTTCTTGCTAGAGGTCCCGCCTTACAGTAGTGTTTCAACTGACTCTCAGAATACCATGCCAGTCGGACTTATAGTGTTATTATTATTATATTATTATACTTGGAACCCTTTTATAAAAGCAATATAGCACTCGAGCAGCGTGTGTTGTGGAATATATCCCCCTGCTCAGTTGTTATCCCACTCGGCCTGCGGCCTCGTGGGATAACAACTGATCAGGGGGATATATTCACCACAACACACTTGCTCTCGTGATATATTGCTTAAATATATATATATATATATATATATATATATATATAAAAAATAATGACATAAAGGCCTAAATTAAGTAGCCTATGAATATACAAACCTAAACATGTGTCTCTGTGTATTTTTGTGGTAATTTAATAGCAGACACAATTAGATTTTTATTTGATGCAAGTGGTATTTCAAAACCAGCTGATTAACGTGCCTTTATACTGGGGGAGTGAGTTTAATCAACCTACTCGCTAACACTCGGGACTCACGAGGAATCGGCGCTGATTCACTTCGGTTACATACTGTGTGTGTGTGTGTGTGTGTGTGTGTGTGTGTGTGGTCTTGCTCTATAAGGCTTATATATAAGGCTTGCTGTATCCATTAATCATGTAAACAATTCATCACACATAAATGTGTTACCAGTGGTCTATGTGATACGCAGGTATACACAGTATACCCACTAGGAAAGCTCCAGGATTTGAGTGTACCCACTTAAAAATGCCCAATCAAAAATGTAACAATATAGTTTTGTGACAAAACTTTCACTTCAATGATTTTATTTCACAAATACCGGGGCGATAACTGCAGGGGAAGGCATCTCCTCTGGTTTTGAAATATCACATGCCTCAAATCAAAATCTAATTGTTGCTATGCTATTGAATCTCCACAAAAATACACAAGGACACATGTTTAGGTTTGTTTATTTATAGGCTACTTAATTTAGGTCTATATGTCATTATTTAGAGAGAGAGAGAGAGATATTTAGGTCCCCTAGGCGAGTGATTCTCAACCTTTTTCATATCAATGACCCCTAATTTAGTCCACCTCAGGGCCCCTTTGATGAGATTTTGTCTCTCAAACCAAAATCATAGTTCCATGACTGTATTGTAGCTAGAGAGATCAAAGTGAAACTATGATCACAACCAACATTCTCTACGACTTTCGACTATCATTTCAAAAGTGAGACTTCCCCTCTAGCAACCACAGGGAGAACTGAAGGCAAGAGCCTCAGCAAAAGTTGGTAAAAACAGGAAGCATGTCCAGACGCTGATTGAGCTGAAGAAATCACACAGAATGATTCAACACTTGACCATGGTTGGTTAGAGATCTCACAGAGGTAGACAGCCGCTGGACGAGTGCTTCTCACCATCAGCTTGTTATCCGGTCAGAAACCTATGCTGCTACATGCTACAATTGATGTAGATAGGCTAACATGGCTTAACCTGTTAAATTACAGCTGATCCGGGATTCTGTACTGAATTGCCGAGCAACAGTAACTTCTTGTACCACCCCCCGCAATTCCCCCCCCCCCCCGAAACAAATGTCACTCCAAGCTGAAACCCACATACAATAAACTAGACTACACCACTGTGTGTTACATATCATCTGTAGATCTTCCACACCTGAAACAAATTATTTGCATATACAGCAGAACATATACAGTAGATTTTTTTTTATTGCAACAGTGCAGTAATACGATTTTAATTTAATCAATTGCTGTGCAAATCTACTGTACAGTAAAACTGTGTACTTTCAACAAAGTAGTAGCCTGATATAATAAAATACAATAAAATAAGAAAATAGATTCACATTCTGCAATCAAATTAAACAAAGATGACTTGTGTGAGGACATGAGGACATGAGGACATGAAACATTTGATCATGTCTCATGTACTCATATGATAACATTTCACCTTTTCGCCAAGTAGCTCGCTGCTAGATGTCACTAGGTTGACTGCACAGTACAGTACAGTAGCCTACAGTGGAGATAACAGGCTAGTTATGTTGGTAGAAAGGATTTTGAATTCTAACAGCTCACAGTTATCTACAAATGATGCAACACATTTATGTGTGATGAATTGTTTACACTTTAGATCAGGGGATACAGAAAGCTTTATAGGTGACTTGTAAATGATTTACACATAATTTATTACAGTTGGGGAAGACTTTGTAGTTTGTGTTGCAGTGCTTCTAAGTGCTGACTGCTTCTGTCAGCCTGGGGAGGAGCTTCACTAACAGGTCATAGCTGGTACAGTTATGGTACAGAAACACTGATCAAAATTGTTTTGAGACTTTTAACAGGCTATACCTTACAAGTAATGATACAAATTATATACAGATCATATAGTAATGATTTGTTCATCATTTGTTCATGATTAACAAATGTGTAAAGTGATGAAATAGATAATGATAGACAGAACAGATAGATAAAATATAACAACTGAATGACTTACACGTGATCCATAATATATTGATGAATCACTTATTAATAATTTACTAATGATTTATGTATGATCATTTCATGATTTACTAAAAGTTTATAGATGACTTACAACACATTTACGATATGTTTACATAACACATTAATAATCAACAAATGTATATTCATGTTTTGTAAATGATTAGTTCATAATTAGTTCATCATTAACTAATAGCTTATAAATGACTTACTACTGAACGTTATTATAAAGTGTTACCAAATCTGTTAGTGTATGAGTATGATGGGTACAGATTTATAATCGTTAAGTGTAAACTGCCTCCCGACTCCAGTCAGAGCCACAACGATTATATCAAACATGTTTGAATTTCGTGTGTAGTGTAAACTGGTGCAACGACACTATTGATGCAATGAGGCAAAAGCAGTCAAATAGCTAGTCATTCCAGGGCCGGTTCCAGAACAAGATGACTAGGGATGCATTCTAGATAGGAAAGGGTGCACATGCACGGGCCGACCGCAAAATTTTACGTTATTTTACAAAAGATAATGCATTTTATCATAATTTCAAGTGAAAAAAGACTGAAAAAAGAGTCCTCTTTTTTCATTTGATCCTGCCTTTTCCGACGCACCTGACGTACACGGTTGTGCAGAGATTTCCTCTCTTTGATACCATAATTTCAAGTAGAATGATACCAGCCAAGCAAGGATATTTCAAGTGTTTCAAGTGCTTTACTGAAATATTTGGACCATATAATGATAATACAATTATCTCAACCTTAAAAGGTTACATGTAGGTGACAAAAAGCCATAAATTCACATCAAAGAACAAAGAAAAACAACAATTATAATTCAAGTTTAAACTGTAAGTGTGCAGCTGCAGCATTTATAAAAAAAAAAAAAAAAAAAATCCCACTCTTTTCAACTGAGCATGCAGAGAATTAAAATAAGGGTGCAATGCGTGCTTTTGCACCCCTGTAAAACCGGGCCTGAGTCATTCTTCACATAGAATAGATATGTCTGATACCAAGGCACACGGGAATAATACAGAGACCAGTGGAAAACTCAATTACATCAAAGCAAACACGCTAAAAGCCGGTTGCTCACAGTTAAGTCAGAGAGAATCAAACGGAAATCTCCTGTTAGAACTTTCAAAATAAAAGTATACCATTGCGCCGTTTGTGTGTGTGTGTGTGTGTGTGTGTGTGTGTGTGTGTGTCTGTGCGTGTGCGTGTGTGTGATATGAAATACCCCAATTTAATTGTGCCACGGCAACGCTAATTTTGTCAATTTAAAACATAACTGAAACGTAGGGGTTAGTTTCGTATAAAAACTACATACCTCGTGGAAGCTCGTAGCATGTCGCCGGTCTTCAGCTGTGCCGGTCTATGGTGTAGCTACGGGTGCGCCTGGGTGAGCCAGTGCCACCCACACAGGCAGCTGGTACACCCAAAAAGAAAGGGTGAAAAATTTAGTTTTTTGTTTGTTTGTCTGCAAAACACATCGGTCCCTATCGTTGCATCGGCGCTGTTTCTAGGCCGAGCGCCTGGCCCAGCTCAAATCAGTGGGCGTGGACCAGCGCACTTGATATCGTCGTGCTGGCGCTAGACGCAGCCTCAACCATTACAACCACGCCTTTTAAGCGTAAAATTATGCACCGTCATGCTCATTGGATAACTGCAATAAACGAATCGCACGCTTGCCTTTTTAGCTCCAATTCCAGTGATCCCGCAAAACCAGACGAAAGCCAAAAGCTCTGCCCCCCCCCCCCCTCCCTTCATCCAGTCTGTCTGTCTGCATTATAGGCTATTATTCCATATTATTATGCTTCTCAAACCAATCTAACTGCAGTTTCAATACTGCAAGCATGTAAATACGCTACACTATAGCAAGATCAAAGTGAAAATAATGTTCTAAACGCATCAGCTAGAAAAATATAGCCTATTAGATTGGTGAAAGTTTGTCCAGAAAGATATCATTTTCTCTCGCCTGCTGCAGGAAGGATGATGCACATAAATATAGCCTACATTATGTAAAGTCATTGCATAAATGTGTTTTTATTGTAAAACTAAATGTGGAGTAGGGCCAAGTTATTGGAGCGGACATCACAGTATAGCAGATGACAGTAGAAGCTTCCGAAGCGCGTTCCGCTGTCACTTATCTAAATCACGTTAAATCCACACAGGGTATATATAGGCTCAAGAGGACATATATGTTTCACATAGGGTGGTGTTTCATTTCGATGTTTTATTTGGTCCAATATTGAAATGTTCTACAATTGCAGGTTGTGTTACCATTACACATTATTTTAGATCTACCTTTTATATCTATTTCGGCTCATTTGGTTGCTATTTAGTAGCGAAATGGAGGACCCAATTGCATGCTGGGACAGGGACATTCACAGGCAGTAAACTTACAACTGCTATTTCCTATGGGAAGCTGGGTGCTGCTATGTGTTGTGTCTGTCTGAGCGAGGGAGTCAGAGAGAGAGAGAGAAGGGTGACAGAGAAGCGGCAGAAGAGCACTGGCGCACTGAATAGGCCTGGTTTCAGAGAGAGACAGAGAAGGGTGACAGGGGAGAGGCAGCAGAAGAGCACTGGCGCACTGAATAGGCCTGGTTTTCAAAGGCGCAAAGCGCTAAATTTACGGCAGGTGCGAAGATAGCAGTACGCCGAGATTTAAGGCCGACACGCCCACTTTGGCCCATTCTGGGACTGCGCCACGCCCATTCGGCCTAAAGCGCATTTGGCAGCCTAAAGCCATATTGATATCGTCCCAAAACAGGCGCAAGGCACGTTTTTTGCGTTTAAGGCCCGTTTTAGCGCCGAAGGCTTGTGGGAGAATAGGGCCCATCAACTGTAATGCACAGCCTGTCGGCCATTCAGACCAATAGCGTTTTTGGAGCTGCCAACGTCTTTCTGCAATTCATTCTCTATGGACGCGTTAGACGTGCTCCTCTTTTAATGAACGCACCTGGCGTTTCAGCGCTGGTGGCGTCTGTTGTTTTTGGAGGAGCGCTGTGGGCGTTTTTAAGCTGAAAAAGTTGAACATTGAGGAAAAGCGCCCTGATCGTCTTTTTCACTCGGATTTTCAATCTCTGCTGCTGCCAGAATTAGCAATAATATGGCTTTCATGTTGACAGTGAACAACATCAAACAGACAAAACTAGCTGGTTACCGTCCTTGTGGTCATTGTGTTCTGATCTGTACTGCACGCGACTACAGGGGAAAACAAACGGAGCACAAAAAAACCGCTCCGTGCTTCCACGTTGTGACTGAAAAAAGCGCTTTGAGTGTGAACGCTTGGTGGTGGACAGTGGAGAGACAGACCATGAGGAAGATGATGCAGCCGAAACAATGACGTTAATAACAGCAGGGGGACGCAGCCAAAATCACACTGATGGTTTGTGCAGCAGCAGTCAGAGGACACTGAGAACGCTACAGATCTCTCTGCAGTAGACGAACCTGCATGCCAACCAAACTTGCGTTCTTTCCCGACTAGAACACTCATTGGAAAAAGTACGTGAGACTTTTTTGAGATGCCAAAGTGGTTTTACATGTTGGCAAAAAATAAAATTGAATTGACTGCTTCTACCTGCTAATAATGAATGCGAAAAGGAGCAAACATTGATGGTTATGGTCATATGGTCCTATCTTAATATTCCTCTAAATCTGGTTTGAAAAGGCCCAAAAAATGGTTCGCCCCCTGGCACACCCTCTATTTCTGTGGCACACCCAATCTGCCAAGTCTGGCTATGCCAGTGGTGCCGGTAGAGAAAGTGACGTCACTTAGGCCCCTATTCTCCCACAGGCCTTCGGCGCTAAAACTGGCCTTAAACGCAAAAAAACGTGCCTTGCGCCTGCCTCGGGAAGATATCAACAGGGCTTTAGGCTGGCAAATGCGCTTTAGGCGGAATGGGCGTGGCGCACTCCCTGAATGGGCGAGAATGGGCGTTTTGGCCTTAAATATCGGCAGTGGCGTGCCTGACCAAGTTGGTGCCCTAGGCAAGATTTTTGCTGGTGCCTCCCCCCCACCCAAAGAAAATATAATAAAAATTATATCGCAGCTAATTCCACCACAAATACTTATACAGTCACACAAACTGACGTCATGTCACTGCTAAAACTGCTGCCTGCAGTGCAGGCTCAGAATCGCCCTTCCCCCACTCTGGGAAAAAGCTCAGAGCAGGTAGAAGGGGCGGTATGGGGTGGTATGGATTAGGGACCATGGTGAAAGTGCTGCAGCCAAGCCCGTAGGTTTTGAGGAATACCGAGGGCGTTTTAACGCGGCGTGGGGGGCCCCGGATAGAAAATTTTGTCCATTTTAAAGTAAAATGCTTCAATCTGGTGCACTTTGAGAGCAAAATTAAGAGGCTAGATCTATAAAGAACTACAGACATCATGTTAGATTAATATCCTCTTTAACTGTGCTGTTGCTTTAAAATGATACAAAAAATAAATGTCTCCCCATATAATATAATGTATATTCTGCATACAGGTCACATGACAGAATACTGCTCAATTAAATAGAATGGCCCATCTACACAAACATCACTTACAGGGGAGTTACTTACCCATTCACTTCAATAGAACTGTCCCCAAAGTCTAGCCCCAATCTAGCCTCAATGCAAAATCTAAATGTTGTGACTTATCTTTCTTCCTTCTATAGCACACAGAGAGGAAGCAAATTGTTGCATTTCTGATCAAAACTGTCACATTAAAACATCAATGACAGATGAATAGATCTGGGGGCCGGGGCTCTATTTTTCCTTTTTTTTTGGGGGGGGGGGGGGGGGGGGGGGGGGGTACCGAGGCCATGACCTCGGTGTCCTCAATGGTAGCTACGGGCCTGGCTGCAGCCCAGGCAGCCAGAAAGCCAGAATTAGAAAAATTATTTCACTATTATTTAAAGACTTGAAACGTTGTTGTGCTTATTTTTTGTCTACTATTGCAAAATAATAGTAGGCCTATTATCATGAAAAAGTATTTGTAATTTTTTTTTTTTTTTTTTTTTTTTTTAACCCTCTCTGGCGCCCCTAACGGCTCAAGCGCCCTTAGCATTTGCCTAGTTCGCCTAATGGACGGCACGCCACTGAATATCGGCCTAATGATATCTTCCGACCTGGCGTTAATTTAGCGATTTGCGCTTTTGAAAACCAGGCCTATTCAGTGCGCTGGTTGCGCGGAGCGCTCCTCTGGCTCTCCTCTGTCACCCTTCTCTGTGTCACTCCCTCTAAATAGCAACCAAATGAGCTGAAATAGATATAAAGGTAGATCTAAATAATGTGTAATGGTAACACAACCTGCAATTGTAGAACATTTCAATATTGGACCAAATAAAACATCGAAATGAAAACACCACCCTATGTGAAACATATATGTCATCCTGGGCCTATATATATCCCTCGTCGATTTAACGTGATTTAGATAAGTGACAGCGTAACGCGCTTCTACTGTCATGTGCTATACTGTGATGGCTGCTCCAATAACTTGGCCCTACTTTACATTTAGTTTTACAATAAAAACACATTTCTGCAATGACTTGCAGATATAGATATATAGATATATTTGCAACAAAAAATGCTTATCAACAACTCTTTCCCGGGGTTTCTCCAAGAAAATTCCGCCCACACATGTGCAAGAGAGGTGAACTGTAGCTAAAAATAGCAAAAAAGTATCAAAACATACTGTCAACTCTGAGTGAACTTTCATTGTGTGTGTGTGTGTGTGTGTGTGTGTGTGTGTGTGTGTGTGTGTGTGTGTGTGTGTGTGTGTTTGTGTCAGAATGCAATGTTTACTAGAAAATACCAATATGTCTAACATTTTCAAAGAAAGAAATTGTCTAAATTTCACTTCTGACCGCTTTTAGCCTCCACTTTCAATGGCCGGGTCAAATTGACCCGAAGACCATGGGTGTTATATGTTGATGCAGGGGGGGGTAGCAAATGCATGAAATGTACCATTTTCATATCACATGTTTAGTACAGTAAATGAGCCAAGCAGAAGAAGTTTCATAGAGAAAAAAATATTTTAACATACTTTTCCTTGATGTTGAAATTTTAAAACGGGTCAAATTGACCCGAAGACCATGCGAGGGTTAAGCGTAGAATTATTCACAAGTGTTGGATTGGTGGTCTCCAGTAAACCAATCACATTCTTCCCTTTCAAACTCCCGATCCACCGAGATCCAGTCCGGTTGCGGCTGCATGCTGTCATCTCTTCATGCCAATTTGGATATCTCAGCGCATCACAGATCATAGCCTGAATAAAATGATTCAACCTACAGGCAAATACAGATCTGTTCAGAAGGGCTGATGGTCTCCCTGTACAATATAGAACGTTAACTATCCGTGACATTCCTGATACCATCCAATTCCATGATCTTTGTTGTAAACACATAACTTTCACAATAGTGAACAAGCCCCCCCACTCGGCTCATTCAGGGCAGGTCGTTTTATAACTTGTAGGCTACCTGCTGCTCCTGCACATCACAGCACAGGCTAAATGATGCGACATACCAACCCTACGTGGTCGGAGTGAGAACGTGTTGGACATACATATACAGTATGAAAAGTCATGGCATAACTTTCACAATAGTGAACAAGCCCCCCCACTCGGCTCATTCAGGGCAGGTCGTTTTATAACTTGTAGGCTACCTGCTGGCACGGTGGCTCAGTGGTAGAGCTGTCGCCTCACAGTCAGAAGGTCCTGAGTTCGATTCTCGCCTAGGACACTGTGGGCGCTGTGGTTGTGTTGCCCCCCATATCCTCAGTGCCCACTGCCCAGGTGGGGTATCTCGTCGTAAGGGCCTTTCTCTCTGTGTGGAGTTTGCATGTTCTCCCCGTGCTCCCCCAGGGGGTTCCTCCGTATATAACCCCCCCACCAAAAACATGCAGAAGATCAGATCGTCATCGTCATCCGACCAGTGACGACAACATCCGAAGTTGGTCCCCGGGCGCTGTACGAGAAAGCGACCACTGCTCCTGGCCTGCCCCCCGGAGGAAAGGACATGCCTAGATGGGTTAAATGCAGAGGACACTTTTCACCGGCCACCGTCAGTCAGCTTGAGTGTGTTGTGGCTGCATGCATGTGTTGTGGTGTTCGTGTGACAATAAAAGACGGGCTTGTCCCGTTACGAGAGTTTTATTTTTTATTTTTTTTATGTGTTTTTATTGAATAAGTATGTGTCAAGTAAGCTAAGTCTTGTTGGAGCGGACATCACAGTACAACCGTGTTACGGTTGTCACTCGACTATAACACGTTAGTATTTGCGACGGATATATATACGACCTGGATTACATGTATGTTTCACAGGGTTGTGTTTGGATTTTGTCCAATATTGAAATGTTATAGAATTGCATGTTGTGTTAACATAAATATCTATTATCTATCTACTTAGCCTACTTAGGCTGATTTGGTTGCTTTTTTTTGTCAAAATGTATTAAGCCTCAATGCATGCTGTGAGATTTCACATGTCTGTCTGTGTGTGGTAGGGGACAATATGGATACAGTGAAAGTGGAGACAGAGGTTGTAAAAGTGGATTTGCAGCAACAGCGATCATAAAAGCAATATGGATTATACCAGACATATTGGAAATAGCTGGTAAATCTTTGCTTGTTGTACAACACTGTAGTGTCTGATAGCAAAGCTAACCAGCTGGTTAGTGAGCTAGCACCTGCTAAAAATGAATCATGTCCATTACATCAGCCGTGGGACTGGTATGTAGCAATAGGATTCTCGTTTTTTTGTTTTTCAGCCAAAAGAAATAAATAAAAAATTAAAATAAAATTATGGCTCCATATTATGGCTCCATGCTGCTCCTGCAGTAACCAGGCTGGCTGAGTGATGTCACTGGTGTTATTAGTCCATGGGCCAGAGCTCAAATTTTCACTTGTCGGTACCACTCAAGGTGGCAAAACTTGCTTATGATTTTTGATAAGATACATAAATCCCACTGATGACTGATGCCATAAGTCCTTATATAAGCGAGTGACATCACTGAAGAGGATCCCGCTCCTGAGAAAAGGGCTATGACTACTGCTGAGAAAAAGCGAGCTCCATGGGCCAGAGAACACTCACACACACACACAAAGTCATGAGAGAGACTGAGGGAGAGGGAGAGAGAGACTGAGGGAGAGGGAGAGAGAGACTGAGGGAGAGGGAGAGAGAGAGGGAGACATTGTTATGGGATCAGTATAGTCTCATATCTATTGACCTTGACCTTGACCTTTCACGAATGCACATGCTTTGTTTCGCAGTTGTATTTCGGACTCACTAATGCACACGATCTGTTTTACAAATGCACATTCTCTGGTTCGCAGTTGTATTTCGGACTCACTAATGCACACAATCTGTTTCACAAATGCACACGCTCTGGTTCACAAATGTAATATTTATGCAAACTTGTAATATAAATTCGGAAATGCACACGCTCTGCTTCACAAATATAATTTTTATGCAAAATTGTAATATAAATTCGGAAATGCACACGCTCTGCTTCACAAATATTATTTTGAGGCACACTTGTAATATAAATTCACAGATCATGCGAATTGCTCAATGTGCATTTACAAACTGCTTCTCATTTGTGAACCTGTCTACATTTGTGAGAGAAATTTCTGCGCTGCCTTTTTGAGACTCGTCTAACGGTAACCTCGCGTCACCAGGCTCTTCTCGGCGAGAAAGAGCCTGGCTCCCGCCCACAATTGATTTTGTCACCCTACTGGTTCCCGCCTAGAGCCCGCCCTAGACCGGATGGCAGCGTTTCTAGCTCGTCAACTTTCACGTTAACTTGGCAATTTGACCCAAGTATCAGAATCCTCTTTCACCGTTTTGACCGGTGTGTCAGGCGGTGGTGGCGGAGATGCCATATTGCATAAACGTTTTGTTTTATGTAACGCTAGCTTTGTTTTGATCAGACTCTAGTTTAGGTAACATCACCGCGTCAAGCTAACGGCAACAAAGACGTTGTTAGGCGCATTGCCATCCTGTGTTAATTCTGGGTCCGGGGTTTACGCCTCCATGACAAAAAGCGGGGTGGAAGGTGCCCAGACTAGTCTAACCGGCAGGTCAACGAATGTCACCATTGGCTGATAAAGCTGTGTGATTCTGATTGACAGATTCATCAGCCAATCAGGTGTTTGCTTTCAGCCAATCATATGGCTCCTTACATTTTTTCCACACGTTCTCCACACACGGAGCTACTGTTATGTGCGCATGCGCACAGCGTTCAAACAATGGCGGGCAGAAGAACACACAACAGCAACAGCATGGAGACTGAGAGCTTCTTTTAATACATCCATGATGGAGAGACTTAATCAACCTCAACCTGTAAGTAACACATTTATCTCATTATCCCCTCTAGTCATACCTTCCCCACGGTATCAGCTGTTAGGGAATATTGTGCCCGGGTATACAGTTGCACCACGGACTGTTTTAGCTGATGCACTATCTGATTCAGTTCCTGTTTGAGTCATGTCAACAACCTGTCTGATTATTGCGTATCCTAAATAAACAGGTGAAGCAAATAGAACTGCGTTCTTATTTATAATCAGACAACCTCTCCTCTTCCTCAATGACGACCATACGTGTGGACTGTCCCGCCGAGGGATGCACGTATGTGGCCGCGCACACGGAGGCTACGATTGTAGCAGCTATGCTCAACATACATGCTACTACGCACAGAGCAGCCCCGGGAGCGTCGGAAAAGCTCAGGCGCCCTTCCGTAGGACTGGCCGGGACTGCCGAAGCCTGGTCGTACTTCGTGACCCGTTGGAGCGAGTACAAGGTAGGCACCAGGCTCGCCGGACACAACGTGGCTACACAATTACTAGAATGCTGCGAGGAAGATTTGAGGAAGGACCTCACCCGCGCGGCGGGGAAGAGTCTGATAGACAGTGATGAAAAGAGCATCCTCGCTGCTATGAAAACGCTCGCCGTCCGTGCAGAGAACACCATGGTGGCTCGTGTGGCTCTGGCCAATATGTGCCAAGGACACGAGGAGTCCATCCGATCATTCCATGCCCGCATCAAGGGACAGGCAGACATTTGCAAATACAGTATGGAATGTACCAGAGCGGGATGCGACCAAATCAATGACTTCACTGAGGAGATACTACGGGATGTAATTGCACGCAGGATCGCAGACCAGGAGATACAACTCGACCTGCTCGGAGAAAAGAATCAGGACATGCCACTGAAGGACATGATAGAGTACATTGAGGCCAAAGAGTCTGGCAAACGCTCAGCGTCACGCCTGCTCGATCCACAGAGCATAGGCGCAGTTGGCAGCTCATACCGACGGGGAAGACAGCAGGACGTCCGCATCAGAGGAGGAGCCAGACCGGAAAGACCAAAGACCAAGCCCGGTGAGATATGCATCTACTGCGGCGAGGCAGGCCACGGTAAGGCTCCCCAGTGGCACACCAGACGCTCCGAATGCCCCGGGTACGGTAAGAGATGTCACAAATGTGGCCGTCAAAATCACCTCGACAGGGTCTGCCTGGGCGGCCGGCCGGTCAAGCCCCCATCCGCGGACGCTGATGAGGCGCGTGATGAACAGGCGACGGCCTCCGTCGAGCTATGCACACTCACCGGGTCCAGCGCAGGCGACGACCTGCACACCTCCGCGAACTACGCACGTCCAATGAACGTCCAACGTCCAACGAATGAACGTCCAACGCCCAACGTCCAACGAACGCCCAACATCCAACGAACGTCCAACGAACTACGCACACTCCCCCTCGCTCACCACCTGTACGATGACATGTGCGACAAGTGGATGAAACGCGCGTCCAGCCCTCAGCCGTACGTCAACCTCACACTCACCAATGTGCGCGAGGACTACGAGGCGCTGGGTTTCGACCTCCTGAGGCGCACCCGCGCAGTGACTCTGCCCGCCATGGCCGACACAGGGTGCCAGAGCTGCCTGATCGGTGTCAAGGTCACCCAACAGATGGGCCTGCGTACAGAGGACCTCATACCAGTGTCCATGACCATGAGGGCTGCGAACAACGAGGGGATCCGGATCCTCGGGGCCGCGGTGGTCAGGTTCGCCGGCATCGACGACAATGCCCGGAGATTGGAGACACGCCAAATCGCGTACGTGACGGACGCCTCTGACCGCATATTCATCTCCCGCGCAGCCTGCGTGGACCTGGGCGTGATCTCGAGCAAATTCCCGACGCTCGGGGAGGCGAACCTGGCGACCTCAGAGTCATGCGACTGCCCACAGCGCGCGGAACCCCCGGCCATGCCAACCGCACTTCCCATGCCGGCGACCGAGGCCAACGTGGAGGCGCTACGGAAGCACTTGCTCGAGATGTACGCTCGGAGCACATTCAACACATGCCCCCACCAGCTCCTGCCGAAAATGACTGGCCCGCCGCTCCGCCTCATGCTCAATGAGGATGCGACACCCGTCGCCTATCACACCCCCATCCCCGTAGCCGTGCACTGGCAAGATGAAGTGAAGGCGGGCCTCGACCAGGACGTCCGCCTTGGCGTTTTGGAGGAGGTACCCATCGGCACGCCGGTGACGTGGTGCCACCGCATGGTGATCTGTGCGAAGAAGAATGGCAAGCCACGGCGCACTGTCGACTTTCAAGCCCTGAACAAACATGCATCCCGTGAGACCCACCACACGCAGTCCCCGTTCCACCAGGCGAGGCGCGTACCCCACGGGAAACGCAAGACCGTGTTCGACGCATGGAACGGTTACCACAGCGTCCCACTGCACGAGAACGACCGCCACAAGACGACCTTCATCACCCCATGGGGGCGCTACCGGTACCTCGCGGCCCCGCAAGGCTACACAGCGTCGGGGGACGGCTACTCACGGCGGTATGACGGCGTCGTCGCAGGCATCTGCAACAAGACCAAGTGCATAGACGACACCCTGCTGTGGTCTGACACGATCGAGGAGAGCTACTTCCAGGCGGCCCAATGGCTGGACATCTGCGGCCGGAACGGGATCATCCTCAACCCGGAGAAGTTCGTCTTCAGCGCGTCCACGGTAGACTTCGCGGGCTTCACGATCACCATGACCGACGTGCAGCCGTGCAGCCGCTTCCTGGAGGCGATTCGCAGCTTCCCGCGGCCGCGCAACGTGACCGACGTCAGGTCATGGTTCGGGCTGGTCAACCAAGTGGCCTACGCTTTCAGCATGGCCGAACGAATGCTGCCATTCCGGGGGATCCTGAGGAGCGGGGCACGCTTCGAGTGGTCCACGGAGCTGGAGGACATCTTCTGCGAGTCAAAGAGCGTGATCGTCGGGGAGATCGAGCGCGGCGTTCGCATCTTCGATAAGTCCAAGCCGACATGCCTCGCCACGGACTGGTCGAAAGAGGGCATTGGTTTCTGGCTGTTCCAGAAGCACTGCCGATGCACGCCTGTGAGGCCCTTCTGCTGCACCGATGGGTGGAAGGTGACTTTGGTCGGCAGCAGGTTCACACATGCGGCAGAATCCAGGTACGCACCCGTGGAGGGCGAGGCCCTCGCTGTCGCAGACGCCTTGGACAAGGCGCGCTACTTCGTGTTGGGCTGTGAGGACCTGATCGTCGCGGTTGACCACAAGCCGCTGCTGAAACTCCTGGCGGACAGAGCGCTCGACGATATCCCCAACCCCCGCCTCAGGAATCTCAAGGAGAAGACCCTCCGCTACCGCTTCCGCATCGTGCACGTCCCGGGCATGAGGAACAAGGCCGCGGATGCCATGTCACGCAGGCCGGTAGGCACCACACGACCGTCACTCATGGACCTCCCCGATGACAAGGCCGCTGCAATGCACCACCTCCCGCCCAGCACACACGCCGATATCCTGGCCCTCATCCGGCAGGGCGAGCCGGAGGGCAACGACGATGCTGAGGAGGATGACCTGGCCTGGTGCGCTGCGGGCCTCGAGTCGCTGCGGTCCGTAACCTGGGATCGCGTCAGGGAGGCCACCAGCGACGACGACGACATGCGCACGCTGGAGGAGATGGCGGCGGATGGCTTCCCCGACTCAAGGATGGGGATGCCGGGGGCCATTCGTGACTTCCACCAGTACCGCGAGAACATCACATCGACGGACGGAGTGGTCCTCTACAAGGACAGGGTCGTCATCCCACCTAAGCTCCGCGGCGAGGTGTTGGGCGCCCTGCACGCCGCCCACCAAGGCGTTTCGATGATGACCGCTCGTGCTGAGTCCTCTGTGTTCTGGCCCGGCATGACAGCCGACATCTCCGCTGCTCGGAATAACTGCGAGCACTGTCACCGTATGGCGCCCTCTCAGCCCGGTGCGCCACCGACCCCCCCCATCCCGGCCGTTTATCCCTTCCAGGCGGTGTGCTCGGACTTTTTCATGCACAGAGGGGTCCACTACCTCGTGACGGTGGACCGATACTCGAACTGGCCGATCATCTCGAGGACGACGGGCGGCGCCACTAGCCTCATAGATCACCTGCGTCGTACCTTCGCGACGTACGGGACGCCTGAGGAGCTCACGTCGGACGGGGGACCGGAGTACACCTCCACCGAGACCAGATCCTTCCTGCGCAGATGGGGCGTGCACCACCGCCTCTCATCGGTGGCCTTCCCTCACAGCAACTGCCGCGCGGAGATTGGGGTGAAGACGATGAAGCGGCTCATTGCCGACAACACCGGCCCGAAGGGTGAGCTGGACACGGATGCTGTACAGAGAGCGGTACTGCAGTACCGTAACACGCCCGACCCAGACACAAAGATATCCCCAGCGATGTGTGTCTTTGGGCACCCGATACGTGACTTCATCCCGATCGTCCCCGGGAAGTACAGGCCGCACGAGACTTGGCGTGAGACGCTGATGGCGAGGGAGGAGGCCCTCCGCAAACGCCACATCCGCACGGCTGAAGTCTGGGCGGAGCACACTCGGCGCCTCCCGCCGCTCGTGGTGGGGGATTTGGTCCGCGTCCAGAACCAGACGGGGCACCACCCCAAAAAATGGGACAGAACTGGTAGTGTCGTGGAGGTGCGCCAACACGACCAGTACGTGGTCAAGATTGACGGCTCGGGCAGAGTTACGCTCCGGAACAGGAGGTTCCTGCGCAGATTCAGCCCGGTTCGCAGCGACCAGCCGCTGCCCCGATCGATCTGTGATGACCTGGCACTGCGCGCCGCCATGCCGGCACCTGCCGCGATGCCGGCACCTGCCGCGATGCCGCGGCCACTGGACATTGACCCCCCGCTCCTGACGCCGGCGCCAACGAGCCCTCTCCGGCATATGCCTCGGCCCGCCCCCGCTACGCAACCAGCATCATCGCCTGTTGGGCCCGTCGCCCCTGAGGCCCCGTTGCCCCCCCCCCTGCTGGCGCCCGCCGTCCCCGGGGCCCCGGTGGCCTCTCCCCTGCCGGTGCGGCGTTCCACCAGGGCGGCCAGCGTGCCTGCCTGGCACAAGGATTATTCCATGGATTAGCCCTGCACATCACTCCACACTCCACACTCCACACTCCACACTCCGCACTTTACACTTTACATTCCACGCCTTACGCCTCCGCTTTTCCTGTGGACTATTTTTGTGGATTAATTTTTCTGTGGACTATTTTTGTGGATTAATTTTTCCTGTGGACTATTTTTCCCATGGATTACTTTTTCTGCTTTGAGAGGACTCATCTGTGTTAATGTTTATTTGTTATAGCACTGATATTGTGTTGCACTGCTATGCACCTTATTGACAGCCTTTACCCTTATCTTGATAAAGACTCGGGGGGAGATAGGGAATATTGTGCCCGGGTACAGTTGCACCACGGACTGTTTTAGCTGATGCACTATCTGATTCAGTTCCTGTTTGAGTCATGTCAACAACCTGTCTGATTATTGCGTATCCTAAATAAACAGGTGAAGCAAATAGAACTGCGTTCTTATTTAGCTGTTTGTTTCCCCCGAGTGCCCAGGTCGCTTAAGCAGGCTGTAGGTTATTGTTATTCAACGTGATAATGGCTGCTGCGAAGCCCCAGAACTTTCCTCCCGTCGAAAAAGTCCGCGTTGTGGGAATATTTTTGCTACGTTAAAAGCACGGATGGCAAGGAAGATTAGAGGAGGAAGCTCAGCCAGTGACTGCCACACCAGGCAATACCACAAACATGATGCAAATCTGCACGAACACCACCCGTCCTAATTTGGCAACATCTTGCTCATAGCAGATACCGTTAAAGTCAGATAAACACTCTCATAGGCTATCTGCCGAGGCAGATCACATGGCTAATGTTATACGTTAACGTTACTTGACTGAGGTATGAACGTATTCCACTGAAGAGAAGTAATAATAAAATGATGAAAGACTTCTCCAAACTGAGGTACAAACTGTGTGTGCATAGTGAGTGACTGAAGCACAGGGAGGGAGGAGAGAGGATCAGCAGAGAGCAGCACAGGAGGAGGGACAGGCTGTGTGTAGTGAGAGAGAGGCGGGGGGTGTGTCACTGTGTGTGTGATCAACATTGAAACTATTTATGTCCAGTGTGTCCATTTGATTTTACAAAAGATAAGCATTTATTTGATATTATTAATATTATGATGTGTTTTAGTTTTACATAAAATTAATTAGATGAAATAAATCGTCACACTGCAGGTTTAGCCTCACTGAAGATACTGCGTTTATTTTAATTTTGTGAAAAGTAAAAAGTATTTTTATACTGTTAACTTAACATACAATGTTTACTGATGTTCCAAATGAATGTTCTATTATGTTATTAATAAAAATTTTGTTCAACGGCAACAAAATTATATATATAATATATAGCCAGATTTTACAATAACTCATAAAGGACGCGATGCAGAGGATGAATTTCCCCAAGGGGATAAATAAAGGATAACTTAACTTAACTTGATACCGTGAAACCGTGGTATATTTGAATTATTACTGGCACATGGTTTTCATTTTATTTGAGACAACAGTTGCCTCTTGTTTCAACTGTGGGGTAGACGACATTAGTCACCGTTTTTGATGTGACGACGGGTGATCCGTCCACTTTTTTGTAAATGTCTCAATCTTTTTAACTGATCAATGATGCTAAATAATAATGCTAACTGCATTTAAGTGATGTACGACGGCTGCGTGGTGTTTGCGCTGTGCTAAGGTAAACGGCGCTCATCTCATTCTGCGGCTTGCTTGTGAAGCTGACAACAAGTAGTGGAGCAACGTGAACGTGTTGTGAGCTTATAGATGAATTCTTTGATATGGAAACAATTATAGCTCTCGTGTTATTTGGCCTTTTAGGATACAAAAGAGAACGTGACATCACATGGCTACCCATCCATTTGAGTTCAATGGAGAGGATATTGTTGTGTTGCACTTTCTTGATAGTTAAAAAATGTATTTTATGAAAAGAATATATCTTCAAAATCCAGCTAATGAGCTCTGGCACATAATAATTTACAAAATAAGCATTGCTTTATCATTTCATGTACCTCTGACTCTACTGTCAGTGTCTTTTAAAAGCTTCTTATTCATTCATGTTTGTTTTTTTACAGGACCTATCACCTCTAGTTTTTCTCGAATTGATATAACGTTAGCATGGAACCATCTCGTTATGACAGTGGGGAGATGATGTTAGCTTTTAGGTTGATACTAAACCTTCAGATCTTTACTACCTAACATCAGAAAAGCTAGTCACAATGCAGGCTGCAAACTCACCGTTAGGTGACAGCTTAGGGTAAGGTGACAGCCAACTTTTCATCCCAAAATAGGAGGATTTCTGAGTCGTTTGATTTCTGCCCTGGTATCTGTCACCTTTTTCACTCTCCATGCACTTTGCATCCCTGAATATGAAGTCAGTTAGATTCATGGATCACTGCACCAAAACTTCTGATATGCATACATGAACCACCATCATTCAGTCAGTCAGTCAGTCAGTCAATTAATCAACAACTTTATTAATCCAACTCAGGGAAATTAGTTTTGAATAGTTTGTTGATGTAACAAATAGTAACATAAAAAGCAGATACACCAAATAGCTCAAATGTGAAAGAGAATCTATACATGTTGATAAATGAAGATGGCTGTGAACCCAAAATAAAAATAATTATAATATTGTGACCCAGAGTTTAACTAAACTTCTGTGGGCACTGGACAGGGCTCTGCTAAGCACTGCAGTGTATGAGATTAAAAAGTGACTTCTTCTGTTTTCTTTGCAGGTATATTTCCACCAATTCCAATGGATCTGTGTCCTGTCAGAACCCTCAACTGCTGCAGTGTCCTGCAATACAGAACCATCTAGGTCACACATGGGCCGGACCCGGCCCCTGGACCATCTCAATCCGGCACCCAACGTCCTCAAAGGAAAACAAAACAACGCACAAAAAGTCAATAAAAGACAGCATCACGTTAATAAATCTAATCCGCTACAGCCATTTGATTTGTATCACTATGATATCAGGAGATTAACAGGAGAAATTACCAATCACAGCGGGAGAGAGGGTTACAAATAGAGAGACCCCCACGAAAATCAGGAGTGTTGGCAGTTATCAGTCCAATGTGTTGCACTTCGCTTACTTTATATTATGTAAGTTAGTATGGCCCTCTGGAAAAAAAATGTCCCACCCCTGATCTAGGTTGTTAGACTTTCAGATATCAAGTATCTTGGTCAACAGGCTGGCATAAGTAATGTCTCTTATAATGATCATTAAAACTGATTTGGTGACACAAAGTATTTAACACTGTTTCATTATTTGCATCATCGAACATAGCTGCTATCAAAAGGTTTTGAGGTGTCTTCAGTGACCAGCTTACTGTACCAGGTCACTCTTAACAGAAGTGACTACGCTGTTGTCTGTTAGCCAAATATATTTCCAGGCTGTTAGATTATAGATTATCTGACATCAGCAGTCTTGATAGATATTCCACTGTCATTGTTTTAATTTTGCAGAGTTGTTGGCTGATTTGTTCTCTCTTTAGTTGAGATGTTTTGCATGAACTGTAATACCATCTGATATTTTCAGTGTTCCTGCAAAAAAAATCATCCACAATTCATTTAAACAGATGGACATTTGCTGGTCTCAGTTCATTTATTTTCACTGCAAAAACACGGCTTTATTTTCACGGCAAAAACAGATGCACTCATTTGGCTTTTCCATCAGGTCATCCTGTCATTGAAGCTTGGAGGCAGTAGATTCTTGCAGACAACAGTGAGCCATGTCAGCCTGGTTTTGCAGCATGTCAGATTTTCAAACCTGTCCAACAAATCAATATAAAACATCAAACAATGTTGCTGCCTGTCCAAAAATCTATAAGTAAGTCACATTGGTTAATTTTAACTAATTTTAATTAAAATGTTTGTGTTATTAATACAAATGTAACGTTACTCTAGATTAGAGTGAGCAGATTACTAAAATATACTATAGTGGAGGTAATAGCCACATTTTTTAAATGAGGTTGATAGTTTACCCACCTCATTTACCAACCATTACACCCCTGACTGTAACGTTAGTTAAATATGCTGGCTGCTGTTTATTATGTTGGTATTTCTAATATAGTTAATCACTTAGATAGCGTTTTAGTCCAAGTGACAGGCTATGCTTCCCTTGGTCTGTCAGGGAAGCATAGCCTACAGACTGATCACGTTAGTGCTCATAAACTACTAGCGTTGTACTGCATTGACTAGCTCACAATAGTTGCAAATGTAATAAACAGACTTTGAAAGGGGTAACGTTAGTTGTAAGAGCAAATTTACCAAAGAACTTACCATAAATTAGTATTTTATCTGGCGTGGTGTGCCCCGGCCACTTGCCACCAGAAGCTGCCGAGCCTTCACAACTGACGTCACGTCTTAACACCGAATTGCTGGCTAAGTTAATATTATATAAATTAATGCAAATCATAGTAAAGTGCCACTGAAAATCATTCCAAAAAGTTAACAGCGTGTGATGTTGTGGTGTTTGGATTTGACAGTAACCAGTAACTACAAGAGCAACGTGAACCACGTGATACTTTTCCAAGCCCGCTATTGGATGATAAGTACAAATATGTCATGCACATGGACCTTAAACATAGCTGTCCGCTCTTTACCGGAGAAAATGCAAGTTGACAGAGTTAGCGATCACAAAATATGGCAAGAAAGAACGCGTGGCAACAAATTTATTTTCATTTGTTGAGACATGTCTCAGTTGTTAATAAAGGACTGGGTTTTCCCTCGGTAGGGATCGTTTAAGTGCACGAAATCTCCGCTGGGCCCGCCCAACGTGTGGAAAAAATGTAAGGAGCCATATGATTGGCTGAAAGCAAACACCTGATTGGCTGATGAATCTGTCAATCAGAATCACACAGCTTTATCAGCCAATGGTGACATTCGTTGACCTGCCCGTTAGACAAGTCTCAAAAAGGCAGCGCAGAAATTTCTCTCACAAATGTAGACAGGTTCACAAATGAGAAGCAGTTTGTAAATGCACATTGAGCAATTCGCATGATCTGTGAATTTATATTACAAGTGTGCCTCAAAATAATATTTGTGAAGCAGAGCGTGTGCATTTCCGAATTTATATTACAAGTTTGCATAAAAATTATATTTGTGAAGCAGAGCGTGTGCATTTCCGAATTTATATTACAAGTTTGCATAAATATTACATTTGTGAACCAGAGCGTGTGCATTTGTGAAACAGATTGTGTGCATTAGTGAGTCCGAAATACAACTGCGAACCAGAGAATGTGCATTTGTAAAACAGATCGTGTGCATTAGTGAGTCCGAAATACAACTGCGAAACAAAGCATGTGCATTCGTGAAAGGTCAAGGTCAAGGCCAATAGATATGAGACTATACTGATCCCACATTGTGCATGCACCAATAGGGCAGGCAAGGCCACACAGGAGCCGAGCTGCGGGCAAGGCCGCGCAGTGGCCGAGCAGCGAATGCGAGCTGCAGGGCCAACTCAGCGAGCTGCAGGACAGGCAAGGCCGCGCAGCGGCCGAGCAGCGAATGCGAGCTGCAGGGCCAACTCAGCGAGCTGCAGGACAGGCGAGGCCGTGTAGCGAGCCCACACAGCGGGTGAGCCTATGGAATCGAGCACGCAAGATGCCTAGTAACATCAAATAAACCAAATAGAACCATCAACAAAAACACACAAGTTCATTAACCATGACAACGGAAGGCTCGCACATTACTCTAGTTTACTCACCAATAATTTGTTCAGGTTTTTAAAACCATTGAGAGAATTTGCAGCTTTAATTCCGTTAAGGATGTTGTTCCACTCCTCTCCACTGGTATAGAGGAATGTACTTCTCCCAACATCTTATGCCCTTATAGTCAAAATATGACATGATGGGCCCCTGGGCATGGTCACATGAAGGGCCCCACCTCACAGCACACATACCGGTATGCAGAATTAAAGCCAGAATAACTAAGACACATTCACCTGACTCTCAACAGGATTTACAGCACAGCCACCTGAACACTCAAAAGCCAACAGCACAATAACAAGAAATACATTCACCTGGATCTCAATACAGGCTTTTTTGTCCATCAGTCAAATAGTGAATGTTAAAATTTTACCAGCCACTCAATAGATAGACCATTGTGGTTTTTTGGGGGGATGGTGAGTGAAGCAAATCTACCAGCCACTTGCATATTTTACCAGAATTTAGCTGCTGGCTGGTGCTAATTCTGGATGCTGTCTCAATAACACAGGACTTACAGCAGAGGTAAACTCAATTAAAGCCGAAAGCACAATAACCCTCTAATTGCCCATAAACATATGGAACATTTTGTCAAAATAACGGATAATTTTGTCCTGGGCAAGAGACGTGGTGGGTTTCATTTCAGAGCTCCGGTTTGTTGGATTTAACATCAAACGTGTCTGTTTTGTTGACCTCATTGAGGTGTAATTACACCTGCATGCAACATGTGTTTATTGTTTATCATTTATTTCACTCTGATCAAATTGTTGAATTCAACAGCTATTTTACCAATGCTGGCATTGCGTGTGGTTACTATGGCTGAACAAACTAACTGACGTATGCAACTCACACCATAAGCGACTGTGACCACGGCACGGCATGGTGCATCAAGAATTGATGCTGAGGTCTGGGCTGAGGTGGTTAGGTCCTTTTCTCAGCAGACAGGCAGGTTTCCTCTTGAAGCAAACAGCAGTTGTTGTTTGTGGTGTGAACACGCGGTTCTCTGTCCACACAGAGGTTCGTTTCTGAGAAGTGACAGGCAGGAGGGCTTCTGAGAAAACTATGTAGACATCTGCAAATTATTTCTGTGACACTGCTTTTATGATCGCTGTTGCTGCAAATCCACTTTTACAACCTCTGTCTCCACTTTCACTCTATCCATATTGTCCCCTACCACACACAGACATCCCCCCCCTCACAGCGCTGCAGAATTAAGGCCATAATAACTAAGACACATTCACCTGCATCTCAACAGGATTTTAATAAGAGAAGTGTCCGTTTGTGTGTGTGTGTGTGTGTGTGTGTATTGTGTGTGTGTGTGTGTGTGTGTGTGTGTGTGTGTGTGTGTGTGTGTGTGTGTGTGTGTGTGCGTGCGTGCGTGCGTGCGTGCGTGCGTGCGTGCGTGCGTGCGTGCGTGCGTGTGTGAGCAGAATATCGGGCTGAAACTTTCAGGGTGTGTAAAGAGCACCCGTGTGGTTGACCTGACGGAGCCGGATTTTTTAATTGGGTGATTTCCCTGATTACCTAATGATGGAAGGATGACATCACTGATGTCATCAGTGATGTCATCCTTCCTGGCTGAGGCTACTCTGTGAGCAAGGGAATTGGCAAGCTGGTAACTGTGTCACAGCTACCACTCAGGAATGGCTATCATACCAAAATATCATCTACAGACATGTGTCTTATCAAAAATTATAAGCAAGTTTTGCCACCTTGAGTGTTGTACCGGAATCTGGTCTGGCCCATGGACTATATCTGCCCAGATGACTTCTCATTGAGCATGTGCATTAGAACGCCACCTTCGTCTCCATGTTTCTGTCCTGGGGGCACGTTTGTTTGTTTGTTTATTTATTGGGGGGGGGGGGGGGGGGGGGTTCATTCAGGAATCTTGAGCCCAAAATATAAACTATAAAAAGGGCTCGCAACACAGTTTCTTTATGCTCCCGTAGAATGCCCACCCAAAATGCAAATTCACTTTTTTTTTTTTTTTTACATGCACCACACTCTTTAAGGTTGGGCGGGGTTCACAATAAATCTAGAGGGAAATTCATGAGGATGCCAGCAGGTGCATTTTCATATCCTGACCTGCAGTGAGTGATGGAATATTGCACGAATTAGGGCTACCATAGAAACCAAACTCTGACAAACCGAAATCATTCAAATTCAGAAAACAAAATGTAAATTCAGTCATCTGCTGCAATAAATCTCATCACTTCCAATCAACGTCATACACAAACACAAGGACTTTAGGACTCCTACTTTTTTGGTCTATTTCACAAAGCGTTTTAACGCTAAAACCAGCTCCTAAACCTGGGACAAGTTAGATGTAGTCAAGAGGCCTCCTCAGTCACTAGAGCAAATCACAAAGAATCCTAAAATGGCTGGCGGCAATCCACCTCAGAATCACATCAACATTTTGGAAACTTTGAATGAAACTGAGCTTTTAAAAAGGTATCGCCTTATTCGCGAGGTCATTATGATCATAGAGCTATAGTCAATTGTACATTTTAATATAATCTGTGATTATGTATTGCAAGGTTCATTTAAGATGTCTACATACTTTTGATCATTTTTGTATTGGCGAAATTGAATGATACAGAATAGAACATTGCGGTCTAGCGTAGATGAAAAGAGCTGGCTTCATCCTGTGGCAGTTTATTTTTCCGCATGAATTCTGCAATCTCGTGCCCTTGCCTGAGAATGTACCAGCTTCTTCTCACGCATTGTGGTTCTGAACACAAGTGCGAAAACCACATTTATGCAGCATATGTTTCCCCACGCTGTGTTAGCATAGTAGACTTATACCTTTTGTCTACTTGCGCAGCGGGAAGGTGAATATTCTCAAAGTTCATAAAGATCGCACAGATAGACAGTTGTTTTCTTTAGCCAGCTCGGCGTGGTTTATTTTGGCGGAACAAATTGCTGCTGCTCTCTTCAGAGTCAGTCAGCCAAGAGAGAGAGGGGGCGTGGCTCGCCTCCCAATATCCAGGCAGTGACATCACAATCATGCGACAGTGTATTGACAATACCCAGCACAACAGCGCTTCCTCCTGGACAAAGTAGTAGTTGCAGCTACTCACATATACAATGTATACATAACACATGTAGTCATAGAATATACATATCTCTCTATATGTCACATGTCAACACACTGCTTATTGGTTCTGAACAGAAGTGAGAAAGCCACATTTATTTGCAGCATATTTTTCCCACGCTGCTTATTTGTTTTTTGAAGTTATCCAAACTCCTTATTCTTTGTTTCATGTTTCATGTTTCATGTGTTTCATGCCTACATTTTAATTTTAAAATCTTTATTTGAATATGGCAACACGATACCTCCTACCTCTGTCATTATCGTTATTTTTCATTATTTGTTATTTTTATTCAGTTGTTAATTTTTGTTTTCAATTCTGTTTACTTTTAGTTTGTTTCCAGAGTAATTTTCTCATTTTGGTTGAGTTTTTTTATTGTTTGAAAATGTTCAGTTTTACAAAACACTTTGAAGGCAGTTGACTCTCAGTCATGTAGATACAGTATCGTAGTCTCAATAAAAAAAGACTAAAACTAGTTATTTTATGTGTATCTTAATTTTTGTTTCTTTTACAAGTACACAATATCATTTGTTAGTTTTCCCCCCCTATAGTCTAGTTTTTGTTTTTATTTCAAAACTGTCATCTAGTTTTAGTTTTTAAGTTAAGTTAACTATAATAACCTTGCCTCCTACAGTATTTCTAGTAGGAACTTTTAGTGCTATTTAAGAGACGTCTAGTGGTAAGATAAAATGCTTTGTGAATCCCGGCACAGATATTGCCACTGCTTTAGTGACATCACTGATGATGACATTTTGACATCAATGTCATCAGTGATGAAAAGTTGTATGTCTGTGCACAATTGCTTAACTTTGCATAACTGATGACATCACTCACTGATGACATCACAATGATGGTGCACAGACATACACAGACACTCCTGGAATTAGAGATACAGTAGATAGATAGATAGATAGATAGACAGACAGACAGACAGACAGACAGACAGACAGACAGACAGACAGACAGACAGACAGACAGATAGATAGATAGATAGATAGATATTTAAATTTATTTATTTAAAAGCCCCCATCACCTCAATTCCAAAGGGCAATTCTAGAATTTTTTTAGGGGCATTTTGCTCCGAGCCCCCGCTAATTTCCTACCCTGATAGATAGATAAGATTGCTGAGATCTACAGATTATTTGCCCTTGATTTTATTCATAGACTTGATGACACATTAACATTGACCCTCTTATTCAGCTTCCAAATACATTTTGTCCTACTATTCTCTGCTCCTAAGGGTAGTAGGGGAGACCGTAACCTTGTAACTTTTTTCTTTTTTACATTTTCCCCTCCAGATAACATCCAATCTGGGAACCCAACAGTAAAAAAAAAAGACGAAAAAAAAGTATATATTTTTCTCTAACGTCTGGGGGCAGGCTCGTTTGAATGCATGAATAACCGGAACTCAAGGGGGTCGGCAACGGAAGAAAATCCCTTTGCGCTTCCTGCAAGCTCTTCCATTGCGCCCGACCGACCGGCTCTGATTATGGATTTCCTTTGTGGTCACTGGACCCATGGATCCCCCCCTCCCACGTGAAGCATATAAAAAGGGAATCCCCCCTTCCAAGTTGCTAAATACATTTTAGGCCCTGTGCTCTAGAAATAATATTTAGTCATATTTAAAATATAAAATACATTCGAATCATTTCCTGAATTTGGGCGTAAATAGCCACATGGGGTATGTACACATGGGTGCAAATAGTCACAAGGGCTATTTACACATTTGCACACGGGTGTAAAAATAGACACATTCAGCATTTAGCATCTGCCTTTTTATAGTCACTAGGAATGTTGCCGCGCTACATGCGCTCATTTTGTCAATTTAAAACATAACTTTGCATGTCAAGAAAGTCGCAGTTTGTCGCCAAACTGTTGCACTAGAAGTTATAAATCAGAAAGACTACATACACTGTCGCCTAAGTGACGTCACTTTCTCTACCGGCACCACTGGCATAGCCAGACTTGGCACATTGGGTGTGCCACAGAAATAGAGGGTGTGCCAGGGGGCGAACCATTTTTTGGGCCTTTTCAAGACAGATTTAGAGGAATATTAAGATAGGACCATATGACCATAACCATCAATGTTTGCTCCTTTTCGCACTCATTATTAGAAGCTAGAAGCAGTCAATTAAATTGTATTTTTTGGCAACATGTAAAACCACTTTGGTATCTCAAAAAAGTCTCACCTACTTTTTCCAATGAGTGTTCTATAGTCGGGAAAGAATGCAAGTTTGGTTGGCATGCAGGTTCGTCTACTGCAGAGAGATCTGTAGCGTTCTCAGTGTCCTCTGACAGCTGCTGCACAAACCATCAGTGTGTTTTTGGCTGCGTCCCCCCGCTGTTATTAACGTCATTGTTTCGGCTGCATCATCTTCATCATCGTCTGTCTCTCCACTGTCCACCACCAAGCGTTCACACTCAAAGCGCTTTTTTCAGTCACAACGTGGAAGCACGGAGCGGTTTTTTTGTGCTCCGTTTGTTTTCCCCTGTAGTTGCGTGCAGTACAGATCAGAACACAATGACCACAAGGACGGTAACCAGCTAGTTTTGTCTGTTTGATGTTGTTCACTGTCAACATGAAAGCCATATTATTGCTAATTCTGGCAGCAGCAGAGGTTGAAAATCCCTCGGGAGGAGAAAATGTAGGAAGAGTGAAAAAGACGATCAGGGCGCTTTTCCTCAATGTTCAACTTTTTCAGCTTAAAAACGCCCACAGCGCTTGTAGAAACTGCTTGAGGTGTTGGTTAAAGGTATAGCCTCAGCAAGTGGGGCATCGGTAAGAATGAGGACTCAGAGGAACCAAATGCAAGGGTTTTATTTAGAGCAAATCCCTTTGTGGATGGATAACCACCAGACAGGTGTAGGCCAATAACAGATGGTAGATACAGATGATTTTACCTAAACACAAAAAGGTATTAACAAAGGTTTCAAACAAACAAGGGAAAACTTCAACTGTAAAGTAATAATACATCTAATTCAAATATACAAAGGAAATGACTAACTATAACAAGACTTACTGGCAATGATGCATCTGCACATTGGTGACCATCAAGGGAAGGACAACGCAGCCTCCTCCACTGCTGTCTGGAGCCTACTGAGCCTCACCCAATCAGCCGTCCTTTATTGAGCCCAGGTGCGGCCCAATCAGGGCCCCAGGTGTGGCTGATTAGGTGAGGCTGAGCTGATGGGGGGATTTTGTACAGCCGCCCCTCAAATATAGCATTATATTTGATAAATAAACTCAGGTCAGGGTCCAGAAAATCCAGGGTTAGCTGTAGGAGAAAAGGCTGCCATACATCACCCAAGGGAGATGGGCGTCCCGCCGCCCCATGAAAAACAAGTTTTGGGTTCACAGGCTCCAGGTCAGGCAGGATGACTGAAGGGCACCACGGGTCCGGAGGGCGTCCAGGGGGCAGGTCAGTAGGGTAGAGCAACCCTGGACGATGGCCCAGACGCTGATGACACAGGTAGCAGCACCCTTCCGGAGGCCGACCTGGATGCTGGTGGTGGAATGGTGCCACGGTAGATCGGCGCCGAGGGATGGGTGCCAAGGGAGCGGATGGAGGTGCGGGGGCCACCCGAGCAGGAGGTCTAGGGGGCACTGGGGCTAGAGCCGGGGGGGCCACCGGTGCAGGGGGCACTGGGACTGGTGCCAGGGGGGCCACCAGGGCTGGCGGTGCGGGGGGCACCAGGACTGGCGGTGCGGGGGGCACCGGAACTGACGGTGCGGGGGGCACCAGAGCTGACGGTGCGGGGGGCACCAGTACTGGCAGTGCGGGGGGCACTGGGACTGGAGCCAGGGGGCCCACTGGGACTGGCGGTGCGGGGGGCACCGGAACTGGCAGTGCGGGGGGCACTGGGACTGGAGCCAGGGGGGCCACCGGGACTGGCGGTGCGGGGGGCACCGGGACTGGCAGTGCAGGGGGCACTGGGACTAGAGCCAGGGGGGCCACCAGGACTGGCGGTGCGGGGGGCACCAGGACTGGCGGTGCGGGGATCACCAGGACTGGCGGTGCGGGGGGCACCAGGACTGGCGGTGCGGGGGGCACCGGGACTGGCAGTGCGGGGGGCACCGGGACTGGAGCCAGGGCGGCCACCGGGACTGGCGGTGCGGGGGGCACCGGGACTGGCAGTGCAGGGGGCACTGGGACTGGAGCCAGGGCGGCCACCGGGACTGGCGGTGCGGGGGGCACCGGGACTGGCAGTGCAGGGGGCACTGGGACTAGAGCCAGGGGGGCCACCAGGACTGGCGGTGCGGGGGGCACCAGGACTGGCGGTGCGGGGGGCACCGGTACTGGCAGTGCGGGGGGCACTGGGACTGGAGCCAGGGGGGCCACCGGGACTGGCGGTGCGGGGGGCACCGGGACTGGCAGTGCAGGGGGCACCGGGACTGGCGGTGCGGGGGGCACCGGAACTGACGGAGGTGGCGCAGGGAGCACCTGAGGCGGAGGAGGTGCAGGGAGCACCTGAGGCTGAGGAGGAGGCGCCTGGAACAGCTGAGGCAGAGGAGGTGGCGCCTGGAGCACCTGAGGCTGAGGAGGAGGTGCAGGGAGCACCTGAGGCTGAGGAGGCGCCTGGAACAGCTGAGGCGGAGGAGGTGGCGCCTGGAGCACCTGAGGCTGAGGAGGAGGTGCAGGGAGCACCTGAGGCTGAGGAGGCGCCTGGAACAGCTGAGGCGGAGGAGGTAGCGCAGGGAGCACCTGAGGCTGAGGAGGTGCAGGGAGCACCTGAGGCTGAGGAGGTGCAGGGAGCACCTGAGGCTGAGGAGGAGGTGCAGGGAGCACCTGAGGCTGAGGAGGCGCCTGGAACAGCTGAGGCGGAGGAGGTGGCGCAGGGAGCACCTGAGGCTGAGGAGGTGCAGGGAACCCCCGAGGCAGAGGAGGTGCAGGGGCCGCTCCTCTTCGGTACACACTCTGCTCTATCGTGTCAAGCCTCCTGCTAACCTGCATCAATAGGTGTCTATGGTGCTCACCAAGTTGATATGGTGCAGGTTGGCTAGGCTGTCTCCCAGGTGTATGCCCGACCACATGGCAACAACACTGTGTTGGGGGATGGGTTTGGAAGGTTTGTGCTACTGAAGTAGAGTAAAAGGCTGGATAATATCCATATTGTTGATGGTATCCAGGTGCCCACCTTGGTCCCTCTGCTGGTTGCTGGTTCCTCTGGTCCATTCCCACTTGCTGAGGCCAATCCGGGTTCGAAGGACCATGTAGAAACTGCTTGAGGTGTTGGTTAAAGGTATAGCCTCAGCAAGTGGGGCATCGGTAAGAATGAGGACTCAGAGGAACCAAATGCAAGGGTTTTATTTAGAGCAAATCCCTTTGTGGATGGATAACCACCAGGCAGGTGTAGGCCAATAACAGATGGTAGATACAGATGATTTTACCTAAACACAAAAAGGTATTAACAAAGGTTTCAAACAAACAAGGGAAAACTTCAACTGTAAAGTAATAATACATCTAATTCAAATATACAAAGGAAATGACTAACTATAACAAGACTTACTGGCAATGATGCATCTGCACATTGGTGACCATCAAGGGAAGGACAACGCAGCCTCCTCCACTGCTGTCTGGAGCCTACTGAGCCTCACCCAATCAGCCGTCCTTTATTGAGCCCAGGTGCGGCCCAATCAGGGCCCCAGGTGTGGCTGATTAGGTGAGGCTGAGCTGATGGGGGGATTTTGTACAGCGCTCCTCCAAAAACAACAGACGCCACCAGCGCTGAAACGCCAGGTGCGTTCATTAAAAGAGGAGCACATCTAGCGCGTCCTTACATAGAGAATTAATTGCAGAAAGAAGTTGGCAGCTCCAAAAACGCTATTGGTCTGAATGGCAGACAGGCTGTGCATTACAGTTGATGTGTTTTGCAGACAAACAAACAAAAACTTAATTTTTCACCCTTTCTTTTTGGGTGTACCAGCTGCCTGTGTGGGTGGCACTGGCTCACCCAGGCGCACCCGTAGCTACACCATAGACGGGCACAGCTGAAGACCGGCGACATGCTACGAGCTTCCACGAGGTATGTAGTTTTTATACGAAACTAACCCCTACGTTTCAGTTTGACCACAAACTGTGACTTTCTTGAAATGCAAAGTTATGTTTTAAATTGACAAAATTAGCGTTGCTCCCCTGACCACCACCATCGTCATGACTCCTGATTGAAGAATTCCCTATGGGGGATTTCCTATCCTATTCTTCACTGACGACGCCCTCTCATCATCTCAGGAGAGCATCATGATATCATGGAGTCATACGCCAAAATTAATCTGTTGTATCATTAAAGCTTGTTATAGTTTCTATTAGTCTCTCATTATTGAAATGCTTATTCAGCAGTGTTGAATATCTATTACTTAACCATAGTTAAGCAATGCTTAGTTAGCTCAGTAGTTAAGTTAACTACTAGCGGTATGTGTTGAGTTCTCTGATGTGTGTTGGAGTATTGTTCCACTCTCGTGAGGCTCGAACAGAAAAGGTTGACTGGCTAAAGGCACTTTGCACAATGGTGGATTTTTTATTTTATTTATTTTTTTAGTTTTAAGTGTCTGTTTATCCACCTTGCCATGATGCCTTATGGGTGCTTTTTCCGGTGTAATATAATAAATGCATTATATTTATTATTATATTTTCCCCCAAGTCTCTGTGTATAATAACAAAGCTACAAAGTGGCTACAAAGTGACTACATCTGACTGACATAAGGTTATCCTCTCAAACTCCACTAAGAAATTCAGAAAGCACTCGTGGATGAGTGGTTAAAGCTGTGTGCTTTGCAAATCTGAAGTTCAGTGGTTCGAATCCACCACTGGGTTTTAGCAATCTCTGTCCCAGGCCGGAGCCTCCTTACAGGTCCGGTACCATGTAACTATATGAACTACAGTTAAATAGACTCACTCCACTTTACAGGTACTGTACCATGTAAATACATATGAACTACAGTTACAAAAAACTCACTCCACTTTACAGGTCCGGTACCATGTAACGATATATGAACTACAGTTACTTTTTTTATATACTTTTTATTTTCATCTTTTCACAAACAGACATATCCACATTTTTTGCAAAAGGAAACCAAAATATACATGTAAAACGAAAACACAAATAAGGAAAATAATATGAGTGCGCTGACAGAGGGGATGAGCCACAGTTTCTCTCTCGATGGGGAAATCTTCTTCGACCCGTGACCTCTATGTATACCACTTCCTCCATGAGTCGAAGTGGGCATTTATTTATTTATTTTTACTTTGTTTTTGTTTTTTCTCTTTTTTTTTTCTTTTTTTTTAGTTTTTTTTATTTTTTTACAGATTTTTTGTTTTTTTTCTCACCATTTCAAGGACAGACAAGTCCACTTTTAAGGGAAAGGAGACCTGGATTATCATGTAAAACAAATAAAGAAAATAATATGTGTGTGTTGACACTGACAGGGGGGGGGGGGTTTGGGGGGTTTGGACAACACTTGATGGGGGAATCTTTTTAGACCTGTGATCTATATTTATTCCACTTCCTCCATGAGTCAAAGTGGGTATTTATTTTTATTATTATGTATTATTATTTAAAAAAAAATTTTTTTTTTTTTATATATACCTTGTTTTTATTCAATTTTTCATTTTTTTTTTTTTTTTTTTTTAAATACGGTAGGTACTTTTTGTCTTCACCATTTCAAGGACAAACACTTTTTTTTTCTTTCTTTTTTTTTAAGGGAAAGGAAACCCGGATAGACATGTAAATCAAATAAAGAAAATAATATGAGTGCACCGACACTGGCAGGGGGAGTGGCCAACAATTACTCTCTCGGTGGGGGAACCTTTTTAGACCAGTGTCCTGTATATGTTCCACTTCCTCCACGAGTCGAAGTGGGCATTTATTTTAGTCCTCAGACGTGCAGTCAGTTCCTCCATTGTTTTGATTTCCTCCACAATACTGACCCACTCCCCCACTTCAGGGGGTTCCTCCTTCAGCCATCTCCTTGTGATCGCCTTCTTCCCTGCCAGTGTCAGTATCCGGAACAAACAAAGGTCGCCCATCGCAATGTGTTCTTCAATTCTACCCAAATAAATAATCTGTGGCTCTTTTGGAAAATCATACCCCATTACCCTCTGCATAACTTGAGTGATGTCCGACCAGAACCCCTGAATCTTTTCACATTCCCAAAATATATGAAGATGATTGGCATCTACCTGCCCACAGTTTCTCCAACATATCTGTTGTTCGTGCATCTGTCTGCTTTTGATCTGTGGTGTAATAAAAAATCTCATTATATTTTTCCATCCGAATTCTCTCCATCCTCTGGAGCGAGTAGACTTATGTTGTGTGTCGCACATAGAATGCCAATCATCTTCTGTTATATCAATGTTCATTTCTTTCTTCCATCTCTCCATGACATATAATGTGTTGTCCCCAGTCATTTTTTGAATAATTCTATACAATTTGGAGACAATTTTTGTTGGTGTGTGTTTGTGGGCCTCAATCAAAAAATTAACCAGCTCATTTCCCTCTTCAGACAAGTGTTTCTTCACCCCTTGATCGTAAAAGTGTTTCATCTGTATATATCTATATCTGTCTGACTCCCCCAATTCTAGTTCCCTCTTGATTGAAATAAAAGAACAAAACTCCTTTTCGATTAACATGGTCCCAATTGTAGTCATACCCTTCACTTCCCACCTTTTCAAATTTGCATCCCATTTGCCCGGTGTAAAACCATATGATTGTGAGGGCCAAATTAAAAGTTTGATGTCTCCCTCCATCCTAAATTTTCTCACCACTTCCCTCCATACATCTATCGTGTTATCCAGGACCATATTCTCTCCCTTCATCACCATCCCTTCTCTCTCTCCCAGCCTAGTCTGAGGTTTGCCCTTGCCCACTTTCATCTCTATCTCCTTCCACCTGGCTTCATAATCAGGTGTACACCAGTATACCACATACCTTAACTGAGCAGCATAGTAATATTTTCTCAGATCCGGCAGAGCCAAACCTCCCTTTTCTTTATTGATCTGTAATGTTTTGTACTTCACTCTAGGTCTGGCACCAGCCCATATGAAGCTAGAAATCTGTTTATCCCAGGCCTTGAATTGGACTTCAGGGGCTCTATCGTTGCAGCGGCGCAGTTTCTAGGCCGAGCGCCAGCCGCAGCGCAAAGCAGTGGGCGTGGAAAGGCGCACTTGATATCTTGGTATCGGCGCTAAACTCAGCCTCAACCATTATAACCACGCCTTTTAAGCGTAAAATTATGCATTGTCCGCTCATTGGAGAATTGCAGGGAAGAGACACACGCTTGCCTTTTAAGCTCCAATTCCTGGACAAATCCGGTAAAACCAGACAAAGCCAAGGGCTCCGCCGCCCCCCCCTCCCTTCATCCGGTCTGTCTATCTCCATATATAGGCTATTATTCCATATTATTATGCTTCTCAAAGCAATCTAACTGCAGTTAAAATACTGCAAGCATGTAAATACCGTAAAATACCAATTATTAGCCCGGCGTTAATTGACAAAATATGTAGCCAGACCCCGCGTCAATATGGGACCTGCGGCAGTTTGGGACCTGCTTTAATTATTTTTGTACAAAAATATTGCTCAGCAAAGATTGTAAATAGTATGAAATTGTTTATTTAAACCATTTATTTTAATGAGTTGGCTACAGTCAGCACCCCACACGATTGCTTGTCTATGGGGAGAGCCGCGCCTCCCTCTCAGCGCAGCAGAGCACATTGCATGCCAGTTCTGGCCTGTACATGAAATCAAATAAAATTTGAGCTGAACTGTGACCTACCGGTATTTACCACTAAACTTTCTCCGCTGAAGGTGAGAGAACATGATCATCATGTGAGCAGATTATTTGTTGCATGCGCTGCCTCCTCCGCTGTTCATCACTCACGGAGCACCCTCTTCAGTAGCGCACATGTGAAAGAGCGGTGAAATACCAATTAGAAGCGGACTTCTATGCCCGCTGGCAGGGAAATATACCATAGGCACATTTCTCAAAATAATTATTACACCAGAGATGTCGGTTTTAGTGTATAAAAATCTTCAGGAAATGCCTACACAATTTTCAGAATCATCAGATGTTGAGGGAAAACGAATTTTGATCAGCAAGTTTCGTGCATGTGTTTTTTTTCCTCGTTGTTCCCGTTTCCTCGTTGTTCGTATTCTTCATCCGATTTTTCTTCTTTGTTGTGTTTGGGAGATGCATTCAACAGGATGTCGCAAAGGTAAAAAGAAAACATTGAAAAAACTAACCGGGCGTCAAATTGGGACCTGCTTTTATGTACAAAATATGTATCCAGACCCCGCTTATATATGGGACCCGCGGCAATTTGGAAGTCGGCTTCTAATTGGTATTTTACGGTACATGCCTATAATGTCAATTATCTGAATGAAATAATAATACATATTAATTAGGAATATTAGTAATATTAGTAGCCTAGCTAATTTCGGGGGGGGGGGGGGGGTAATAAAACGTAGAGCTATATTACACATAAATGGGGATTATTATGATAGCCTAAACTAAATTTATGAAACTGCATTACAGCTTCACCCAAAGCCTGAGAAGGGTTGCAATCTTATATTCTATTGTATTCTAAAGTATTTTTTTCTATATATTGTATTCTCCATTCACTGTCCCCGGTGCACAGAATCCTGCTTTAGGCCTGCTTTTCAAAAGCGCAAAGCGCTAAAAGTAGGCCAGGTCGGAAGATGGCTGGAAGATACGAGTACGCCGGTATTTAGCGCCGACACGCCCACTTTGGCGCATTCAGGGACTCCGCCACGCCCATTCGGCCTAAAGCGCATTTGGCAGCCTAAAG
The DNA here is from genome assembly GCF_964638095.1 of Poromitra crassiceps. Lineage (NCBI taxonomy): Eukaryota > Metazoa > Chordata > Actinopteri > Beryciformes > Melamphaidae > Poromitra > Poromitra crassiceps. The sequence continues at coordinate 5,601,199 of NC_139634.1, forward strand.
CCTATTGCTATTTTCCCGAAACAGGCGCAAGGCACGTTTTTTTGCGTTTAAGGCCCGTTTTAGCGCCGAAGGCCTGTGGGAGAATAGGGACCCAGGTATCTTAACTGGGAGAGAAAGAAATAGATATAAAAGTCTGGGTAGTATGTTCATTTTGATGGTCTCTATCCTTGTACTAAAATCTAAAATCAAAGTTGACCACTTGGACCAGTCTCTCTTCAGCTTTTCATTGATTATTGTGTAATTCCTGTCATACAAATCTGTCAGGTCCCTAGTAATAGTCACCCCCAAGTATTTAATTGCATCTGCCCCCCATTCCAGTCTATACCTTTGTTTAATCGTTCTACTGGGCGTGTAGTTTATGGAAAGAATTTGTGTTTTGGAAACGTTTAACCTATATCCTGACATTTGTCAAAAATTCTCTAATATCTTCATTAGGCTGGGGAATGTTTTATCTGGGTCTTCGAGGAAAACGATAACGTCGTCAGCAAATAGTCCTATCTTGTGTTCCCGATTCGACACCGTAATGCCCCTTAATTCACTACTATCTCTAATCAGTTGTGCTAATGGCTCTATGTAAATCGCGAAGAGGGCGGGGCTAGCGCAACATCCCTGGCGTGTCCCTCTAGTCAGTTTAAACCTGCCCGTTAGGTGCCCGTTAATCTTTATTCTGGCATATGGACCGTCATACAACGCCTGTAGACACTTAATAAACTGATCGTCAAAGCCAAGTCTCCCCATTGTCTTGAATAAGAACTTCCAACTGACCCTGTCAAACGCCTTCTCCGCGTCAAGCCTAATTAGAGCTGCTTCCAGTTGGTGTTTATCTATATGGTCGATGATATGAATTGAGCGTCTGATGTTGTCCTGAGTCTGTCTGCCTTTTATAAAACCCGTTTGGTCTTCGTCTATCAATCTAGGGAGGAATTGTTCCATTCTCTTCGACAGTATAGAAGTGAACAGCTTATAGTCTACGTTTAGTATAGATATGGGTCGGTATGATTCACAGTATTCTTTATTCTTACCCTCCTTAGGAATAACTGTTATTATTGCTTCTTTCCACGAGGGAGGGGCCTCCGCCTTTTCGAGTGTCCAGTTAAATGAATCCACCATAATCGGGACGAGGTCTTCTCTAAAGGTCTTATACCATTCGTTTGGGAATCCGTCACTACCTGGGCTCTTGCTGGTTTTGAGACGTGCTATGGCTGTGTATAGTTCTTTAGCTGATATGGGGGCTGTTAAGACTTCATTTTGTTCCTTCCCCAAGGACGGGAGATCCAATCCGGCTAAAAACTGATTTATGTATTCCCCCTCTACCTCTTCCGGCTGGGCATATAGTTTCTCGTAGTATTCTCTGAATACTCTTTGGATCTCCTCGGGTCCGAATACTGTTGCGTCTGTCCTTGGGTCTCTAATCTTATGTATTGTCCGTCTAGTCTGTTGGTCCCTCAGTCGCCCTGCTAATATCTTCGTCGCCCTAGGTCCCGCCTCGTAAAATGTCTGTTTAGTAAATCTAAGCTTTTTCTCTAAGTCCTCCCTCCCTAACTCCTCTAATTGTTTTCTAATCTCCCTAGTCCCCTCCAATGCCCCCTCATTCCCCTCCAGTAGTCTCCCCTCCCACATTTTAAGTTGCTCCTGTAGTTCATCATATTTCTTTCTTCTACTTTTATTTATAAATGCTGTCCTCGAAATCAATTTCCCCCTCATTATAGCTTTTAGTGTATCCCATAGAGTGGTCGGACTAACCTCCCCGTTATTATTATCCCCAATACATTCTTTAATCTCTTCTCTAATTTGTTTCTTGTCTTCCACCCTGTTTAAAATCCCCACATTCAACCTCCACAAAGTTTCCCTCTTCTCAATGTTTAATTGTATAGTCATGTATATCACGTTATGGTCCGAAATGTCTGCTGTCCCCACCTCACATTCTAGCACCCTGTATCTGTCCTCCTTATTCATAAAAAAAATGTCTAATCTCGCATGAACCTGATGAGTCAATGAGTAATGAGTGTACCCCCTCTCTCCTTTGTGCATCTCCCTCCACACGTCTACTAGCCCCGCCCCTTTAAGTAGTGCCTTCAAATCCTTTGATCGCTGACGATTATGTCTCCCTGCGCTCGTTGTATCTAGAGAATAGTCCAGTATTGTGTTCCAGTCTCCTCCACAAACCAAAATACCTTCTGCTTCAGACTTTATAATATCAAACAAAACCCTTAAAAATTGTCTATCATTCTCAGGTGGGGTGTATGTGTTGACCAGTGTAACTAAAACATTTTCGATCCTTCCCACTATTAAAATGTATCTACCCTCTTTATCACTAATCTCCCTTATTAACTCAAAATAAACCGAATTTGAAATCAGCGTCGCCACCCCCCTCCTTCTGCTATTCGTACATGAACTAAAGAATGCATTCCTAAATCCATATTTTTTCAATTTTACATGTTCTTCAAGTGGCATGTGCGTCTCCTGCAAAAACATTACCTGTGTTTTATCTTTCCGTACTTTGGCTAGAGCCCTGCTTCGTTTCACTTTGTTACTTAGGCCATTCACATTTAATGAGGCAATTTTCAATTTAAGAGACCCCATCTAACTTCAGAAAAAGAAAACAAATAGAACTCGTCCCCCTAATCACGCACTTCAAAACTACAGACATCAGAACTATATCCAGACAGAATAATAACCTTGTCATAAGGACTCTGATGAACAAACAAAACTAATTTAAAGAAAACAATCAAACCAAAAATGGACTTCCAAATGAGAAGGATATGGATCCCTCTCTACCTTGACCTCGCCATTAGGTCTGTGGGGAAAGGCTCCTCAAAGAAGGTCCCCGCGTGGAGGTCGGCTAACCAGGTAAGGCACCCGAACAACACCGACCTCTCAGTCCAGCGATAAGCGCTCCTCCTCACTCCTCTCTGTGATCAAAAAGAAACAGGCCCCCCGGACCCTGTTTATCTCCAGTGACTCTTCATTCAGTCTATTTTTTCTGCTGCTCCCAGGCACGTCGGTACTCCTCCAGCCTCTTCTCCACTCTTCTGGCCGCCCCTCTCTCCTCTCCTCCGCTCCCTGTCGCTCCACGCCCATCCCTCCTGTTAGGTCGGTTTGACGCCACCGTCTTCTCCACCATTATACTCCTGGCCGTCAGGTCCTCCTCCGCCTCCCGTGCACTGGCGTAGTAGTTTGGATTCCTCCCCTCGTCCCACATGATCTTCATACCTGACATTGGCGTTTGGAAGCGTATTTTAGCTTTCATTAGAGCTCTCTTGATGGGGTTATACATCATCCCCTTCTGGACCACCTCCGCTGGGAAGTCGTGGTCGAAGTACACCTTTCTTCCCCTCATCTCAATGTTCCCTTTCTTCCACGCCTCCCTTATCACCTTGTCTTTGACTCTGTCCTCCTGGAAGGCTACCACAAATGCTCTTGGGCGTTCTCCGTCGGCTGGCTTAGTTGCGAATGTGCGGTGTGCCCTCTGTATATTGAGGGTTACGTCAACCAGTGCTGGTATTTCTTTTTTCAGAAAGTCCTCCATGAACTTCAGCACTTCCTCCTTGTCGGATCCTTCCCCCCCTTCAGCTATTCCACTTATTCTAATGTTGGTCTTCCTATTTCGGGTCTCAATGTCTATCAACTTTCGCCGCATAGCGTCACGTTCTTCTCGGGCCTCACGTAGCTCTTCAGCGATGTCCGCCGTCCACCCCTCCGTTTTCTCGGCCTGAGCCTCCACTACTCCGACGCGGTTCGCTAGGCCTCGGATTTCCCCCATTGCCTCTTCGTGCATGCCCGTCATTTTACGCCCCAATTCTTCGTGCATCCGTTCATTCTGCTCACCCTGTATTTTAATCGCCTCCAGCATATTCTTCTCCATTTCTTTCATCGCCTTCTCCATATTCGCCCCGTCTTCCTCCTCGTTAGTTAGGTCGGTGGGTTGGCCGGTAGCTCGGGAGCTAGCTTGTATGTTGGCGCAGCCCTGTGCAGCGGCTAGGTTAGCTCCTGGGTTAGCTAACGTCTTCCCACTCTTATTTACTTTGGTCGCGGGCGATTCAGTTTTATTTCCTCTCCGCTCTCGAATCTTCCTCAGCCCTTCTGCCATCCGCCCCTCTATTCATTTAGTATAATTCACATTTGAGTCTATTAATCGCCAAATTACGGATCTGGCCCGGGAGCTGTCTCTCTCACACAGCCACCGCTACAGCGCCCATACCGGAAGTCAGACTCACTCCACTTTACAGGTCCGGTACCATGTAACGATATATGAACTACAGTTGAATAGACTCACTCCACTTTACAGGTCCGGTACCATGTAACGATATATGAACTACAGTTGAATAGACTCACTCCACTTTACAGGTCCGGTACCATGTAACGATATATGAACTACAGTTGAATAGACTCACTCCACTTTACAGATCCGGTACCATGTAACTACATATGAACTACAGTTGAATAGACTCACTCCACTTTACAGGTCCGGTACCATGTAACTACATATGAACTACACTTGAATAGACTTGAAGCAATTTATGAGAGAGACTGTTGTTTATGTTACTCTAACGACATAACGTCAGCACAGATGTGTTTCCTCATTGGAAATTATGCAATCGTGATTGCTTCTGCAGCAATCGGATTTTGATTGACAGGCAGCTGCATGTCTTCACGGAACGTCGTTCGGACACGAAATTTCTTACCGGAACTCAGCACCAGACGGTTCCGGCCCACTTTCACCAGTACTCACTCCACTTTACAGGTCCAGTACCATGTAACTGCATATGAACTAGGCTACAGTTGAATAGACTCACTCCACTTCACAGGTCCCGTACCATGTAACTATGATCTACAGTTGAATATACTCACTCCACTTTACAGGTCCGGTACCATGTAACTACATATGAACTACAGTTGAAGAGACTCACTCCACTTTACAGGTCCGGTACCATGTAACTACATATGAACTACACTTGAATAGACTCACTCCACTTTACAGGTCCGGTACCATGTAACGACATATGAACTACAGTTGAATAGACACACTCCATTTTACAGGTCCGCTACAATATAACTACATATGAACTACAGTTGAACAGACTCACTCCACTTTACAGGTTTGTTACAATGTAACTACATATGAACGTCATTTCTAACTATTGGTAATTACTATGTAATTACATTTGGTGTTCATGTGTAATTACAAATAGGTAATTCTGTATAACTCATATCTAACATGAACAATGTTGTCATATTTGGGTCTGTGGTCTAAAGGTGCGTTCACACCGAGATATTTATTTTTCGCTCTGTCGCTTGATTCAACCCTTTGGAATCGCTCTGTCGCTCTGTTTAAATCGCTCATCAACAGGCACACGAAATGACGGACATGTGGGGGATATAACGTTACGCAATGTCATGCTGTTTGTCCACTACGAGCCACCGTCATTGTTTACAATCTAAAGCCTATCAGCATGCTCCTAATGCGAGCTCCATACTGGTAGTACAGACTTCACTTCATGTCAGCTGTCAGGCTGTCAATGTGGTTTGTTGCCACACAATAAACCAGCGGTTTGTTCCAAGCAAGTGTGATCCTTGACTCGCTCTCTGCTCTCTGGTATATTTCATCTCGGGCGATGAGCGTATTTTCTCCCTATCGCTCTGTCTCTGCCGCTCGGACGCCCAGCGATTTTTCTCCCAGGCGAATATACGCTCAATCGCTCGTTTGCATTGACTTTGTATGTAAACTCGACGCCAGCGAAAAACTTTAATAGGTCGGTGTGAACGCACCTTAACCCTGATAACACTGCAGAACTGTGCAGCCATCCTCCTTCCTGCCAGCCCCCCCCCCCCCCCACACACACACACACACGGTTTATTTATGTCCACATGAATACAAAGTACATAAAGACTAATAATGCAATCAGATGTTGGGAGTCAGTCAGTTACATGAGTGCCTAATTGGCGACCACATTAATGCATAGACAAAAAGATAACACCACACAGGATGATGACAATGGCAGGTTGATACAGTTATACTGTAAGACAAGATAACGGTCAGTATCCACTTCATGGGTACAAAAAGCAGCGCCTCCTCCATATTGAGCGGCTACCTAGTAGATACTGAACAATATCTCGCTAACTGCTTGACCCTTCTCTTAGGTAGACCAGCCATCTGAAGGCCTCTCACAACCAGCTTATGGACATGACCTAGGCTGCCAAATATGAAAACTAAAAGTCTGCACCTGTAGCCCAGCTGTGAAATGGTCTGCTCCAGCTGTTGATATTTCAGCATCTTGGCTAGAAAGGCTTCCTCTAGGGCAGACCTGGGCAACTGGCGACCCGCGGGCCACATGCGGCCCACGAGCGCCACTTGTGTGGCCCGCGCTGGAATTGCACCAATTTTTTTTTTTTTTACACGATGCACCTGAACGGCAAGATAGCCGCTGAATAAGTGTCCAAATGTTCATGTCATTCTGGCCAATACTCCACTTCTGTTATAACATTTCAGTCTGGAATATGGAATATCTTTCAATAGTCTTTATGACTAAAAGGCTAAAAGTCAGAGCTCATGTGTAAGAAATGATGACTGTTCTACATTGAAGTAAAACGAATTAACTTGTTGGTTTGGAATTTCTTTTGCTTCAAGAGTGCATTTTTGTTCGTATGACCCTCAACACAGGCTTTGAGAATTCCGGGCCACTTACTGATACTTATGCTTAAATTAACCCACTCATATTCTGGTTTATTTCAAGAAAAACATTTCGGCTAGTGGAAATTCTAATTGGCTGGTAACTTTAAAATCTAGCAGCCATATTGGCAGGTGGTCAAAAAAGTTAATTTCAAGCCCTGCAGGGAGAGCAGGTGGTGATATAGGAGTGAGTGAGAAAAGGATCAAATATTGGTGGTTAAGACTGAATAATGACATCACAACTGTTAATTTAAAATTAGTTATTCCTCTAAACCTGACTTCAAATACCCCAAATCTTTTCCGCGCCGGCGCCGTTCGGCCCCCAACCCTCAGCAAAATTTGACCCTTTGGTAGCGAGGACAATTTTTGGTGGTCCTCTCCATCATCAAGGTTCCTGGGTTAACATGACAATATTTGTTCGGCCCCCGGCAACAATCTTGGTTTCTCATGCGGCCCCCCATGAAAAATAATTGCCCACCCCTGCTCAGTCTAGGGCCTAGGGCAGGCCTATTCAACTAGTTCCAACACGGCTGCGAAAATGTGGTGGCGGGTTGTGTCAAGTGTACATATAATGGCTCGGGGAACGGTCCGGCCCCCGGCCCCTTAGGTTTCTGACAATGTGGCCCCCTGAACAATTTAGTTGAATAGCCCTGGCCTAGGGCCTAGAGTCTAGGCTGTGGTCAAATCTACAGCCAAACTTTAGAACGAACCCCTCTCTACGACTTGAAAGTCCGACCACTGCTGCTCGTTCAGGGGCTGTACCAAGTCAGAGAAGTCCATGTGGGGCTCCGTGACCAACAACAGGTGTTTTGGGGTTGGTCGTAGGGAAGCCATCGCTGTCAGTACACAGATGTTCTGCATCCAAGTGGCGATGATTGCCTTTTCTCCTGCCTCCACATACACACACACGCATGCATGCACGCGCACACACACACACACACACACACACACACACACACACACACACACACACACACACAAATCAAAGAGTGCTGAAACTGCAATTCATAGGGGCTAGTCTAATGTTACTTCACCAGAAAAACTGAAGTGTGCTTGTTTGGCTCCGCCCATTGAGGTTGAACTCAACCAATGAGATTATTTCTGCCTCTAAGAAATGTTTGTAGAACCAAAACAAATCCACCCACTCTCTGGCGAGACCATTCAAAATAAGCCTCCGTTTGTTACCTTGATGATGTCCAGATGTTATTTCACAATGGAAATCATTACCACAGTTTAGTCAAAACCAAAGATAATTTCACAACAGCATCTTATTTCAACCTTTTATTCCAACGTTTTTCAGATTTTCACAAAGTAAGAAGTGTGAGATAGTCAAATATAATTTGTCAGCAGCACTGATATCTAACCTAGATTTTACCAGAGATCCCTTTCACACAAAAAAAAATACAAAAGCTATTGTCATATTATGCATCAATGAGTTCTGTGTAAAAATATATTTTCGAAAATGTAAAATTTCTGCATTGTTAAACAACGCTGATCATGCTAAAGATCAAGTTGGTCCACAAGTACAACATATATTTAAACTGTATAAGATATCATACAATACAATACATTCATGAATTTTCAAAGTTTGGAATCAAATGAAAACACACTCTGGACAAATATGACGGAGCCTTCACCAACAGGGTCCACATGGCCTGTCTGGATCAGAGCTGCAGTTTCGGATCCTGGATCTACAGGACGACGCGGATTAACAATAAGTCAAGCTGCTGTGTAAGGACATGAATTTACATGTGTGTCACACTCACACACACACACTCACACACACACTCACACACACACACACACACACACACACACACACACACACACACACACACACACACACACACACACACACACGTACTTACTCAGTCACTTCCTTGCAATTGTATTTAATTCTTCGATCCAGTTCTTTCTCTAAGTCCTTTAAAGACGGATTGATACAGTTCGACCTAAAGAAGACATAAACAGAGGATTGATACAGTTTGACCTAAAGAAGACATAAACAGAGGATTGATACAGTTTGACCTAAAGAAGACATAAACAGAGGATTGATACAGTTCGACCTAAAGAAGACATAAACAGAGGATTGATACAGTTTGACCTAAAGAAGACATAAACAGAGGATTGATACAGTTCGACCTAAAGAAGACATAAACAGAGGATTGATACAGTTTGACCTAAAGAAGACATAAACAGAGGATTGATACAGTTCGACCTAAAGAAGACATAAACAGAGGATTGATACAGTTTGACCTAAAGAAGACATAAACAGAGGATTGATACAGTTTGACCTAAAGAAGACATAAACAGAGGATTGATACAGTTTGACCTAAAGAAGACATAAACAGAGGATTGATACAGTTCGACCTAAAGAAGACATAAACAGAGGATTGATACAGTTTGACCTAAAGAAGACATAAACAGAGGATTGACGAGAAAGATGACTTCATTATCAGTTTGCACAATTCAAGTGTGTCCTTCCTCTCCCACTAAAACCACCATTGTGGAACACTATTTTGGAGTTCCCCAGATGCTGCAGATTCACATACAGTACATACATAATTCATGATTCAAAGAAAACGAATAGTCACAGAAAGCAGATTAGAACGTGGAAAGCTTACACAGTGTTGTCCTGGGTGACCAGCACAACCGTCAGGCTCTTCATGGTGGTGGGGTTGAATCTCTTCACCTCGATGCTCGCGAAAATACTGACAAGAATAAAACACCATGACTTAGAGAGATGACACCATAGCTCAGTAAGGCTGCTATACAGTTAGTTACTCATAAGCCGCTTTCACACCGGCCTTGAAAGCGGTAAATGTTACGGAATATGTCATCCGCGTCTCCGATGTAAAAGCGAAGTCGTGCATAATTGTGTTCCGCCTTCCGTTCCGCCAGTGGAAGTAGTCATAGCGTCGGATCGGGCTCCATCCACCTCCATCCTTCCACCTGAAAGCGTAGGAGCGGCAACACGGAACGGTGTGAAATGCGAATGGTCAGCTCATTCATAAAAAAATTACAGGGGGAAACCACATCACACAGCAAGAAAGGCATGAGTAAAAAAAAGTAGCCTATACAATCATGACTGCAACAGGGGCGCCAGGAGAAATGCTCCATGCCTACACTATGAGTAAGTAGGTTAGGCTATTTATGCTCAAACGATGTTGACATTAGTAGGTAAAATTAACGGATATAATAATAAGCTTCAGAGGACGTCTCAGGCGTGCATCTGTCTGTGGCGAGTCGGTCTGAGGATATTCCCTGTTCTTCAGTATCTCCTCAAAACAATCCCAATTGGGGAAACCAGCTCCAGAACTGCAATCTGTCTAGCCCAGGGGTGGGCAACTATTTTTCATGGGGGGCCACATGAGAAACCCAGATTGTTGCCGGGGGCCGAACAAATATTGTCATGCCGTAACCCATGGATGGGCAACTTTGATGATAGAGAGGGCCACAAAAAAATGTCCTCGCTACCAGATTTTGCTGAGGGCCGAACGGCGCCAGCGCGAAACATTTGGAGCATTTGAAGCCAGGTTTAGAGGAATAACTCATTTTAAATTAACAGTTGTGATGTTTTTCTCACTCACTCCTATGTCACCACCTGCTCTCCCTGCAGGTCTTGAAATTAACTTTTTTGACCACCATGGCTGCTAGATTTTAAAGTTACCAGCCAATTAGAATTTCCACTAGCCAAAATGTTTTTCTTGAAATAAACCAGTGGCTTAACTTAGTATCAGTAAGTGGCCGGGGATTCTCAAAGCCTGTGTTGAGGGTCACACGAAGGAAAATGCACTGTTGAAGCTAAATAAATCCAAAACCAACAAGTTAATTATTTAAATTTCAACTTCAATGTAGAACAGTCATTTCTTACACATGAGATTACATTTAGCCTTTTAGTCATAAAGATTATTGAAAGATATTCCATATTCCAGACTGAAATGCTATAACAGAAGTGGAGTATTGGCCAGAATGACATGAACATTTGGACACTTATTCAGCGGGTATCTTGCATGTTGAGTTCAGATGCACTGTAAAAAAAAAAAAAAAAAAAAAAAAAAAAAATCCATCGCAGGCCACACAGGATCAATGCGGCCCACGGTGGGCCGTATTTTGCCCATGTGTGGTATAGCCTGTTGTGCGTTCGCTTACAAAAACTACTAACTACTAACGTTACAGTATTCATGTGCATTTATAGCACACATGCGGCCTGCGGGCGCCCTCTGTGTGGCCCGCGATGGAATTGCACTTTTTTTTGCAGTGCACCTGAACGCAACATGCAAGATACCCGCTGAATAGTGTCCAAATGTTCATGTCATTCTGGCCAATACTCTTCTGTTATAACATTTCAGTCTGGAATATGGAATAGGCTATCTTTCAATAATTTTTATGACTAAAAGGCTAAAAACGACCCCAAAAAACTAAATAAAAGGCAGAATTATGTTAATAAATCTCATGTGCTACAGCCATTGGATTTGTATCACTATTATATCAGGAGATTAACAAGAAATTACCAATCACAATGGGAGAGAGGGTTAAAAATAGGGAGACTCCCGCGAAAATCAGGAGTGTTGGCAGGTATAATCTCCAATGTGTGGCCCTTCGCTTACTTGATGTAAGTCAGTATGGCCCTCAGGGAAAAAACTGGAACCATAAGATAAGAATTAGCCTTGTACCTAATGATGGTGCATCTGTGATCCAGAAAGTCGATCCTAATCATTAAAGTGAGCTCTCATCAGACTCGTCAACTCTTTTTGAGTTTTATCCTTTGATGTTCTCGACGACCAGCTGCACAAGAGCTTCTGGCGTACTTTGGCAATGTTTTGTTGTTGAATGAATTTGTTCATCATACAGTAGCCTAGGCTACACTAACCTATGAAAATGTTCATTTGGGCTACTAGGAGGAGCTGGGTGGAAATGCCTCCCCTCGCCTCATTTCAATCCGGGAGGGGTGGATGTCACCTGAAAATACACCCCGGGGCAGAAATATGGTGGGGCTGCTTGGCTCTGTGTGAAAACAATTTCTGTGCAAGGCTGCCGGCGTTGCGGGCCTTCTGAATGGCAATATTGCACGATCTCTGTGTGAAAGTGGCTATAGACTCAACACTGTGAGGACCACTCTCCTGGCCCTGTCTTACAGACTGTATGGAGGGAGGCTGATACGAACAAATTATTCTGCACTAATAATGAAACAGCAGTAGGGTTTCAATCCAAAATGTGATACTGTATTAGGAGAAAAACATATAAAAAAAACAACAGTTTATAACTTCAAAAGTGACATATCTGTTTTGCATTCATGCCATAGAAATCTGACTTGAATGGTAGATGTGTCATTTTGGACTGAAACTCAAATTGAAATTCAATCTAATTAGAACGGGACACACATGCAAACTAGTCTGGATTGAAAAACCTCATTCCGAGTCTTCCGGCTATGGGCGGAAGACCCACACGACATACGCACAAAACCAAAGTGCTGTACTCCAGGAAAATATTCCATTCAATCCTTGCGTTCTGTTCAGAAAACACAACTAAATAAATACTGTGTCCCTGAATCCCAAAATGCTCAAATCAGTGTTATGGTGTCTTGCAGCAACTGAATATTATTTGTAGCTGTTCACTGAGCAAGGACTTCTTCTTAAGCTTAGTTCAAACCAAAGATTCATGACGAGACTGCAACTTAACTGCTTGCAACTACTTGCAGCCAGCCCCTGTGACTTGACAAGCTGAATTGCTCATGGCGACGGCGTCAGCCGGCTGGAGTGGGGATGAGATGGGCCAGGTTACATCACTTTCTCTGCAACGGTTTAGTCTTGTTGCGAATCTTTGGTGTAAACTGGGCTTTTAAGCTCAAGACAAATCTGTTATGGGATTGTTGCTGTTGATTCCCCACATGACAAGAGACATACAAATCTTGTATGAGCTTTGCTCCTGGGTGGCATACTACAGTATTAGATTTTGTAATCATATGTATTGGAATCCAATATATAAGTTATGGAACTAGATAATCAATCTTAACAAAATATATAAACTGCATATTGGAAGCCTGAGCACAGTGTTTTCCCCATAAAGAACTGCCAAAAACTTTTTTCTTCACTTTAGGTTTGGGCCTTTTTTCTTTCTTTCTTTTTTTACTGTTCTATAGTTAGTTCTATAGTCTGATATACTGTTATTTCATAGTTCTGGTTTTCTTATTTGTAACATTGATAATGAAAATATATTTCTTCAGTTTAAAGAAGATTGCATTTGTGTGTTTTTCTTGGGAGGAGGGGGGCATCACAGAGTAATTATGCTTAGGGTGTTTTATTCAGGTGCTCCACCAGTCAGTTTATCCCTGTTTGTACTCTGCTGTGGAATATGCACCATTTTAAATTGCTCCTAAAGTGCTACAATTAAAGCACCCGTAGTCATGTCAAAGCATTATTCTCCTGCTGTGGAACTTCCGAATGGATTTCCCCCCTCACTTAATTTAATGTCAAATTGGTTGGGGGAAGTAACTGCCAAAGGAATCCGTAGCTATACACATGATTCATAGCAGGGTAACACTTTACAATACTGTAACACAAAAAATGGGTAGTTATTGAGGAACTAGTCAGGAACTAACCATTAGTTCATGAATAGTTAATGATTAGTTCATGAATAGTTAATAGGTAGTTCCTTAATGGTAGTTACTTAAGAACTGACCATTAGTTACCATGTTAACGAACCAGTAAGTAATGATTACTTCCTTAAAAAATAAAAATTCCCACTAGTTCATAAGTAGTTATGGGTAGTTACTTAAGAACAGACTATTAGTTACTATAGTTGTTACTAGGGAATTAATCATTAGTTCATGATTACTTCACCATTAGTGTTTGTGCCCCCTCAAGTAAAGCAGGGCATCATACTTAGTTGTTACTAGGGAGTTCATCATTACTTCATGATTACTTTACCATTAGTTACCATGTTTGTGCCCCCTCATGTAAGGCAGGCCATCATACTTAGTTGTTACTAGGGAGTTCATCATTATTTCATGATTACTTTACCATTAGTTACCATGTGTGTGTCCTCAAGTAAAGCAGTTGTTACTAGGAAATGCATCATTACCTCATGATTATCTTACCATTAGTTCCCATCACCCTACCTATAACAAATAAATACAAGAGTTGTTCAGGTGGCCCCTTGGCCCCAAGATCGCAAGATTATTAGTCTGACTCTCTACCAACTGAGCTATCCAGACTGCTGAATTGTGACAGTTGGTAGAGCCTATACTATGTATCTGCAGAGTCAGAGACCAAGTACTTATAGTATTGAAGGTATGTTCTACCCAAATACCACTTTCTGTGCAAGTACTTAGTGTTAAAGGTATATTATATACTAAAACTGCTTTCTGTCCAAGTACTTCAACCATATACTACAGTACTTTCTGATTAAGTACTTATAATTTTAAAGCTGTATTCCAGCTTGCCTCTACCCGACCACTGAGCACCAGGGTCAGTCTCAGAGACCCAGAACAGCCCCCTCGCCCTCCAGCCTGCCTCTACCCACATTCTGAGCACCAAAGTTGGCTTACAAGACCTAGGACATGCCCCTGGTAATCAGTGGAGAACGAAATTGTAGTATTTTACTGGGATATACCTACGTCCTTGGACATTAAGTAGTATTTGGGTGGTATATACCTTCAATACTATAAGTACTTGGACAGAATGTAGTATTTGGGTGGAATATACCTTTAAAACTATAAGATTTGGACATAAAGTAGTATTTTGGTTAAAAAAAAATATATATATACATGTAAACTATAAGTACTTATTTTGGTTAAAAAATATATATATATACATGTAAACTATAAGTACTTGGACAGAAAGGATAGAACATACCTTGAATACTATAAGTACTTGGTCTCCGGCTCTGCAAATACATAGTATAGGCTCTACCGACTGATATAGCTTAACAGACTGGATAGCTCATTTGATAGAGAACCAGACAAATAATCTTGCGATCTTGGGACCAAGGGTTCAAACGTCACCTGGAACAACTCTTGTATGTATTTATTTGTTATAGGGTGATGGTAACTAATGGTAAGATAATCATGAAGTAATGATGCATTCCCTAGGAACAACTAAGCATGAAGCCCTGCTTTACTTGAGGGGGCACAAACATGGTAACTAATGGTAAAGTAATCATGAACTAATGATTAACTCCCTAGTAACAACTAAGTATGATGGCCTGCTTTACTTGAGGGGGCACAAACATGGTAACTAATGGTGAAGTAAGTAGTAGTAAGTAGTTGATGAAGATATATGTGTCAAAATGCGGAGGCGTGAAGCCACTTAATTAAAGGCTTTTTAAAAAATTCTGCAAACAGTGTGCCTTGGTAGTTTTTTGGTTCTGACTCTTCACCAAGTTGAATTTATCATAATTCATCTTTGTTTCTACTTATTTCCCTTGGATCCAATGAGCACCTGTTTTTAACACCTGCAGTCGTGAAGCAGCACTCCTTAGCCAATTTATTGCCATTTCTCCTCTCTACTCAAGTATGATGGCCTGCTTTACTTGAGGGGGCACACATATGGTAACTAATGGTGAAGTAATCAGGAACTAATGATTAATTCCCTAGTAACAACTATGGTAACTAATAGTATGTTCTTAAGGACCTACCCATTAACTACTCATGAACTAGCGGAAATAAATTAAGGAAGTAATCATTACTTACTGGTTCGTTAACATGGTAACTAATGGTCAGTTCTTAAGTAACTACCATTAAGGATCTTTAAGCAACTACCATTACGGGTCATTAAGGAACTACGAGTGCCAGCCACTTTTGGAGAACGGACGCTCCCAGTGCCAGAGTTTCAGAGCGTTTTCAGTGATTTCTCGAGGCCCACAGAATATTGTGTGATATTACTATGTAAACACCGAACACGCAAAAAGAACAAGGAGACTCTATTGTATCATCAGCAAAAAAAAGTTTATTGATACCATTTTCCGTTCTTTAGTTATCAGCCGGAGAAGATAGGTCAAAAACAGCAAAAATATGCTTTTCTATCAGGAAGCTGAGATATTCAGCCTTTTGTGAAATGCATTATTTCAAGCACATTCACTGACTCTAGCTAATATTTTTTTGATGATGTGACCTGGTTTAGTTCTGTGGTGCATGCGTGCCCCACCCCCCTGTCCCCCCCTCTCCCCGCCTCTCCCCGAGTCAGCTGTAAACTCCTCCCCACACGCACAAAGTCTATTTGGAGCCTCTGTTTTTGCGCCGCGCGGCTCCTGGCAGCAATGAGGAAATGCCCAACGCGACTGCAGGAAGGGTTGGCCCTTCGGCGTTGGGTGCTGCCTTTCTGGTGTGTTGAGAAACTATGCAGACAGACAGACAGGCAGAGGAGCTGCAGTTGTGTGCGTGGATTGATTGCTGTTGGCAAGCAGCCCAGAGCCATCATGTAGATGGCTCTGGGCTGCTTGCCAACAGCAATCAATCCGCGCAGCATGAGCGCGGTTTGTCTTTCATCACGGCTTTGTCAGGCTGCTGTATTCCTGACATTTCTGTCATCTGGAGAGCACTGTCGCCACCTAATGGCTCGGTAAAATAGGTTATAGACATTCAACATGTCCCAAAATGTTACAGGACATAGATCTGGCTTCGATGGACCCCCCCCCGTCAAAAAACGCAATTGACGACAATCGTCGTCTTTGGCACTCTACGTCAGTATTTGAATTGACGACAGCTGTCGTCATTGGCACTCAATGAGTTAACTACTCATGAACTAGCGAAAGAAAAAAAAGAAAAAAAAGAAGTTTTTAAGGAAGTAATCATTACTTACTGGTTCGTTAACATGGTAACTAATGGTCAATTCTTAATTATAAAACGGCTCTCTCAAATCAAGCAATCTGATTGGTTCACAGCCATTGTATAAATCCAATAACCCACTCCAATAACCCATGGCCATGGGTTATTGGTTGCCATGGCAACTCTCTTACTAAAAGTAGAAAAAACAAATGGCGGAGACAGCTGTCAGATCCTTGTGAATCGATCTTCACTTATAACTTTACTAATACTTCGCAGAAAATTATGTTTTGTACAAGAATAGACGCGGGCTAATGTCTTCTTTGCAAAAAAAAAGGCTGTTAACCCCGCATTTAACCCCGCATTTAACCCCGTAACGTTAGTTGGTGTCGGGCTTTGCAGAAAGCACTCAGCTTCTCAGCAAGCGCTGAGAATGAAGCGCTGCGCTGGAGCTGCGCTGGAGCTGATCAGCAGTTATCCCACTCGGCCTGCGGCCTCGTGGGATAACAGCTGATCAGTGCGATATATTTGCCACAACACACTTGCTCTCATGCTATATTGCTTAAGTAACTACCATTAAGGAACTACCTATTAACTATTCATGAACTAATCATGAACTAATGGTTCGTTCCTGACTCGTTCCTCAGTAACTACCCAATTTTTGTGTTACAGTATTGTAAAGTGTTACCCATAGCAGGAACATGACGGCTAATTGGGTACAAATACTTGTAGACCTTTAGTGAATCCCTCCTACCATATTGCATGACAGAGGGTATATATGGAATTACTTAACTTACATAAAGTGCTGTGAATAAGGGGAATTGTAGTGCAGCTTACCTTTTGTTATCGAACGGTGTGACGATAGATCCATTCAACATTGCCGTTACGTCACCACAGGCAGTTTCTGCAAACTACGCACATGGAGACGATGTCAGGGAAATGTACAACCCCCTTTGCTGTTAATTGCTTTATGCTATAAGGATTACAATCATATTTAAAAGACAGGATGAGAAATAACTTAATTTATTTAACAATTCAAAATTATATTCATAGTAATTAATCTATTTATTTGCCAGATAAAAAATAAATATTTGTCTTGGCAGAAAGGCCGTAGTGTTTCAAATTGTATCACGCTGTATTTCATGAAGGTTATGCATCTTTAGCAGGATGTGTATGTTGAACAAAGCGTTAAAAAATATTAAAAGGTAACTTCATAACTTTGGGAATGACTAATTTCAGACACCCATGCTCATAGAAAACATTATTGAGGTGATTTATGTGAAAATTATCAGATAAATATGTTTTAGTTATGATTGATAATAGAAATTTCTCCAAAATAAATAAATTACAGTATAAATACATCAATATATAAAATAAAATGATAAAAAAATCCAAATGGAGATACCTGTTTTTGCAAATGAACTCTTCATATATATATATATATATATATATATATATATATATATATATATATATATAGTGGCCGGGGGGGCGTAAGTTACAGTCTACCCACTTGTCTAGGGACCACTACACCACTGTACGCATATTTACAAAATTATGATATGAACATGCCTAGTGTTGTTGCTTTGCATTGTTATCACAACAGTGAATGTGAAAGTGTAAACGTGTGGGACGCTGCTCACTCAGGGGAGAGCTAAGCAATGTGTCTCCATGACCCACACAAAGACCCATTGATGCAGAGCCAGGCAGAGGGAGTCTTCCTCTCCTCTCCATCACGAGAACATAAGCAGGCAGACATCTGCATCACTTTAAGACCTTCATAATGTGATATATCAGTGTTGTTGGATGGCTGCATTTGTAGGGAAAACTGTGATTCCTGGTCCTTGTTGGACACTTACTGCAGCGGAGCCTCTCTTCCAGAACGAGCTAACGGGGTTGTCGTCACAGGTCCGCCATTCTGGGCAGTCAGTGAAGTTAGTGAAGGTCTCTAAGATCACACACACACAGCGAGAGTGAGTCTCAGATGCACTGTGGCCTAATGTAACCTACGTTGTAAATCCCCCGCAGCTAGGGAATGAACTTAGAACCTCTGGCATGGGAGGCAGACGCTCTAGCAAGGAGGCTAAAACCCATGGGCTATAGGGCCCTATCGTTGAATCGGTGTAGAAACTGCGTTAAACAGCCCAGATTAGTGGGTGTGGACCAGCGCACTCGATATCTTGGTGTCAGCGCTACACGCAGCCTCAAGCATTATAACCACGCCTTTTAAGCGTAAAATTATGCACCCTCTGCTCATTGGAGAAGTGCAATAAACGAATCACACGCTTGCCTTTTAAGCTCCAATTCCACGGATTAGTCCAGTAAAACCAGAAAAGCCAAGCGCTCTCCCCCCCCCCCTCCCTTTCATCCCCGTCTATCTGTCTCCATATATAGGCTATTATTCCATATTATTATGCTTCTCAAACCAATAAACTGCAGTTTAAATACTGCAAGCAGTTAAATACCTACACTATAGCAAGATCAAAGTGAAAAGAATGTTCTAAACGCATCAGCTAGAAAAATATAGCCTATCCCTATATGATGAGATTAATTAGATTGGTGAAAGTTTGTTCAGAAAGATATCGTTTTCTCTCCCCTGCTGCAGGTAGGATGATGCACATAAATATAGCCTACATTATGTAAAGTCTTGCATAAATGTGTTTTTATGGTAAAACTAAAATGTGAAGTAGAGCCAATTTATTGGAGCGGACATCACAGTAGGACATGACAGTAGAAGCGCGTTACGCTGTCACTTATCTAAATCACGTTAAATCGACGAGGGATATATATAGGCCCAGGATGACATATATGTTTCACATAGGGTGGTGTTTTCATTTCAATGTTTTATTTGGTCCAATATTGAAATGTTCTACAATTGCAGGTTGTGTTACCATTACACATTATTTAGATCTACCTTTATATCTATTTCGGCTCATTTGGTTGCTATTTAGTAGCGAAATGGAGTAGCCCAATGCATGCTGGGACATTTCACAGGCAGTGAACTTACAACTTCTTTTTCCTATGGGACGTGTGTTGTGTCTGTCTGAGCGAGGGAGTCAGAGAGAGACAGAGAAGGGTGACAGAGGAGAGGCAGAGGAGCGCTCCTCGCAACTGGTGCACTGAATAGGCCTGGTTTTCAAAAGCGCAAAGCGCTAAATTTACGCCAGGTGGGAAGATATCATTAGGCCGGCATTTAACACGTTGAGTGCCATATCGAGCTATCTCGTCTTACATAAACTTTTTTTTTTTTTGACGGTGGGACATCAATCAACCCCTTTTACGTCTTCTATATCAATATTGGGAGGAAGAGAATGTGTATAATCTATTTTACCGACCACTAAGTGGCGACAGTTCTCTTCCAAGACAGAGAGAAAGCCACAGCCAGCCACAGCCAGAGCCACAGCCAGCCAGCGCGCTGGAGAAAGCCAGTGTAATTTTCAAGGAAGCAGCTGGGCGAAAACTCCCTCGATCCCACACACACACACACACACACACGCGCGCGCGCGCGCGCGCGCGCACACACACACACTCGAGCACCCCCGCGCATAAATAAGACCAGAATCGCAAAAGCTTACTCAAAGCTCTCAGCCGACACCTCAAGAAACAGTTTTACAGTCCAGACGGCCGCGGAGAATCCTCCCCCCGCAGCACAGACGGAGGGAGGAGCCCGGAGACACACACACACTCTCTCCCTCTCTCTCCCCCTCCCCCCAGTCCCGAGAGAGAGAGAGAGAGAGAGAGAGAGGAGAGAGAGAGAGAGAGAGAGAGAGAGAGAGAGAGAGAGAGAGCACACAGAGCGGGAGACAGACACGCCGCGGGGGCAAAGAACGGACAGAGATCCCCTCCCCCCAGAGCCGCGGAGCAACGCACGAACACACACACACACACACACACACACACACACACACACACACACACACACACACACACACAATACAGTATACAGACTCGCCCAAGGGCACCCACAATCACAGGCAGGTGACTGTTCTGCTGTTTGATTGAATTTCACAAAACTGCGATTATCTCAGCTTGCTGTCTCAGACGCTAAAACCATGCTGTACTCAACGGCTAATATCTACATAACTACTAACTCTGCAAACTAACTCTTTTAGACAGAGAAAGCACACATTCTATTAGTTATTTTTAGATGATTGGTGTTCACGAAGTCTTAACAGAAAATAATCCTCGGCTCTTGTAAAATGAGCCAGAATCCTCAAAAAAAAACCTGGCACAACTTACCTACAGGATTGAAAAAACGGCTGGCACTCAATGTGTTAAGGTTGAAACGCCCATTCTCGCCCATTCAGGGAGTGCGCCACGCCCATTCAGCCTAAAGCGCATTTACCAGCCTAAAGCCATATCTTCCCGAGACAGGCGCAAGGCACGGTTTTTTGCGTTTAAGGCCCGTTTTAGCGCCGAAGGCCTGTGGGAGAATAGGGGCCATAGTGTCTGTCATAGAGCATCTCTTGATCTTGTGAGCTCACTCACAAGAACTTAATATCTCTGCTAGTTTTAGTTTTTTTGCAGACTTCAATCAACTACAAAGTATGAGATCTCAGAACACCACATGGCAGAGAGGTCTGTACATTGACTAGCAGTCATACTGAATACAATCAGCATTTACCTGTGTCCTTTTGGGTGATATTCCCAAAGCATGCAAAGTCAAAGAAGTGCAGAAAGTAAACTAAATTTCACAGCAATTTGATGGACCTTAGTATATTCGTGGGTATAATAGGCTTCATTCAAGTCATGCACTTTGTCAGATGGCATCTAGAGGGCGTATTTGACTAAGTTTTCAACTTGGTAAAAGTCACTCACTCCGCCGTCCAGCCGACACGTGCGGTACTGTACAGAATCTGTACTTGTTTTTTGTGTGCATTTGCTGCATTTCATTACGCAAATACCGGTACAAAAACTAAAATGGAAACCTACAGCACAATTGGTAGTCTATCTATTTATTTATTATCTATCTATTTCAGAGTCTTACCTTTGCTGCCCTCCTTTCCGCACCAGATGCGTCCATCCAGCACGAAGCCCAGCAGGGTGTCCTCTATAGTCACAAAGCAGTCTCTCTTCTTAGTGAAGTTATGGACCACATCACTTGTTTTGCTGTAGAACATACTCTAAACAAACAAACAAAATGTTCATATTACAATGCTATTATGAAGCTAAAGGAAGTTGCTTCCTTTTTTCTGATTGGTTAGTGTGTAAGAGAGTCCCGGGTCGGCTGATATTTACTCTGTTGCACGTGGGATCAAAGGGTGTTGTGGCAATGAGGGAGTCGTAGGCATCCATTGGGACTTTGCATGGGTCCCGCCCCACATACGCTTGTTCAAACACACCCCATATCTTCTGACAGTCATATCTAGGGGGGGAATGCAAACAATAAATGTGAGTTAAGCAGCTGAAATGTGGCTCTGTTTTGAATAGAGAGAAGGACTACTGTTCAAGTGTAGGAGTGTCTCTTCCTGTGAAGTGGTGCTCTTCTGTTGAGATCACAGTTTATTTTCCTTTTAAACTATAAGGATGATTAAGCTGGTTTGCATTTGATGAAAAGATACATGCGGGCTTCCTCTTGATGCAAATTAAATGAAACCATTTGGAGAAAAAAGCTCATGTATAGTATAGTAGTTCACCACTAGTGTTTACCAGTAATTCTTGGCCCTTGCTTCACCTCGCCTGGAGTATCAGGTGCATGGGTGGGGTTGAACTCAGGACAATAGTGTATCGGGCAGTGCCCAATTCAGCCTCCCTCTTTTTGAAGCCTATGCGGAAATTGCATTCTTTCAAATGGCCAGTGGGGCGTGCACTTTGTATAGCACTCCCCAGGAACATGCATTCAACTCTATGGAAAACGAGCCAACTTCTCGCTCGGGCTATGTCTTAAATAAACACTTTCCAAATGAGTAATGAGCAAATATTATTCCCATGTTGTGAAGTGGGCTATAGGCCTATATGACGAGAGGCGCACATGTGCAGCCAATCCGTGCATAAACCCACACATCACACACACAAAATCGCTTATTTAATAGATGGAGATGTGTGAAAATGTAGGCTAATTCTAGCCATTCAATAGAGGCCTATCAAAATTGGGTAACACTTTACAATAACGTACACAAATAATGTAGTAGTTACTAGTAAACTAATCATTAGTTAATGAGTAGGCTAGTTAATTTATAATTAGTCATTAGTCAATCACTAGTTAATCATAGTTGATGAGTAGTCATTAGTTAATGATTCATATCTAAGTTCCTGATGATTACTTAATGATTAGCCTACTAAATGTCAGCTCCTGAGTAGTTAATCATTAGTTACTGATTAATCGGTCAGTTCCATGAGTAGAGTGGTTAATCGTTCGTTAATGATTAATAAATGTCAGTTCATGAATATATTGGTTAATCATTAGTTAATCATTAGTTAAGGTCACACTGTAGTATAGTAGTTAGTCATTAGGTCATGATTAGTTGTTAGTTCCTGAGTAGAGTAATTACTCATTAGTTAGCTAATGGTTAGTCAATGGTCAGTTTGTGAGTATATAGCCTAGTTAATTGTTAGTTACGGTACTCATTACTTATTATTAGGCTACCTGTCCATACTGTTTGTGTACCCTATTGTAAAGTGGTGCATCATAGTCAGTAGTTTATGAATACTGAATTATTACTTAATTATTAGCTGTCTATTAATGACAGTTTCCCCTCCTGTCATTGGAAACTTAAAAAAAAATCCTCCTGTAATTTTTATTTTTGATCATGCGTGAGACGTGACCCTAATCCTCCGTCGTAGTTTCCTCGGGTTGACTGACCCAAAACATATTTAGCCTACAAAGTGGATATCAGGAGAGCGTACCTTTTGCCTTTCCCTCCGAAGTCCTCACATTCAGCAATGAACGTTGACTTGAATTTGTCGGCTCCGTTGATGCTTGATGCATTGAGCGTTGATGCTTGCCGCAAGTACTTGCACAGTACAGTGATAACAGCGACAACACCGATGAATGCGCACATTGCGCAGAGAGCCATGATGGCCAGGCAGCGACTCCTCCGATTGTTGCTTTCCATCATGTTCCATGAAACTCACTGGCAGTCACTGTAAAAGCTCTGGGAAAGTGGCATCTCAAACACTTGTTTGTTGTTATCATTGACGACTCACTGACACTTCGGAGTTCGGACCCACCAGGGTTTCTTTTCTCTCGCGTCGCGTCTATTTATGGAGGAGCGCAGGGCTGTGCAGGCGTGCGTCGTGGTCAAAGGCTGTAGTGCGCACAACACTCTGCTCCAAGCAGGTGTCTGAACTAATGGCAGAGGCACTGGTTCACCTGGGGTCCTTGAATTAGTTCCGAAATAGGACTATTTTCATTTAACTTGATTCACTTCTAGGGGAGAAAAAAATACTGTTGCGTTTCATCCCTGCATTAGGCTACACTACACTACTAGTGTAAAGTCATAAAAGTTTGGACACACCCCTAGCCTTAACCAAGTTGTTTTGGTTGCAGTTTGACAGTCATCTCTCTTTGAGATCAAAGCTTATTGTGTTAGCCGATTGTACGTGCAAAAGGGAACGTTTGCAGCTGCTGTGTTGAAGACAGGCAGTTTGTGGTTCAGACAAGGTTTCCTGTTTGAAAACCTGTTACAGCTGCATGCTCTCATGCAAATTGTTTCACCAGACAGGATTAAGGAGAAGGCAGAGAAATACTTCATCATCACTTACTCAATCAATCAACCAATCAATCAACCAATCAATCAATCAATCAATCAATCAATCAATCAATCAATCAATCACTCAATCAATCAATCAATCAATCAATCAATCAATCAATCAATCAATCTTCACCCACAGGGCCCTTGAAAAAGTTTGTAGCCCCGGGGCCCATGGCTACTTTCATCCAGCCTTGTGGACTACCCGGTTCGTCCAAAACTAAAAAGTACAGGATAGTGATGCTCTGGGACTTGACTAATTGTTAGGATGTGTCCCCTCACTGTTTAAGCAGGTGTGTGAAATTAAGACGGTGTTAATAGTCTAAGGCAGGTGTTGCTGGCCTCATACCATTTTGTTTTGATTAAATCCATTAACACCATCAGTCCATATTTTTTGGCAGTGATGAAGTGTCACAATTCTCTTTGCCTAATGTGCCTTATAAGTTATGTGTGTGGAGAAATAAAACATTTGTACAACTTTGTACTTCTGCTTCATCTGTCAATGTTTTCATGAATAGTGTGGATATAAATTGCCTGTAGATTGTCAACTAGTTTTCACTTTACTTGGGTAGTCCAAATGAAAATCTACAGATGTTTAGTGGTTATGAAAGAATCAAGTTCCATATCTACTTATTCACCTTATCAACCAATCAAAATAATGCCAAATCAGAAGCCCTGGGTCAACAGTGATGTCCGGGCTGCCCTTCACGCCCGGCCAACCGCCTTCAGTTCTGGTACACCAGAACAATACAAGCAGGCACAATATGCCCTCCGAACCGCAATAAAAAAAGCACGGAGAGACTATGGAAAGCAGCTGGAGTCTAAATTAGACACTAACAACCCCAGACACCTGTGGAGTGGACTCCATGCTGCCACAGACTTCAAAGGGGTGAAACGGCAGAACCCCAGCACGTCACCCACCCTGCCGGACGAACTCAACGCGTTCTACGTTAGGTTCGACCCCTCTGCCAGAGCGTCCACCCCCCCAACCCACCCCCCCATCACCCCTCCCCCTCCGCTCCCCCTCACCCCCCATCACCCCACAACCCCTCCTCCTCTCCCCTCCCTCTCCCCCCCTCTCTCACATAGCCCTCACGCCCATAGCCAGCAAATGCTTCGAAAAGCTGGTTATATCACAGATCCGCCCCACACTCCCTCCGGACCACGACCTGCTACAATTCGCATACCGCCCCAAAAGGAGCACAGCGGATGCAGTAGCACACGTGCTCCACACCGCCCTCTCCCACCTGGAGGGGAAGGACACCTATGTAAGAATGCTGTTCGTGGACTACAGCTCAGCATTCAACACCATAGTACGCTCCAGGCTGGTAAGCAAACTCAAGGATCTGGGACTAAGCACAGCAATGTGTGACTGGATCCTGGACTTTCTAACAGACCGCCGCCAGGTGGTGAGAGTGGGCAACCTCACCTCCTCCCCACTGACCATCAGCATAGGAGCGCCACAGGGGTGCGTCTCCAGCCCCTTCTGGTATGACCTCTACACCCACGACTGCATGGCGACTCAAACTTCGAACACCATCGTGAAGTTTGCAGACGATGTTAGCAGTCGTGGGGCGGATCTCCAGGAGCGACGAGACAGCCTACAGAAAGGAGGTGGAGGCCCTGGAACAATGGTGCCAGGACAACCACCTCTCTCTGAACGTCTCCAAGACAAAGGAGATCATTGTAGACTACAGAAGGGCGCACCCCCCCCCCTTCCCCCCAATCACCATCAATGGCACAGTGGTGGAAAGGGTGGACAGCTTCAAGTACCTGGGAGTCAATATCCACCAGGACCTGACATGGGCCAACCACACCGCCACTGTTGTCAAAAAGGCCCAACAGCGACTACACGGACTTAGACGCCTGAAGAAATTCGGGCTAAGGCCAAAAATCCTCAGGGACTTCTACAGAGGCACCATTGAAAGCCTGCTGACTGGCTGCTTCACCACCTGGTACGGGAACTGCACCACCATGGACCGCAGGGCGCTAAGAAGGGTGAGGCGCGCGGCCCAGCACGTAACAGGATGTGAGCTGCCAGAACTGCAAGATCTGTACAACCAGCGGTGCCTCAGGAGGTCCATGAAGATCATCAAAGACACAAACCACCCCCACAACAGTCTGTTCTCCCTGCTACCCTCAGGGAGGAGATACAGGGTCCCAAGAGCACGCACAAATCGCTTGAGGGACAGTTTCTTCTCGCAGGCCACGAGACTCCTTAACATATACAAATAGTGTAGTAGCCGTACTGTACCGCACTGCAGCTGCTACCATCACGTATGACTAATGTTCAATAGTATGTTAATTAGGCATATGCTATTTGCACCTAACAGAATGTTATTATGTTTAATTATGTTTAATTATGTTTAAAGTATGTTCATGCCATTTGCACATATGTGCCACTGTCTGTGACGTGTCTTACTGCTTTATTGCTTGTTGCCTCTTGTTTTTATTTTTTATTTTTTGCACTATGTTGTAATGGAGTCTTACAGCACAAGAATTTCACACGTGATACTTGTACTACGGAGTGACAATAAAAATCTTGAATCTTGAATCTTATGTAGAAGAGACCATCTGGCTTGAGAGACTAACAGGAAGTGTAAATACAATCGGAAGTCTCCTCTCATTTGAGCAAAGAACGCAATGCAAAATCTTCACTTCTGGAGAATGAAATATCACGTCTTGAATCTCTTCAGAAATCTTGTTTTTCTGAGGACAGACAGAGGGAACTTTCTATAGTAAAATCACAGTACAAATAACTAACAACTTCCAAAGCTGAATCTTTACATATCAGAACCCGCCAAGATACTTACGAAAATGCAGAGACCAAGTAGACTTTTGGCATTGAAACTTAAGCAATCTGAACAACTAGCATCTATAGATATGATTAAAAACTCTGATGGAGAGTTATGCACACTTCCTTCACAAATGAATGACACTTTTACCTATTTTTATTCTAAACTATACACATCTGAGTCTCCAAAGGACAACTCTGCAATGCTGTAATTTCTAAATTCTCTGAATCTACCTACACTTTCAACAGAGCAGTCATCAAAGCTAGAGGCTCCAGTCACTCTATCTGAACTAAAAAATGCTTTGGACTCAATCCCAAAAGCAAAGTCTAGACGGTATTCCACCAGAGCTTCTAGTGGCTCTATGGGAACTGGTTGGCCCAGTCATTCTAGACTCTATAACGCTCAAGCGTTGTGTGTGCTTGTCAGAGACTCCACGATAAACTAACACTTTTATCCAATTTTACCCAGTTTTGAAGGCACATTTTAGATCATACTTTTCAGAACCTAGTTATTTTATCTAGTTGTTTTTACACAGCAGATGCTTTGAGTCATCGGATGCTCCGATTTTAACTTATATGGGACAGTCCACCGAGGCTAGCTCTACCCGAGCTGTTTTTAGCCTGAAGCTAACAGTAGCATCAGCCAACATCACAGATCGACGCTGTGGCACTACCTGCCAAACGAAGCCTACTCTCCGCAGCGGGTCCGGATGTTGGGCACGTGCCAGTAAGTTTTGATACCTCTCTGTGGATCACCTCAGAAGTTCAGCTAACACCATACCAACGCTGCGCATGTAAGTGCCTGAGCCCTGTCAGCAACTGCTAGCATCCAGAGCCACCTGCTAAACAATTGTATAGATTCATACACTCTTATCCCTTGTACTGGCCTCCTTTTATCTCTGTTCCCCAGTCATAATATCTACATCCAATGGGCCCACTCACCTCCTCATCCAGCTGTCTCAGCTGCACCCGTCTTGCTGACCAGGTTGCTGAGCTACAAGGAAGGATCTCCACCCTCTACCAGATTCGAGACACAGAAAAGCAAATGGACACCATCAACACCTTCGGGCCAGTTCAATCCGACTCAACCTGTGACACAACACGATCCGATGCCACCGATCCTTGTCCTGCCGCCGTCACCGCATCCTCCCCCGTTGATGTCCCTGGTGCCACTGCTCCTCCTGTTACCGCTGAGGCCCTCTCTCCGGTCATCATCAAACATCCCTGGACCCAGCTAGGGGCAAAGCCCAAAGCCCGATCATGCACCCCTTGCTCCCATCACGAGCATTGGTCCTCAGCCCGTTAAAATAAAAACAAAAAAAAAGGCTAAAAATGGTGAAAAGCATGTGTCCTGTACTCCTCCATTTCATGAAATCAAACTGAGCAATAGATATAGCATCCTTGATCTCGTTGATTTCCCCCCACTAACTAGTAATCCCAGCTCATATAATACTCCACCGGCACCCCCTCGGTGCCCAGCTGTTCCTGGTCACCGATCTCGACCCATGACACGTCGATCAACGCCACTGTTTACTCCTGCACCTCGGGCCCCGTCTTTTGTGCGCTGCTCGTCCGAACTCGCCTCTGGCGTGCCTGACCAAGTTGGTGCCCTAGGCAAGATTTTTGCTAACGGCTCAAGCACCCCTAGCATTTGCCTAGTTTGCCTAATGGACGGCACGCCACTGCCCCCCATAGTCCACTCATCCTCAAAAACCCTCCTATTAACCCCCAGGGTATCCACGCTTATCATAGGTGATTCCATCATTAGAAAAGTGTTTCTGTTTCCCAGGCGCTAAGGTGGCTGACATTATGGAAAAATGCACCAGCCTCCTTGTCAAATACCCCAGTGCACAAAGTGTCATAATCCACGTTGGTTGCAATGATGTCCCTGGAGAGAGGTCCGAAATCCTGAGCAAAGATTTTAGCGACCTCCTAAGATCTCTCAAAGATTGCGGCAAAAAGATCTTCATCTCCAGTCCCATGCCTCCTTTTAATCGTGGCATTAACCACTTTAGCAGGACTCTCGCTCTCCACCCTGGCTCCAGGCCAACTGTGCAAAGCACAATGCACTTTTTATCGATAACTTTAATCTCTTTTGGAATTGTCCATCTTTTTATGGAAAAGACGGCATCCACCCTAGTGCCCTGGGCGCACGTATTTTAACCAACAACCTGTTTTACACAGTTTTTAACGCTCCTAAGTCCTGCCTCTCAAACACATGTCCGCAGCTGACCACTTCCGGTCACCAACTGACCGACTACTTCGCTGCGTCGCTACTGTCGCAACCCCTACTGCTGCGCTCACCAGCTCCACCCTGTGGCCCGGTGCCCCCTTACAGCCTATCACAAACAACTCACTTTAGTCATCAAACGGATTCTTTGCATCAAATGGATTTCTCAGTAAACTCAAAGCGCTATGAAGGCCCAATAGCCTCTACTATACCTATCTTAATTAGGAACAGATTCGGTAGTAGGAATAGAATGGATAGTGGCTTTCCAAGCAGAACTATTAACCTCTCCAACCTACACTACCTTACATGCAAACCCACACCTGTAATACCTAACGTCAAACCTCAATCGATGAAAATGGCTTTATTAAACGTTAGATCACTAATAAATAAATCCTTTTTAGTTAATGATCTTATAAGCACCCATAACGTAGACTTCACCCTACTGACTGAGACCTGGCTGGATAGGAATGGTGCAGTCACGCTTATTGAGACAGCACCTCCAAATTTCAATTTTATTCACACCATTAGATCTGGAAAGAGAGGCGGTGGAATAGCTGCGGTCTTCTCCGATATGTATAACTGCAAGGAGATCCCCCTTGGGGAATTTACATCTTTTGAATATCTTGCTTTACGCTTACATTGCAATGCCAAAACCCTAATAATTATCACTGTCTATCGCCCACCAAATTCTAAATGTGGCTTTCTTGATTAATTTTGTGAGCAACTGTCCAAGGTCTCCACTGACTATGATTGTTTAGTAATATCAGGTGATTTTAACATTCACGTTGATAGTAAAACAGATCCCTATGCTAGTAACTTCATATGCCTACTACTGGATACTTTTGACCTTACTCAGCATGTTTCTGGACCCACCCACAACAAGGGGCATACTCTGGACTTGGTCATAACAAAAGGACTGAATATTACTGTACCCTGTATCATGGATGTTGCTATTTCAGATCACTGCTGCATATTTTTTGAAGTATCTGCTTTTCATGTACAGCAGAAGTGCACTCAAACAATCAAGAAATGTACTATTGATAACAATACCATTAAAACCTTTAAGAAAACTGTAGTTGAGTCATCATTGGTCATGGCATCGTCAACTGATGATCTCGTGCAGGGGCGGTTTTAGCATCAGAGCTTTGGGTGGGCTCAGCCCACCCAAAGGTCATGGACCACTGAACCCCTAGGGGGGTCCGGGGGCATGCCCCCCCCGGAAGAAGATTTTGTACAGTTTCAAGTAAAAATGGATCAAACTGGCGCACTTTGAGATCAAAATGAAGAGACTAGATCTCTGAAGAACTACACACATCAATATCTTCTTTACCCTTCTGTGGTTTTACAGCGATGAAAAAATAATTGTTTCCCTATATATACTATATATATTCTGCATACAGGTTACTATATGGTAGAATTATGCTTGCATACATAATACCAAAATCACTTCAGGGGAGTTTCAAGTAAAGTAACATTTTGCTTTGTAGGCAAAACAAAAGTAAAATTAAATCAAAAGGGAACTTCCTAACTTATTGGCTGGAATAATATTCCGACAAGATAATAATATACTGTAAGCACTAAAGCAGGAGTTTGCAGTCAACTAGTTGAAATTAATATGTGGCAGTATTTCTGGGGGTCAAAATCTATATAGGATGTACCACCACAAATAGATCAGTGTATGGGAAACACTGATATTAAATTGTGTGACTAGAAAGACACCAATAAATCTGAGAAAATGTACTTTAATTTTGAACAACAGCACTACAACGGTGGCATTACAAATGGTATTATGAAATTATTGTGGGAAAAAACAAGAATGCCACGAACTTTAAGCAGAAAATTAAAAAATAGTTTTAAAGCAAAAATAAATAATAAATAAAGATAATTTTAACAGAAATTGCTACTAATGACCACCATGGATTTGGAGAGGGGGGATTTTTTTTTTTTTTTTGGGTGGGCTGAGACTATTTTAAAGCCCACCCAAAAAAGGCCTAGAACCGCCCCTGATCTCGTGACCAATTTTAACTCAAAAATACAGAACATTCTTAACAACATTGCACCTGTTAAAACTAAAATTATACAAAAACAAAAAGCCCCCTGGAGAAATGGAGCGGCTGTTAAGCAGGTTAAGAGAAAGTGTCGCCAGGCAGAACGACAATGGAGGAAGACAAAACTCCAGGTTCATTATGCGGTTCATAAGGATAGACTGCATGACTACAACAAAGAGATCAAACTGGCCAGACAATCTTTCTTCTCAAAAATCATAAATACAAATATAAATACGGTAATAGTTAAGTGCTCTTCTCCACTGTTGATAAATTAATCAATCCACCATCTCAATTTCCATCTGAGATGCTGTCCACTCAAAAATGTGAGCAATTCGCTATGTTCTTCAATAACAAAATTACTGCCATGAGACAGAACATTAGTGCATCAATGTCCACAACTACTCCCACCCTCCAGCTCTCCACAAACATTACATGTGCCATGTCCTACTTTGACCCTGTTGACCTGAAAGAGCTGGAAAATACCGTTGGGCAGCTCAGGTGCTCCACCCCTCTGCCTGGATCCTCTCCCTACCACATTTTTTAAATCTGTTTTTAACTGCTTAGCACCTGATATATATATAAATATATATATATATATATATATATATATATATATATATATATATATATATATATATATATATATATATATAAATATATATATATATATATATATATATATATATATATATATATATACAAATTGTTAACTACTCTCTTCAATCAGGTATATTTCCCTCTGCACTTAAAACAGCTGTCATCAAACCTCTCCTGAAAAAGAACAACCTCGATGCAACAGTTATCGCCAACTATAGGCCCATCTCCAACTTACCCTTCCTCAGTAAAATACTTGAAAAAACAGTCTACTCTCAGCTCAATAACTATCTAACATCAAACAGCCTTCTTGACATGTATCAATCAGGTTTTCGGCCTCACCATAGCACAGAAACAGTACTTGTCAAAGTTTTAAATTATCTGCATATCAACACAGACTCTAAGAAAATATCTGTTCTAGTCTTTCTGGATCTCAGTGCCGCTTTCGACACTGTTGACCACGATATTCTATTAGACAGGTTGGAAAAATGGGTCGGGCTATCCGGCCCAGTTCTAAACTGGATTAAAACCTATTTATACGACAGGCAATTTTTTGTGTCTGTTGGTGACTTCACCTCGGACAGAGTGGGCATCAAGTGCGGAGTAACCCAAGCCTCAATCCTTGGACCATTATTTTTTAATCTTTACATGCTCCCACTCTTACAGCTTATACAGAAACACAAAATAAATTATCATAACTATGCAGATGACTCTCAACTATATATATCACTATCTCCTGATGACCTACATCCCATACACTCAGTGTATCAATGACATAAATTTATGGATGTCAGAAAACTTTTTACAACTAAACAAAGAAAAAACTGAAATACTCATCTTTGGTGCAAAAACTCAGAGACAAAAAATTGCAGCTCATCTCAGCTCTCTGTCTCCGGTGAGCAAAAACGAAGCCAGAAATCTGGGCGTTATTTTAGACAGCGACCTAAATTTTAACAGCCATATTAACACATTGAATGCCAGCCATGTTTTCATTCCTGTAGGTAAGTTGTGCCAGGGGTGTTTTTGACGATTCTGGCTCATTTTAGAGACAGCCGAGGATTCTTTTCTGTTAAGAATTCATGAACACCAATCATCTAAAAATAACTAATAGAATGTGTGCTTTCTCTGTCTAAAAGAGTTAGTTTGCAGAGTTAGTAGTTATGTAGATATTAGCCGTTGAGTACAGCATGGTTTCAGCGTCTGGAAATTTATTCAGAGATAAATGGCTTTTTGTGAAACAGTCACTTTAACCATTCATTTTTGGCATCAGTAAGACCGTCAGACATTCTAAACAATAGTTTTGAACAGTAATTTCCTCCATAACAACAGGAAACACCCCTCTCATTCAAACTCCTCCCTCCGTGTGTCTTTTCCTCCTGGCTGTACAGCGGGCGTGTCAGAAGCGCTTTTGCTGCTGCCTGCCTGTGTGCCTGCCTGCCTGCTTGCCTGCGTGCAGACGCTCCTTGTGCGAGTCAAGATGGGCCGGGGAATGCGTGGGCGATGGGCAGATGTTGATTCTGGCCTTTCTGAGCTGTTTCAAAGTGTGTTTCACCTATGATCTATTTTGCAAATCGCTCTCCGCTCTCTGTGTGCTGCTGCCGGTGCGCGGCCGCTCTCAGGCAAGACAAGTCTTGAATGGATTTACTGTAAAATCGCCACGGCATTTCCTTGAACGGCTTGGTCCCGCGGCAGTTTTTTCTTTGATTTCGGTCGTCTGGGGGAGCACTGTCAACACTTAGTGGGTCGGTAAAATAGATTAGACACATGCTCTTGCTCCAAATAGTTATCTCGAAGATGTAAAAGCGGTTGATTGATGTCCCACTGTCAAAAAAAAAAAATCTTTATGTAAGACGAGTTAGTCCGTCCTTGGCACTTAAGCGCTGGATTATGTAAGACGAATTAGTCCGTCTCTGGCACTTAATGTGTTAATCAATTAACAAGATCAGCATTTTATCACTTAAAACATATCTCAAAACTGTGAGGTTTTTTATGTAAACCAGATTCTGAAAAGTTAGTTCATGCTTTTATAACAAGTAGACTAGATTATTGTAACGGTCTGTTCACCGGCCTCCCAAACTCAGCTGTGAAGCGACTTCAGCTAATTCAAAATGCAGCTGCACGTGTCCTCACTGGGACCAAAAGATTTGAACATATTACACCCGTTCTCAAGTCTCTGCATTGGCTCCCTGTCAAAACCAGAATTGAGTTTCAATTGCACCTCAGTACATCAAAGACATGCTAATTGTATACAATCCAGCAAGATCTCTCAGATCCTCAGACAGCAGCCTTTTAACCATCCCTCGTAGCACATCTAAGGCAGGGGAGGCTGTCTTTTGCATCTATGCCCCAAAGAGATGGAATACCCTGCCTAAGAACCTGACACACTGAACACCTTTAAAAGTAGGTTAAAAACCTTTCTTTTTACAACAATTCATGGTTAGATTATTGGTTTCTTGGTGTGTGTGTGTGTGTGTGTGTGTGTGTGTGTGTGTGTGTGTGTGTGTGTGTGTGTGTGTGTGTGTGTGTGTGTGTGTGTGTGTGTGTGTGTGTGTGTGTGTGTGTGTGTGTGTGTGTGTGTGTGTGCTTACATGTGTATTTTTCTGTATTTTTGCAATTTTTATATTGACATTGTTTTATCTTTGTATGTAAAGCACATTGTGTTGCCTTGTGTATGAAATGCTATAGAAATAAAGTTAGACTTGACTTGACTTGACTATAAATGTCTCACTTGTGGCTGGAAGCTTCCACCGGGATCAAAAAAATCGCACTTATCTCTCTCCTTTAAAAAAAAAAGGTAAAGACCCGATGGAGTGTTCCAGCTACAGACCTATATCAATTCTAAATTGTGATTTCAAACTCTATGCAAAGGTCTTATCAAGACGACTGGACACTTGTATTTCATCTTTAGTTCATCCAGACCAAGCTGGCTTCGTTAAAGGCAGCTTGGCTTCTGATAACATCTGTAGCCTTTTACATATTATCGAAGCAGCGCCAGCTCAGGAACAGCCCTGGGCCGTTTTTTCGCTTGATGCAGAGCAGAGCATGTGAGCGGAGTGGAGCAGTGATAATTACCGCTCCACGGTCACGCAGCGGCTCTTTCCACCCGCTTCAGCGCTCACGGCCGCTCCGCTCCAGACCGCTCCCCGTTCGATACAGATTTCACCCGCATGCACTCACCGCTCCGCTCAAAAGAATAAAAAAGATAAAAAGGCCAGGGTGTTTTAATTTGAGTTTAAACGCCTGGGCAATGGGCATTGCTCACTAGAAATAACATGAGCTCAGCAGAGTCGGCTGCATGTTCGTTTCTCTTCCTTCTCGTCTCGCAGCAGCTGGCAAGAAAATAGTGGGCGTGCACATAGCCACGCACCGATGCATTCTGGTTCGAACATGTTGTGATCGAAACCGGAGCGGGACTGAGTGGGTGATCGGTGCCGCTCCAACTTTCGCTCCGGTACCGCTCTGGTCCCCGCTCACCGCTCAAGCCAAAATCCCCTCGCTCCGCTCCCCGCTCCGCTCCGCTCACATGCTTTGATGCAGAGAAGGCCTTTGACTGCGTGGAGTGGGACTACTTATGGGCAGTTCTAAAACGAGACTTTCCTGCCGCTGGCCTGTGGACTGACTTGACGAGAGTTGTGTCTCACTGACCCGACAGGCAAAAATGGGATGCCTGTAACTACCGCTGAAAAGAGCCCGGGGGAGTATAGCAGTCTGATTGTTCTTTAGGGATCAGTTTATGACGATATGCGTCGAAAACGGGAATAAAACTGTCTATTTACATGGATGAAAAGCACGCTGCCACGTGGCCCCCACGGAGCTCCGTTCTAGGACTGGCTTGCACACTATTGATCTCAAAACAACGGCTAAGACGGACAAAAACGCTGCGGAGAACATTGGGTGAGTCGTCAGATAATAATTCATGTGAGGAGAGGGGTCCAGGTTAAAAAAAAACAAAATTCTCCTTTAAAGGTAGGACCAAAACAAAAATAAAATTAGCAGGATGCCAACTACAAATTTAAAACTGGCGATGTGAGGCAGTTACAGTGGTGATCTAGATGGTGATCTACAGTAGGCCGCGGCAATGTTTTTATCTCCTTGTATAGGAGCGACAACAGCAAAAAAAATGCCAGCCATGATGCCAGCAGGACAAAACTGATCAGCTGATTAGTCAAGCCAGTCTCCTTTAGAATTGACTTATTGGCTTAATGCAGTGCTACAACAAATAAAATTAACCCCATTCTGACCAGGTCACAGATAGATCTATGTTATTGTGTCAATGTCAATAATTTATTACAATAGCTATTCTCTTCAGATAGGGAATTTCAGCCTAATTGTATAAATTACTGTATTAATACTCTTTGTGATCTTTTAACATTAGTGAAACATACTGGAACATGACAACCTTCATTCCTTTATTAAGATAAAGGCCCCTATCGTTGCATCAGCGTTGTTTCTAGGCCGAGCGCCTGGCGCTGCGCAAATCAGTGGGCGTGGACCAGCGCACTTGATATCTTCATGTTGGCGCTACACGCAGCCTAAAGCATTACAACCACGCCTTTTAAGCGTAACATTATGCACCGTCATGCTCATTGGATAAGTGCAATAAACGAATCGCACGCTTGCTTTTTAAGCTCCAATTCCAGTGGTCCAGCAAAACCAGACAAAAGCCAAGCGCTCTGCCCCCCCCCCCCCCTCCCTTCATCCAGTCTGTCTGTCTCCATATATAGGCTATTATCCATATTATTATGCTTCTCAAACCAATCTAACTGCAGTTAAAATACTGCAAGCATGTAAATACCCTACACTATAGCAAGATCAAAGTGAAAAGAATGTTCTAAATGCATCAGCTAGAAAAATATAGCCTATTAGATTGGTGAAAGTTTGTCCAGAAAGATATAATTTTCTCTCGCCTGCTGCAGGAAGGATGATGCACATAAATATACCCTACATTATGTAAAGTCATTGCATAAATGTTTTTTTATTGTAAAACTAAATGTGAAGTAGGGCCAAGTTATTGGTATCAACATCACAGTATAGCACATGATGACAGTAGAAGCGCGTTCCGCAGCGTGTTCCGCTGTCACTTATCTAAATCACGTTAAATCCATAAGGGATATACAGTATATAGGGCCAGGAGGACATATATGTTTCACATAGGGTGGTGTATTCATTTCGATGTTTCATTTGGTCCAATATTGAAATGTTGGACAATTGCAGGTTGTGTTACCATTACACATTAATTTAGATCGACCTTTTATATCTATTTCGGCTCATTTGGTTGCTATTTAGTAGCGAAATGGAGAAGCACAATGCATGCTGGGACATGCCAGGCAACTTACAACTTATTTTTCCGATGGGAAGTGTGTTGTGTCTGTCTAAGCGAGGGAGTCAGAGAGAGAGAGAGAAGGGTGACAGAGAAGAGGCAGAAGAGCACTGGCGCACTGAATAGGCCTGGTTTCAGAGAGAGACAGAGAAGGGTGACAGGGGTGAGGCAGAAGAGCACTCCTTGCAACTGGCGCACTGAATAGGCCTGGTTTTCAAAAGCGCAAAGCGCTAAATTTACGCCAGGTGGGAAGATATCATTATGCCGAGATTTAAGGCCGACACGCCCATTCTGGCCCATTCTGGGACTGCGCCACGCCCATTCGGCCTAAAGCGCATTTGGCAGCGTAAAGCCATATTGATATCTTCCGGAGGCAGGCGCAAGGCACGTTTTTTTGCGTTTAAGGCCCGTTTTAGCGCCGAAGGCCTGTGGGAGAATAGGGCCCAAAGACTTTATGCTATTAAATAATGTAGCCTATAAGTTAATACCTTACTCATACCTTACTCATACTCTTAATAATTTACTAATGCTGTTGTTCATGTTAACTAAAGCTTGGTTAACATGAACAGCATTAGTAAATGATTGCTAGACACATTAGTTAAGGTTAATTAATTAATGCATATTAAGCATTACTAGACATGTTTATTAAGGTGGTTAATTAATGCTTATTAAGCATTAACCAACCCTTAATTAATGCACCCTTATTAAACATTAGTTAATGTTAATTAAGGGTTAATTAATGCTTTGTTAATGCTTTGTTAATTAATGCTTATTAAGCATTAATTAAGCATTAATTAACCCTTAATTAATGTACCCTTATTGTAAAGTGTTACCCACACTTCTTACTTTGTGAAAATGTGAAAAACGTTGGAATAAAAGGTTGAAATAAGCTGCTGTTGTGAAATTATCTTTGGCTTTGACTAAACTGTGGTAATGATTTCCATTGTGAAATAATGATGATCTGGACATCATCAAGGTAACAAACAGAGGCTTATTTTGAATGGTCTCGCCAGAGAGTGGGTGCACTCATAATTTAAAACCTCTTCAACTCTGTTAACTCGGCAAACCTTGTTGTCTGTCACTTGGACAGAAAATTGTCTTTGACATGGGCTCATCAATCAATAAAAAGGTATTCAAAAGGAACATTTGATAAATACAGTACATACAGGACCAATAATATGGTTCACAAAAAGACTTACCATTTGGCATTGACCTGAAAATATACAGTGACCACCCACACAGTGGCAACAGG
The DNA here is from genome assembly GCF_964638095.1 of Poromitra crassiceps. NCBI lineage: Eukaryota > Metazoa > Chordata > Actinopteri > Beryciformes > Melamphaidae > Poromitra > Poromitra crassiceps. Next base: position 5,639,561 of record NC_139634.1, read on the forward strand.
GTAAACAGCATTATGCAGAACTTCTAATTAAGATACATAAGCAGTGTGCTTACCTGGTAGCATGCATACCACGAAGGCTCGGCCCTTCGCGCGGCCGACCCGGGCTCAAATCCGACCTGTGGTCCTTTGCCGCATGTCATCCCCTCTCTGTCTGCCCACCGTCCTATATAAAAAATAAATAAAGGCGAAATGGCCAAAGAATAATCTAAAAATAATATATATATACATAAGCAGTGACTAAATGGTAAATAAACTGTTTGGTAAACTATGATCTCCAGTAAATTATCATAATAAATGACTCATCATATCAATTCTCCCTCCGTTCCCTACAAAGATAGGCAGTAAATTGAGTTTAGGTATAGGATCCACTTACATCTGTATCAAATTTGGGACAAACAAGATTCCTATCATCACATTGTCATTTTTGACTTTACTTCCATGTTTTATAGTACAGTGCAGATTTGGAAATGTGGCCACAAATATGTGGGCCTTCTGCATTCACATAAGAAAATGATTTCAGCCCATTATTTAGATATGTATATTTCGTTATTTATTCATTTATTTTCAGGTCGATGGAATACACTTCCTTACTAACATTCAGTAGTACTACTGGGAACCATTGACTAATGCTGGGAACCTGATAATATTTTTGGATTGGATTGGATTTATTTGACAATTATAAAAAAGATATGCATACATCTGCAGAACAGGAATACATACAATTAAAAATCATTGAGGTTAAAAACACAATAAAGACAATAGGCTTATTTCCATTGTGGACCTCTGGGGATAGGGAGTGGGAAAGGGAATGGTGGGGAGAAAGGAGTGGTGAGGGGAACAGTAAGGAACATAATAGACAGTGAGCTACTATGAAGCCCAACAGAACAAAACATACAGGGCAAATCACACAATTAGCAGTACACTACACATGTCATTGCATCCACACTCAAATTCAATTAATCGTCAAATTAACAGTAAAAAAAACCTATAAAATAAAGAAGTCATCTGCAAACAAAATGAATCAAATGGAGGTGGACACTAACCACTTTTTCATTGCGGCCTTAAAGCTTCTTTCTGTGGGCAGTTCCTTGCAAACAGTGGGTAACTGGTTCCACAGAGCTCCTGCTGTATATAAAAATTAATTTTGCCCCATAGAGTTGCCTGTGTGGAATCATATCTGTCTGGCTCCCTCTAGTGGAATAATTATGTGTCTCACACACCCAACTAAAATAATTGAACAGATAAGCAGGGACTGTAGCCTTCCTTATTTTAAAGTTCAGCCCCAACTTAATCTGAGCCACTCTCTTACCCACAGGTAGCTAGTTCAGCCCCTCAAAATGTGACGAGCTGAGATGAGTACGTGGGGGAAGTTTGAGCACAGTCCTCCTGACCAACTGATTTTGTGATGTCTGTAGTCTGTGCTTTATATGTTTAGGAGAGCCACTGTACCAGGCAGGAAGAGCAAGCATAATCATAGTAGCACTGCACTAAGGCATCTGCTAATGCTTTCAAAGTGTTTGAATGAAGAAACTGTGATTTTTTTTGCTAAAAATTTAGTTTTTTTGGTTTACTTTGGTCAGGACCTTTAGTGCCATGTTCTCCCCTGATAAAGACTTGTCCAAGATGCAGCCTAGGTCATTCACAGATTCTCTAGATGTGATGGCAGAATCCCCTACCCTCACCTCCAGAGCAGAAGGTCTACCCAGGCTGATCTTGGAGCCGAAGAGGATTGCTTCTGTTTTACCAGATGCTCACACTGCCAAACTCCTTGCTCAAAATCTCTTCTACCACTACCTTGTCGTTATGGGATAAAGGATAAAGGATTTTTAAGGTATTGTTATTATTCTATTATTTTACTTGTTTATTTGTCAGCATCTTGATGGTTGTCATTTCGGTTAAATGCATGAAATAAATAAGTAACCTGACTCCGCCAGATGGGGCGGTATTGTTCACAAATTCACAATCCCTCCTCTGGCAGCATCAGGTTATGAAATAAGGTCAAGTGTATGAAACAGCAAATTTTGTGTTCAGCAAGATAATCTTCACAAATAAGGACCACTAAGTGTAACCAACCCGTCCGCATGTCCTCGAGTGCCCACCGCCTGGGTGGGGTCGTCAAAAGGGCCTTTCTGTGTGGAGTTTGCATGTTCTCCCCGTGCCCCCTAGGGGTTTCCTTTATATAGGAACCCCACACCAAAACATGCAATGTCCTGGTCGCTGAACTGGTGCCTCCTCTGGTCGTTCGGGGCGCCTGTTCGGAGGGAGGGGAACTCATTGGAATCTCCCACATGCTATGTCCTACCAGTGAAGCTTCCCCTGTCAGGTGAAAAGAAGCGCCTGGCTACTGCCCATGTCTCGGAGGAAGCATGGAGCCAGTTTCGGCTCTCCCAGATCGGCAGAGGGTGGAGCAGCAACCATGATAAATCAATTAAAATGAGCACTAATGGGGGATAAAAATGGGATAAAAAAATCTGGGGAAAAAATATATGAGATGAGATGAACTTTATTGTCCCCGAGGGGAAATTTGTCTTGGGCAGGTAGTGCCGTACAACAGCCACATATCGCAAGTATAGAGGTTTTGACACAATACATACAACAGACAGGGAAAAAACATATCGAGCATACAGTGTGGTCCCTTTCCAACATGCGCTTTCCACTGGGAAATTGTGCCAGCGGTGTAATATAGAAATAAAAGACAGCAAACACTGGTTTGTTCAATTTGGTTCAACACTTCATCCTAATGACATTCTAAGCATATTGCACAGTCATTGTGGGTTTATTGCACAACCCTCATTGCAATTTCCCATTATGATCAAGTAAAAGAATTGAAGATAAAATAAATACAGTTTTTGGAGGTACAAACCTCACCTCAAGAGCAATAGGGCACTCAACTAAATAAAACCAGAACTCAGTATAAGACAGTACAATAGAGAGTTCTGCTTTGTTTAAAAAAGAATTCAGCTCTACTAATACTAGGACAGGCAATCCAGATTAGTAGAGAGTTCTGCTTTGTTTTAAAATAATTCAGCTCTACTAATACTAAGACAGGCAAGATTTGCCTCTGTTTGTAGAGAGTTCTTAATAAGGAGTAAGAGAATAAAATAAAAAGCTAAGAGAATAAAATAAAATAAAAATAGTAAAAATAGTAAAATAAATAAAATAAAATAAAATAATAAAATATAAAAAAAAGTGAGAAGAAATCAACCTGCATATGACCTGGTTTTTAAAAGAGGTTACAGCAGCAGTGGACAGCCTCCTACGAGTGGGTCCTTTCCCGCTGTTCTTGTGGGGAACACCCTCTTTGGGGACGGGGCAGTGCCGCCTGTTTGTTCAACAATAGCACAGAAGTGGGTAGGAAAGAGAGCTTGAAGCGGTTACTCTTACATCTATACGCTCTGTATCGTCTGCCCGAGGGCAGCAGGTCATAATCACAGAATAAAAGGTGAGATGGGTCATCTAGGATTTTGAGTGCTAGGCTGATGACCTTTTTTTCGAAGATTGTTTGGAGAGGTGCAAAGTCTCTCTTCCCAATCACTTTCATTGCTGTATTTACAATTTTTGCAAGTCTCGTTTTGAGCTGTACGGGAAGTGTTCCATACCATGCTGCCATACCGTACCTGATGAGGCTTTCCAGCACGGCATTATAAAAGGTCTCCATGATCTTGGTGCTAACACCGTACAGTCTGAGCCTTCTAAGAAAGTGGAGCCTCTCTGGCCCAGTTTACCACACAGGTCGATATGGACATTCCATTTGAGAGAATTTTCAATATGGATGCCCAGATACCTGTAAGAATTTACCCGCTCAATAGCGCTGTCGTCAATGACCACTGGGTCATGGTCTCTCAGCTCCTTTGGGTCAAAGATCATTTCTTTCGTCTTTTTAGTATTTAGGATAAGGTGGTTACTCTCACACCAGGCCTGGAAAGTGGCGATCTCATTATGATATTGCGAAGGGCAGTCTTCTCTCTTTAGCAAACTTAAAATAATTGTGTCATCCGAAAATTTTATTACGTGGTTGTTCGGGTGACTACTTGTACAGCCATTTGTGTAGACTGTAAAAAGAACTGGGGAGCTCACGCCTCCTTGTAGTACCCCGGTGCTACAGTATTTAACTGCAGAGAGGGAACCATTGACTTTCACCTGTTGTGATCTGTTTGTTAAGAGAGAGTAAAACCAGTTTGTAATAAAAGGATTTACACTCATTTCTTTTAACTTGTTTACAAGCAGGTGAAAAAAAAATTGTTGAGGTGAAAATACCAGTTGCAGAGGCAAATATTTATGGCAAGATGGATTAATTTGTCATCCAGGACAGCTGGAAAGGCTACCAGTGCTAGCAACCTTCCTTAATGGCGGTTTGCTAAGCAGAATGACTAATTCTTCATATTTAGTGGGTTACAGCCAGACTTAACCTATTTCACGTCTATTTACAGGGTGCAACATGTCATCCAGCTCAGGCGTTTCTCCTGCTGCCTCTCTGTGTTGACGTTGACTTTGTTTATTCTATATTCAGCTGCTTTATCACTTCTTCTTTCTATTATTGTCGCCTAAGCGACTAAACAGTTTAAAATCTGGACCCCAAAGGACACAAGTGGTAAAGTACAAAAATATACAATGTTTTATTTAACAAATTAAAAGATGAAGTTTAGGTGAGCACAGCACTTCATTAAGTCTTCACATGAACAGTTTCAAAGTCAGTAGGGGGATTGCAGATGTATTAACCCTCCCACAGCAACTTGTTACAAAGTGGTTTTAGCACAGCACACTCCAAACTGGGTTTTAGATCCAGAAAGATTTATCATTATAAGTCAGTCGTATTTCCAGGCACACTGCAAAATAACCACTACAACAGAATAATTACGGCAGCCACGCTGCAAAAGAAATCACTGCAAACATCAATTATGGCGGCCCGGGCCGCAGGTGACAAGGTGACAAGAGGAGGTGGGTTTAGGAAGAGCAATCCAGATTAAATACAATGTCCTGTAATAGGCTATAATGAGTGCAAGCTGCATTTACATGGAGACAATCACTAACAAGAAACAAAAGAAAGTCATTGATTAAAACGTGCATCCCAACTCACAGCTATGAGAGCGCGCGCTCTCTTCCTCCTCGGGTGAGTTGGGAGAATATAAGTGCTACTTATCCTTTTTAAATATACTTTATTGAATTATTCAGTCAGGGGTAACAAACATTTACAGTAATATATTTTTTGTTCTTTTCTTTTTATATAAACAGTAGAAGGGAGTACTTAACAAAAACAAAAAAAAAGTATATTAGAAGGTGAGCAGGTGCCAGGGTGTGGGTCTTTTTGTTCTGATGTCCAGTGTTCTTTGTCTTTTCAGTTCTGTTATGATTTGTTTATAGACCACTTCACCTGGGATGACGGCTTGGTGGATAACTGTGACACACCTCGTCTTCCACACAAACAACTGTCCAGAAAAAGTCCTGGTGTGGCCCTGGCATTGTTTCATTAAAAAACACCATACATCACAGCATTATAATTCACAGTAACATTAAGACCAATACTAACCATTTTCCCCCAAACATATTTAGATCTGTCACATTTTAGGAGCAGATGTTCTATGGTTTCATCCTCCTTGCAGTCATCCATAGGACACTCTTTGGTTTTAACAAAGCAGCTCCACTTGACTGCTAGTCTACCAACTGTGACCAGCCACATGATGTCTCTCTTGTTTTCTGAGAGACACTTACTAAATATATTTTTAATACTGACCTGAGAGCTTGCTTCATCTAAATGTTTGTAGGGGAAAACACCACCATGCAAGTCATTACACAATTTTACATTTGCTGGACATTTCATTCCAAGCAATATTCATGTGTGCAAACTTGTTCACAAAGTCACCGTTCCCTCTTCAGGACATGAGTGAGGAGTCAGGCTTTATCCGCGGGCTTGGCTATCCAATCCCCCATGGCGGCGCGAGGACGGGGCAGGAGGCCGCAGCAGCCAGGTGCAGGGACCCGGTCACGTGATACCAGGATGCGAGGCGGAGAACGTCAGTCCCGGGACAGCAGGTCACAGTCACAGGTCCGCCGTGGTGGGCGGCTGGCGGGAGCGGCCGGCACACAGGAGGAACCCCACAGGGGCACCAGCAGTGATCGGCATCGGGCTTTAGAGACACAGAGCAGGAAAGTAATCAAAAACGTAGCTGCGTAACAGACACGCCACTGTCACTATGATCCAGGATACGACCGTCCCTTTCTGGGAGCATAGCGAGCGTTGAGTGTAGCGTCTCGCAGGCTCTGTTGTTCCCACCGTCACTGTTATAAGCAGAACAGACTGACGCGTGCACACCGTTCAGGTTTGGACAACTCTGCTTTACTTCCTTATTCCACACATGCTTACAACACACGCACACCCTATCAGAACCATAACATTTACATACGACATACCCCCACAACCCAGTCTCTTAAAGGCATCGCCTGGACATAACATTTCCCCCCCCTTTAATGAAAACTAAACTAAACTAGTGCATGGTGAGAATAGTGCCAATAACTGAACTCAAATAAAAAACAGCAGAGCCATAGCCATATAACTGTTACGCCCCCCCCCCCCCAACCTAAGCATGATAGGTTGCGACAAAGTCCTGTAGAGTAACAGGCCGGACTCTGACCCGCACTGGCCTGGGGTCCAGCACCACAGGCTCCTGACGTTGAGGTGCATCCGGCTCATCCGGTGCGGGCAACACCGGAGCGGGGAGCGGGCCAGGATCTGATTGGCCTGGCGGTGGAGCTGCTGCTGCGTGGTCCGGGAAAGAGGGCGCTGGGACTTTCCTCAGTCTGCAGGCATGCCATCGTGAGCCATCATCAAGCAGGAATGTTGCAGGGCCGAGAATGCGAGTGACCTGCCTGGGCTGGACCAGAATGAAGCCATCTTGTTGTGGCGTTGTGGGCGTCGAGCCCTGACCCAGTCCGAGACCTGAATTGATGGTGGCCGTGCCCTGCGTCGCCTGTCCACCTTTTCCTTTGTCTCCTGCTGCCGTGCAGCCACGGTCTCCCGCGTCTGGTTAAGGGAGGGCCTGTTGGGCGCTGCAGTGGGTGCTCTGAGCCTGTGCAGTGGCAGTTCAAGTTCCCGGCCAAGCATGAGGAGTGACGGTGACACCTGAGTCGTGCAGTGTGGGCTCGCCCTGTAGTGCAGCACTGTCTGGTTGAGTGCAACTTCGAATGTGCAGCCTTGTGCCAGGTGCGCCCGGATGCCATTCTTCAGTGTGGCATTGAAGCGTTCCACTCCCCCGTTGGCCTGAGGGTGGTAGAACGCCGTCCGGATGTGCTTGACGCCCCTGCTGGCCAGGAAATCAGAGAACTCTGCAGAGATCAACTGGGGCCCGTTATCGGTCGTCACGGCCTTAGGTAATCCCCAGCGAGCGAACAGCCCGTCCAGTACCTGGATTATGACGCGTGATGTCACTGTCCCCACTGGCACCACCTCTGGCCACTTGGAATGGAGATCATACACCACCACGAGAAAGCGCTGGTGATGGGGAACACCACGGCCATGGATTTCTCCGCAGATATCAAGCTGTATATGGCTCCAGGGGCGGACAGGCCAAGGGAGTGGCTGTAGGGGGGCAGCGGCTGGAGGCCCAGTTTTGCCGCTGAGGAGGCATGCTGAGCAGTCTTGGACCAGGTGCTCGATGTCCCGGTCGATGGCCGGCCACCACACCAGTTCACGGCACCGCTGCTTGAGTTTAACGATTCCCAGGTGCCCCTCGTGTGCCATCGCCAGCACGCGGGCACGCAGGGTGCTCGGGATGACAGTGCAGAGCCCTCTTGACACACAGGTGTATGCCCAGCAGGACAGCTCCTCTCTCACCCTGGCGAACGATTTCAGGTCCTCTGGTATTTTGGATGGCCAGCCGTTCCTGATGTACGTGCGCAGCTTGGACAGTATTGGGTCCTTGTCCGACTCTGCTTGCAGTTCCTCCAGCGTAACTACAGGCTGCAGATGTGTGTACAGTGTCTGGATGAGGAGCGGCTCATCATCGTCTGGCAAAGGAGATGAGTTTGGTGGGACGGAAGGGGTTGGGGCTGCGATGGAGCGAGAGAGAAGGTCCGCCACCACATTGTCTCTTCCTGGGGTGAAGACGAGATCATAGTGGTACTGCCGAAGGCGGTCGGCCCAGCGGTGAAGTCGTAGCGGCTTGTGGCCTGTGCCAGAGGTGGAGAGCACTGTAGTCAGGGCCTGGTGGTCAGTCCTGATAGTAAAGTGGCGACCATAGAGGAATATGTGCCACCGCTCGCATGACCACACACAGGCCAATGCTTCACGCTCGCCCACCGAGTAGCGCTGCTCCGTCTCCGTCAGGGCCCTAGAAGCGAAAGCTATTGGCCTCTCAACGCCATCCTGCAGCTGGGACAGGACAGCCCCGACTGCGGCAGCAGAAGCATCACATGTGACGAATGTAGGGCTAGCGATGTCGAAATGAGCAAGGACAGGAGGAGAGATTAGCTGCTCTTTCAGTGTAGAGAAGGCGTCTGCGCATTCTGACCGCCAGGCCCATGGCTCACTCTTCCTCAGCAGTTGGCGCAGGGGCGCTGTCGTGTCCGAGTAGTGGGGCAGAAAGCGCAGGTAATAAGCGGTCATTCCCAGGAATGAAGCGACCTCAGGGGCGGAGTCAGGTTCGGGGATGCGTTGCACCGCTTCGACATTGGATGACAGGGGCACAATCCCTTCTGCTGAGAGACGGAATCCAAGGAAGTCGACGGTAGACGCTGCGATGAGGCATTTATCTGTGTTCAAGGTGAGGTGATGTTTAGTTAGCGCCTCAAACACACTGTGGAGACGGGCATCATGGGTAGACTGGTCCGGCCCATGGACGACTATGTCGTTGAGGTACACTGCTGTCCCTGGAGTCCCAGCCAGGATGGTGGACATGATTTTTTGAAAGCAGCTGGGAGCTGAGCAGAGGCCAAACGGCATACGTGTGTACCTGAAGACACCGACATGTGTCATGAACGCCGTCAGGTCCCGGCTGGCTGGGTGGAGAGGCACTTGAAGGTAACCCTGCCGTAGGTCCAACTTTGAGAAGACTTTTGAGCCATAGAAGAGAGTGGTGAGCTCCTCCACTGTCGGCAGAGGGTATGTGTCTGGAATTATGGCTTTATTCACCTGGCGTAGATCCACACAAATCCGGAGTCCCCCCATTTTCTTCTTAGCGACCACCAGGTTTGAGACCCATGGGGACGCGTCTATGGGCTCGATGATGCCCTCCTCGAGCAGAGAAGACAGTTCAGCCACGACACCATCCCTGAGGGCGAGTGGCAGCCGTCTGAGGGGCTGAATCACTGGCGCCACTTTGGGGTCCACACGAGGGCGATGAGTGAATGCAGTCAAGCAGCCTATGCCATCAAACAGCGCTGGGCACTCCTGGAGGGTTGTGGGCGAGACCTGCATTATAGCCTGGCCGCTATTGTCCAGCAGTGAGAAGCCCAGGTCTATGAACAGGTCCATGCCAAGTAGGTTGGCACCCTGGCGCGCCA